>NC_136141.1:11208465-11676021 GCF_965212315.1 Lampetra planeri
AAGTACGCTAAACATTTTGAACAGACACATTCACAAATTTACCTGTTTTTATATATATAGACTAGCATAAGTACCCGGCGTTGCCCGGGTGAAAAATATATTTCTTAATAACCTTACATATATACACAGATGGGCTGCTACCCCTGCCCCCCCCCCCCACCCCAGGCACGATCTCCTCGGCCACTGTGCAGTAATATGTACGGCCTATAGTGTGGTGGGGTGTCGAGGCCTAGTACCGTGCAGAGCCTCCGGCCTCGCCTAAATTGCCCACCCGGCTGAGGCTGGGTACTGGGTCCGGTACCCCCCCCCCCCCCCGCGCTACAATAATACTGTCTAATCGCTATAATTGTATTATCTACCGACCCTATAATAGTAATTGCACACATTGTGGTGGGGGGGGGAGTGAAGAGGACGTGAAACTTTGATGAATTTACCTCAGAGTCGCGTGTTAATGCGTGTGCATATTTTTAACGGAAATTAAAAATGGCGTCCACCCCGCAGCGAATGCGTCGCTACCCGTTGCCAGGGGCAACCGCCGTCCAATGAAACTGCGTATGGTCCGGCGACACACAGACACACACACAGACAGACAGATTTGCGATTTTATATATATAGATGTGTAATGATAGAGCGCCATCTTCTGTTTGGTTGATGCTTACCTTTGTCTTATCTGTTGTACGGTTTATATCTAGGGGAAAGGTTAATGGGAGGAGCTAACCCGGAAGCTGCAGGAGGGGCGTGGCCAGAGGTGGGGCTTAGCCCCACAAACAATATAAGCGAGGGGGGGGGGCAGCATTACGTTCGGGGTCGGTGATTGAAGATTCAAGTTAATTTATTAGGTATAGCCCTGTGAGCCATTCGGCTCTTGAATCGGGTGCAACCGCAACAAACAAAAAACAAAAACATGAACAAAAAAAATCTTAAAGTGAATATGTGACTGAGTGCAAACAGAAAATCCAAGAAAAGACAGCAAAATATTGCAGAAGGAAGAGCTACACGTCGCTGCTACCCCGCCATCTCCACCGACCACGTGGCGGCTCGTCCACCAGCCACCGCCGCTGTCGGCACGCCGCCAGCCAGCGGCGAGGTGGAGAGTGGGTGAGCGCCACGTGGCGCGGGGCAGCGCAGCTCGCGGAGAACAACACGCCATCCGCGAGCGAGAGAGGGAGAAGTCGGTTGTAACCAGAAGCTTTAATAAAGAAAGAATAAGTAAAGTTTCACCGCCGTCGGAGACTTACATATGTAAAGGGTGTTGTGTGCAATTTACGAAATGGTTAATGGTGTTATATTGCCGCTATGTTCATTTCACTAAAGGTAAATTAACTATTCTGTTATGACGTAATCATACTCTTCCAAGCAGCACTAAGCCTATAGCTATCACAGTGGTTGAAATTATATTGCTCTTTTTCATAGATTATATGGTTAATTCTTCGCCAGTAATGATTAGTTCTGCACAAATCATCGTTATAAAAATCAATCGAATGACAGGCATGTTCTGCAACTTTCGACATTTGATATTTTTGGGGGTTAGTTTTGATTTGAAGCTTTCGTGAATGCAGGGATCAATACTCTTTGGCTCTTTCGGTGACGTCACGTAGGTAGAAAAAATAATAGATCACGACGTTTCGATCGGAATGCAAGCAACCGTCATCAGGCGGAAGAGGAGGGAAGCTGCTGATGCAGGCTGCTCTTAAAGGTTAGAGATGGGCGTAGCCCCAGAGTCATAAACGAAGTGGGGGGGGGGGCTAGTGATGTTAAAGTGAGAAATTTGCATATAAATGTACTGTGTAAGTGTGATTAGCATGTCAATGTAAGCTCGCAGCGCACCGTCACATCTAGGACTACATGCAAATGCAAGATCGGAGAAATTTTAATGCAAATGTACTGTGTAAATGTGATTAGCATGTAAATGTAAGCTCGCAGCGCGCCGTCACATCGAGGACTGCATGCACCACCTATCCAGTGAACTGGAGCACATACGCCAAGCCCTCAAGATGAATGGAAATTCGGACTGCACAATCCGCAGCGCTTTATCCCCAACCATGGATAGAGAACCATCTGAGGACCCAATCAAAACCATCACCTTGCCATACATAGCAGGGGTTACCAAAAATATTTCCAAAATCTTGAACAAACATAAGATTCAGGTTCGATTCAACACAGTACACAATCCGTGACCTGGTCCCAGCTGTGAAATGTGATTCCTCACATGCAATACCCTGGTGTCTACAAACTAATGTGTCTGCGGTAGCAGTTACATTGGGGAAATGAAACGACATGTCTCGGACCATGTTTGCGAACACATGACAGATTTGAAACGCGGCAGAACCAATACCTATGCCGTGGTTGATCACTGCTTGAACGTGGTGGGCTCACACAACATTGTTTTTTCCGAGACCAAGGTACTCTGCAAACCTTCGGGCTACCATCAAGGATTCGTTCATAAAGCCATCCAGATATTTAAACGCAGACATTTTCAACCGAGAAGATGGGTACAAACTGAGCAATCATTGGAAGGACGTTATTAACCAGTTTAGGTCATAACTGACGGTGATGTTCCCTTCCGACCTACCTATGTTAGCAGTTATACTGGTAGGAACCACCTGGTTCCACCAGCCCACAGGGGATTATTGTGTTCGTCCGTCGTGAATCCAAAAATGGGAGGGGCTGGGTTGGGAAGGTGGGGAGGGGCTGGGTGGGGCTGGGTGGGGAGGGGCTGGTCACCCCGTGGTGCCCTGATAAAACTCAACGTTTAACCTACTCACGCCGGCTTGTGCTCGCCCTCACAGTCGGCCATATTTGCGGAATACACGCCGCCGTTGACCCTGGCCATTGACAGAGCAACCCAACGTTCCTACCAGCTCCCTCACTAACACAGCCACCATCATTTGCTTGCTCCGATGTGGCTGTGGTTCTTTCCGAGCTTTTTCTGATCTTACGTTTACATGCAGTTGTGAGGGTCGCTTGCCCCTGAGATCCCTCCCTCGATAATGCTAACGGCCGGGCTAACATCGTTACTCGCCCCCCCGCTGCTAGGCGAACCGCTGCTGGGTTCCTCACCCATGGGGTGTGAGCCGTCGCTCGAGGATTCCCCTCCAGCGCGGGTCCGCGTAGTAGGCATGGTTAGTTACCGAGTGGTATTATGCCCCCCTTTACGCTACCACGATACCTCCCTTTCCTAATCGCGCACCTGCAACCCACACGGAGCGAACGTACGCACACCCACACACGCAGCTCCGTGCACTCCAACTCAACACTGACTACTCACGTTATGATCGCGCACCTGTATCATACACGGAGTGAACGCACGCGCACACACGCAGCTCCACACACGACACCCACTCTCGCGCCGCTCTGCGCAGCGCTCCCACGAGGTGAGCCGCTGTATACGCAGCACTGCACGCGTTCACACTGCTCAACGAGATCACACGAGGCCATGATTCGCTATTAATGATTTATTGTTTGCTACCTGGAACTGGTTGTTGAGTCAGTGTGAATCGACGAGGCTGGCCTATTCTACTACCCCTGAACCTATTCTCTATTAGGCTGGCCTATTCTATTACCCCTGAACCTATTCTCTATTTATCGGCTATGATCCTACTTCACCTTCTTACTCACTGTTAGGTGCCCACGGCGGTCCGTTGATCGCGTGCTCGCAGCGCACCTCGATGCATCTCACGGACGTTCGGGTCGCTGGCTGGAGAGCGTCTTGTCGCCTGGTGCTGGAGTAAGAGAGAGATCTCTCGTTTTCGCCCCCTTTTTATCGTCCCTACATCAAAGGGATGTTGCTCCACCTGTCGTCGCTCCCCTTCCCGTTTTTCTTTAGCAATCGGCGCGCGCGCCCGTCAGGGCACGTGCGCCTTTGTTATGCAACTTATGCGGCGGTGTCCATCACAAAGGCTCGCCGTGGGAATCTGTGTACGGGCTCCCCGCGTGCCTCCGTTCTTCCGATTATTCATACTTTCAGTTCCATCCTTTAACTCCCCTAACAATGGTGCCTGCGCGCTCAAGCATAATTATCCCAATCAGCAGCGACTACGCGCAAGAGCCCCTGCGGTCATGCTAATCACGCCGTCCCTCCCCTGCCTGTGCGGCGTGTGTGTGTGGTGCTTATTCTAATTATGCTCCTCCATCACAATGCTTATGCGCGGCGCTCACTCCAACGGCCTGCTGTGGAAGTTAAGTGCGGAGCCTCCACATGTCCCCACCACCTGCCCTATCAATTGCGCACCCTAAACTATGCCGCCCCGTCCCTCCTCTGCCTGTCTCGTCGACCCGTGGGGGGTGTGTGTGGGGGGATGCGTTTCAACCGCGGTGGCCGAATGCCCTTCGCCGCGACCATACCATCTTAAGGCCGGTCGCAGCGCCGCGGTGCAAAGTAGCGTCGGGGGAGGTCGTCCAATTCCCTGGTCGCCGGAAACCGTGAAAGTCAATCCCGATAAGGGCTTCTCGGATAAAAACCGGTCGATCAGGTGACCTCCCCTTCCAGCTCTATGGGGGGGGGGGGGGGGGGAATGCGTGCGGGTGTGTTCATGTGAGGTGAGGGGGACGCGGGGTAGGCTCCGTCGCTTGGTGGTGGCGAGGTCGTAGATGGGGCGCCTGCTGAACGGCTTCGTGGCGGCGGCATCACATAGCCCCCCGAGGTGCTAGTCCCCGTCCCGGGTTGACTGGAGCACCTTGCTTGGGCCGCGCCCACGAGGAAACGCTGCGGGGTCCGGGGGATCCGTCCGGACCTTGTGGCTGGTCTCGGGGCGGGTGGCTCCGTCCTCTGTAGCTCCTGCGGCAGCCTCCTCCTCCACTCCAGCGGCTCTCCCTGTCCCTCGGTACCTGTGGGCTGGGGCACAAACTCAGCAGCAGAAGGGTTTAGGAGCCGTCGTCCGCGTCGTCTCCTGACTGGATCGGGGCGTCTCGGGGGCCCGGCGGGGCCCATGTAGTGTGCGAGGCCCCCCAACACGAGGGGTGCGGGTACCCCGGGATTTTGGGGCCTTCGGGCGACGGGGTTCTCTCTCCCCGGGGCCGCTTTCCATGGTTTTAAGCGGCGGATGTTGACCACCGTCTCTCGACCCCTCTCCCCGCCATAGATTAGTACCGTCCAGGGGGAGATCTGCCGCACCACGGTCCAGGGTCCTCGCCAGTAGGTCGTCAGTTTCCCCACCTGCCCGGCCCCGACGCGAGGGGTGTGTAGCCACACCTTAGCGCCGGTCAAGAATAAGGGGGGTTCCATGCGGGGTCGGGCGTCCTGTTCTTGCCGCCGATGCGCGGCTTCCCCTTGCGGGTATGCTCGGCCTCGGGCTTCTCGTAGGGTCTCCATCAGGTGTTCCACGGGGCGGCTGGGGGGAAGGAACGCCGAACAGCAGATCTGCGGGTAAACGAGACTCACGGCCGAACATCATCAAAAACGGGGTTTGTCCCGTCGACGTGTGTACGGTGGTGGCGTAGGCGAAAAGTGCGTAGGGGAGGTGTTCGTCCCAATCCCGTTGATTTGCGGCCGCCATACGTTTGAATTTCCCCGCTAAGGTCTGATTCATGCGCTCCACCATACCGTTCGCCTGGGGGTGGTACGCTGTGGTTCGGTCCTTCTGGATTCCGAATTCTCGGCACAGTGCCTGGAACAGCTCGGCCTCGAACTCGCTACCCTGGTCGGTGAGGACTCGTTCTGGGATCCCGTGCTTAAGTACGTAATGCTCCACGAATGCCCGGGCCACCACCAGGGCCGTTTTGTCAGGGATGGCCACTGCCACGGGGTAGCGGGTGAAGTACTCTACTGCGACTAGGATATACCGGTTGCCTCGATGGGACCGTGGGAATGGCCCTTGTAGGTCGATCCCGACCAGCTGGTTCGTGCGGCTGACGCGGAACGGCCTTAGGGGTACCTGGTATCATGCCGGTTTCCGCCCGCACTGCTGACAGGCGCGGCAGCCCTGTACCCAGGCGGCCACGTCTTGTGCCAATTTGGGCCAGAGATACTGGCGACGCAGGGTCTCTCGAGTGCGTCGTTCCCCATCGTGGCCCCCGAGTAGGTGGTCATGCACCAGCCGTAGCAGCTGGGGTCGTACCTGGACAGGAACACAGATGCACCTCGGCTGGCCGGCCTCGGTTAACTCCTGTACCACCCCGTTCTGCACACACAACCGGCCATACAAACCGCTCCAGGGTCCTGGTAGGGCGCTCTTTTCCTCCCGTAGTGCCGCCTCCACCGCCGCCAGATCGGGATCCCGCTGCTGGGTCTGTCTCAGCTGCTCGTCGTTCAGGCCCGGGAAGGCGCAGCCGACATCCTCCTGGATCCGTCCGATCGGGGCGGGGTGATCCGCCGGGTCCCGAGCCGTGGGTCCCGCGCTTGCCGGGCGGTCGACGGGATCCTCGGTGCCACCTGTGAGGGTCTCTGTGGCGCACACTGCACTCTCTCTCGCTGGGGGGGGGTCAGTAGCCGCGGCCTCTCGGGGGTACGTTGCCTGCCGGCAGCGTCCCCCCGTGAAACATAGGCAGGCCTCCTCCGCCCTTGTCTCGGCGTACACCGTGGGCCGCCTCGACAAGGCGTCCGCGTTTGCATGCGTCCGGCCAGCCCGATACTCGATTTGCAGGTTGTACTCCTGCAACTGCGCCAACCACCGGGCCATCTGCCCCCGCGGCTCCTTGAATGTAAGAAGAAACTGCATAGCATAATGGTCAGTACGTACGCGACATTTCCTGCCGTACAAATACGGCCGGAACTGCTTACATGCGAAAATCACGGCGTATAACTCTTGGCGGGTCACGCAATAGTTCAGCTCGGCCCCACTCAAGGTCCGGCTGGCGTACGCGATGACTCGTTCTGTCCCATCCTGTACCTGTGACAACACCGCACCCAGCCCGCTGCTGCAGGCGTCGGTGTCCAAAATAAAATCGGTGGTAAAATCGGGGAAAGCGAGGGTGGGGGCGTGGGTGAGGTGGTCTTTGAGAGTGGTGAAGGCCGTCTGGCAGGCCCCCTAGGGGAGGTGAGTTAGGTGAGGGGGCATGCAATCTCGCTGAATCCCTTCACAAATCGACGATAATAGGTGGCGAGCCCCAAAAATGATCTGATCTCCGTCAGATTCCTTGGCCGTGGCCACTCCACTACGGCGCGTACCTTCTCCGGATCGGTGTGCACGCCTGCCTCGTTGACGCGGTGCCCGAGGTACCCCACCTCGCGTTGTGCGATGTAACACTTACGTGGCTTGAGCTTGAGATGAGCCGCTCGCAGTCGCTGGAATACCTCTCGTAACCTGGACCAATGCTCAGACAAAGATCTACTGAACACTATCACATCGTCCAAGTAAATCAAGCACTGTTCCCATTGCAAGCCCCGCATCACCAACTCCATCAGCTGCTGGAACGTCGCGGGCGCATTGGTGAGTCCGAACGGGAGTACTCGAAACTCGAATAGCCCCATCGGGGTGGTGAATTCGGTTTTCGGCCGATCCTCCTCCGCCATCTCCACCTGCCAGTACCCGGACGCGAGATCGAGGGTGGAAAAATATCGCGCTCCGGCGAGGCTGTCGAAGGTGTCGTCGATGGGGGGTATGGGGAAGGCGTCGCCGAGTGTGACTGCGTTCAGTTTACGGTAATCGACGCAGAACCGGGTTGACCCATCCTTTTTCGTTACTAGTACCACTGGGGCTGACCAGGGGCTCGCCGAGGGCTGAATTATGTTATCGCGAAGCATGTCTCCAACTGCCTCTTTGATCTGGGCGCGTTCGGGTGCGCCCACTCGGTATGCAGGGAGTTTGATGGGTCGGGCTGCACCGGTGTCAATTTGGTGCTTAACAAGGTCGGTCCGACCCTTGTCCGAGTCGTGTTTACTGAATACGTCGGCATACTCCCGCAGTAACTCGCGCAGCCGATCGGCCTCTCCCTTAGGTATATCCGCCCATGGTACATGTAACGCGTCGAGCAGGGGAACAACCTCGGCTCGGGGAGTCGGGCTGACTCGCCAGGCCAGGTCCTGGTCACCCTCAGGACGACCGGGGTCCTCAGCCCAGAGTGCGAACACCGAGTCGTTAGAGTGGCGTGCGTGCAGGGGGTGTACAGTGGCTATCGGGGTGCGCCGTCGTAGTATCGCTGGGGTGCTGTGGGGGTTAAAAATCCGCATAAACAATCGGTCCCCATCTGCGTTTACCAACGTGGCGGACCCCACGACCCCATATCGTTTGGCCAACTCCGGGTGAGGAGTTAGCATTACCTCCCCTGATGGTCGGAGTGCGGGGTCGGTGGGGGATGTTGCTACCGGCACTAGCATCTCAGTGAGCGGCCCGATGGTGACTGCCGTCGCCAGGATAGCGGCCACAGGTGCGAAGCGGGGGCGCGTCGGTTCTCGTCCCAGGAACGGAATCCGCTCGCCGTTGCTCTCCATGGTGGCGCATCGCTGGCGAAGTTGCACGTTGAGTCCCAGCCGTTCTAGGAGGTCGGTACCTGCGATACACAACGCACTCGACACGTAGAACTCCTGGGTGCACACCTGGCTGCCTATGCGGACCTCTAGGGTGGCTCTCCCCAGCAACCCCATTCCGGCTCCGCTCACCGTGTGCAGCGCGCGGTCCGGGGCCTGCAGGTGACGCACGTCGACCCCGATCGCGCTGCAGTGCGCTGCACTCACGAGCGAGGCCACCGCCCCCGTGTCCAGCAGGATTCGGGTACGCATTCCGTTTACCTCCCCTTCCACCAGCGACGTGGCCCCCGTGATCCCCGCCACCAGCTCCCGTAGCCAGTCGCCAGGAGTCACCGTTTCCGTGGGCGTTGTTGCTGGAACCTGTGTGGAGATCACTCGCTCGCCATTATTCTCATTATCGTCTATTTGTATCGGGACCGCGTCGATTGCACCCCTAGTTGGTCCGCTCTCTAGGGGGCGTTGGAGTTTAACCCCCGCGTCTGCCTAGCTCGGGTGATTTCAGGACAGTCTCTCACTAGATGTCCTCGGCGATCGCACATATAACATGTCCGGGGAGGGGGGGCGGCTCCGTAGTGGGCCCCCTGCCCACTCCCTCCCCCCCCATTACGCCGCTGTCCACCCGCCGCCTCTAGTCGGGCTACCCTTCCAGATAACCCTCCTACCGTGGCGCGTAGGTCCCCCATCTCGGATCGGATGGTCTCAACGGAGGATTGCAGTTTAGTCATATTGTTATTCGTTTCTTCGCGTACTTGGGTTACCCTCTCACCTACTTGGGTTACCCTCTCACCTACTTGGTTTATCATATCTCCCATACCGGCCTGTAACCCGGCTACCCACCCCGGGGTTGTCTCGCTGGGTCTCTGGGGCTCCCTTGCCCGTCCCCTTACTGCGATGGCGAGCTCTTCCTCCACGTCGGAGAGTAGGCTCGCTACGGCGCACTCTCGTCCCCTCCCTCGAGGCTGCGCGCGCTCACCCGAGAGTTTCTCGCATTTACGCGCACGTTTTACGAGGGTGTCAAAGGAGAGGCATGCACCATCTACATTTGGCTGCCACCACGGGGTGTGTGCCAAATATCGCTGGACCTTCCCGGCAGCGAGGCCCTCAATTATTTTTGACTCGTACTCCGGGTACGCGAGCTGGGTCAACGTGCGTACGTCCTCAGCGTAATCTCGCAAATCCTCGCCGGGTTGGCGGCGGCGTGCCTCTAAGGCCGCCTGCGCCTCCTCCTCGTCATACGTGCCGAAGCGCTCTTCGAGTTGGCACATTTGTTCCTCCCACTGTGTTTGTGCGCTTGCGGGCAAAGCTTCCACAAAGTCAGTTGCCCGCCCATCTAAATGTAGCTCTAACTGCTGCAACGCCTCCTCATCTGACCACCCATTAACCTTTTTAGCCCCCCTGATGCTGCGGGCAAACGATTTCCATGATGGAATTCCTTTGCCCGTAAATGTGCATTTGATTTTAATCTGGGTTGGGGGGCCTCTTTCCCTTGGGGGTGTGGGGGATCGTCCCGTTTCTGACACCAATATGTGAGGGTCGCTGGCCCCCGAGATCCCTCCCTCGATAATGCTAACGGCCGGGCTAACATCGTTACTCGCCCCCCCGCTGCTAGGCGAACCGCTGCTGGGTTCCTCACCCATGGGGTGTGAGCCGTCGCTCGAGGATTCCCCTCCAGCGCGGGTCTGCGTAGTAGGCATGGTTAGTTAGCGAGTGGTATTATGCCCCCCTTTACGCTACCACGATACCTCCCTTTCCTAATCGCGCACCTGCAACCCACACGGAGCGAACGTACGCACACCCACACACGCAGCTCCGTGCACTCCAACTCAACACTGACTACTCACGTTATGATCGCGCACACGCGACACCCACTCTCGCGCCGCTCTGCGCAGCGCTCCCACGAGGCGAGCCGCTGTATACGCAGCACTACACGCGTTCACACTGCTCAACGAGATCACACGAGGCCACGATTCGCTATTAATGATTTATTGTTTGCTACCTGGAACTGGTTGTTGAGTCAGTGTGAATCGACGAGGCTGGCCTATTCTACTACCCCTGAACCTATTCTCTATTAGGCTGGCCTATTCTACTACCCCTGAACCTATTCTCTATTTATCGGCTATGATCCTACTTCACCTTCTTACTCACTGTTAGGTGCCCACGGCGGTCCGTTGATCGCGTGCTCGCAGCGCACCTCGATGCGTCTCACGGACGTTCGGGTCGCTGGCTGGAGAGCGTCTTGTCGCCTGGTGCTGGAGTAAGAGAGAGATCTCTCGTTTTCGCCCCCTTTTATCGTCCCTACATCAAAGGGATGTTGCTCCGCCTGTCGTCGCTCCCCTTCCCGTTTTTCTTTAGCAATCGGCGCGCGCCCGTTAGGGCGCGTGCGGCGGTTCCGGGCGCCTTTGTTATGCAACTTATGCGGCGGTGTCCATCACAAAGGCTCGCCGTGGGAATTTGTGTACGGGCTCCCCGCGTGCCTCCGCTCTCCCGATTATTCATACTTTTAGCTCCATCCTTTAAGTCCCCTAACAATGGTGTCTGCGCACTCAAGCATAATTATCCCAATCAGCAGCGACTACGCGCAAGAGCCCCTGCGGTCATGCTAATCACGCCGTCCCTCCCCTGCCTGTGCGGCGTGTGTGTGTGGTGCTTATTCTAATTATGCTCCTCCATCACAATGCTTATGCGCGGCGCTCACTCCAACGGCCTGCTGTGGAAGTTAAGTGCGGAGCCTCCGCATGTCCCCACCACCTGCCCTATCAATTGCGCACCCTAAACTATGCCGCCCCGTCCCTCCTCTGCCTGTCTCGTCGACCCGTGGGGGGTGTGTGTGGGGGGATGCGTTTCAACCGCGGTGGCCGAATGCCCTTCGCCGCAACCATACCATCTTAAGGCCGGTCGCAGTGCCGCGGTGCAAAGTAGCGTCGGGGGAGGTCGTCCAATTCCCTGGTCGCCGGAAACCGTGAAAGTCAATCCCGATAAGGGCTTCTCGGATAAAAACCGGTCGATCAGGTGACCTCCCCTTCCAGCTCTATGGGGGGGGGGGGGAGATGCGTGCGGGTGTGTTCATGTGAGGTGAGGTGAGGGGGACGCGGGGTCGGCTCCGTCGCTTGGTGGTGGCGAGGTCGTAGATGGGGCGCCTGCTGAACGGCTTCGTGGCGGCGGCATCACACAGTCCTGCGAGCTTACATTGACATGCTAATCACATTTACACAGTACATTTACATGTAAATTTCTCACTTTAACATCACGAGCCCCCCCCCCCCCCCCCACTTTGTTTATGACTGGGGCTATGCCCATCTCTAACCTTTAAAAGCTGCCTGCATCAGCAGCTTCCCTCTTTCTTCCGCCTGATGACGATTGCTTGCGTTGCAATCGAAACGTTGTGATCTATAATTATTTCTACCTACGTTATTTCACAAAAAGAACCAAAGAGTATGGTTAGTTTAGTCTTGTGCTATTCTTTCGTCCCGTCTCACCAAGCTAGAATTTGCCTCCTGAGCGAATAACCCACCTGTCGCTAGTATCGGGAGTTCATCTTTAGTACCAGGTATCCGTTTTTGTACTTCGTGTACTGTGGCATATCCCACTCTGATTTTTTTTAATTAGCTGGTTTATCAGTTAACGCCCCCAATTTACGGTAGTTTAATTGTATTATCAATTTCATTGTTTGTACAACATGTTTTGGTTTTGGCACTCACTGCCATTTTAATTTGTGAGTTATTGTAACCGTTTAATTGTAGCGCTTTGATGTGTTTAATCTTACTTCTCAGACTTTCATAACTTTGTAATAAAGGACTCTCTCTCAGATGTCAATCTCCGTTGTCCTTTATTGGGTTCGTAGAATCTCGGCACCACGGCGTCCTCGCTCAGGCCCTCGTCCCTCCCGACGATCTCTCCACAGCCACTCGGCTGCTCCGATATGCAGTCTCCCTGTGCGTCTGACACCGATGGCTGACGGTGTCGACGTCTCCCACCGCGTGGCGACCGCGCCACTCTCTCCGTCCTGCCCAGCGTGGCCTCCTCCTGTTTCATTCCATCTCAACTCCCCTTTCCCCTTCCGGTTCTCCCCCTAAATCCTCTCTCCCACGTGACCCTAACTCCACCCACTCCCCACATGACCCAGACTCCGCTCCCCCTCAGTCCTTGCTCGCATTACACGACCCCCCCCCCCTAATGAAAACCCAGCCGTCCCCGGCTGCAATAAATATAATAAAATAATGCGAGCAACATTGTAACCATCTGGCATTACTGGACAATGGAGAATATAACAACGATAACAAGAACAACAAGAACAAGAACAATCAACGAAAGGAAAGGGATTTGGAACGCGTGCGGGTCGCCGGCCCATCACGAACGGGCGGCGGTCCCCCCACAGAGCGAGAACGCGACGGGGTTTTAAGGTCGACAGGAGTAGAACCGCCCGCCGCTGTTGGAGGCCCAAGGTCCCGTTCCCCAGAGAAACCCAAGTCCGGGGTCTCTGGCAACCGTGTCTGTGGTGGGGTTGGAGGGGCAGCGGGGTCAAGTGGCCCCGTCGCCGTGGTAGGCCCACCCAGAGCAGGATTCGCCACATCCGCCTGCGTCACGGCTGGTTCGTCTGTAGAAGGCACGACAGGCGCGCTTGCAGAGTCAACAGGCAAAGGCAGAGGTGCGTCGGGTGCAACAGACACCGGCAATGCAACATCAGGGGATGACGCATCCGTCCGCGGGGCCACGTAGGGCTTCAACCTAGACGTATGAACGTACCAGCGCCGCGATCCAAACCGAACCCGTGCGGATTGCGGGTTAGGGACTTCAATAAGCTTAACTGGCCCCTGCCATGGTTTGTGAAGCTTAGGGGAGGTCCCCGGCCGCACCTGCGGGCAGTGCAGCCATGCCATGTCCCCCACTCGCCAGGGGCATGTACCGGTCGAGCGCCGGGCGCAACGCTCGTTTCGCGCCTGAGTCTTGGCAGTAGCCAATCGGGCCCCCTCCCGTGCCTCGGCGACGCATCGAACAGTGTCATAGGCCGTGAACGCGGTCGTGGCGTGAGCCAAAACCGTTCCGGCCGAGACACTGACATTCTCCGCACTCCCATTTAGCACCTGTAAGAACGGGGGCTGGCCCGGCCGGACAATCATTTGTGCCCCAACCAGAGCCGAGCCGCCCGTTATAGCCGTGGACGGCGATAACAGAACCCCCGCCGCTCCCTCAACGCCAGGTACTGGCTTCCGATATCTCAACGGGATAAGCATCTGCGAACCAGGTGGAATGTCAACAGATACTTCGGACAGCGCCTGCACCTGGCAAACAGGGGCAGGCCGGCCCCATGGCGACGGTAGGAACGAAATTTTCCGCCCCCTGGTAAGTCAATGCAATTTTGATCAACCCTTATTTAAATGGGCATTTTTGCCAGGAAATCAGTCCCCAACAAACAGGGTACCGCGAGGGACCTAGAGATCAAAACGGTCCCTGAAGCCGACACCTCCCCAATCGATATGTTGGCGTCCACCTGGCCCACAATGCCCATACTTCCCCCGTTCGCTGCTATGCATGAATCATAAACCGCTCGCACTCTCCCTGGCGGAATGCCCAAAAGATGGAAAATGACATCCGAAATAATGGTCGCGGACGCACCGGAGTCCACCAAAACACGCACCTCGACCCCCTGAATAGAACCCGGTACCGTGGACGAGCCCATAGCGGCCGCAACTACCCTCCGTGCCATTCGGCGCCATTGCGTCAGCGAGCGACACGGGTCAATCAGAGGCACCTCGTCGTTGTTAACGACACACGGACCGCGCGGCGATGGTGATGCATGAGGTGACAGGCCTTGCCGGGTGTCTGATGCGCACCGACTTGCCTGTCCTGGCTGGTCTTTTCGCGCGACGTCCGTGGTCGAGGCCGCCTTCAACGATGGGGCCCCCCGTCCAAGCTGACACCTGCTTCCAGCGTCAGAGATTAAATTGAGCGTCCAAGCACTTAGCCGCAGCACGGGACATCAATTTATCATGGCTGCACACCGGCATGGGGATCCCCAGGTCTCTAGACAATTCCAGCTTCTTGCCCAACACAAGGGGCTCCAACAAATCCGGCTCCGTCTCGGGGTATGCTGCCATCGCCAGTTCCAGAACTGCGCCTCTGAAAGCCATCGGCGATTCATCACGCGCCCGTTGGCGCTGAACAAATCTACGATGGGCATCGTCCGGAGGCTCGTACGCATCCGCCATTTCCTCGAAGACACCCTGCAGCGTCTTCTTCTTGTCGGCCTTGATGGAGCGGAAGAACCGGACGGACTCGTCGTTGAGAAGTGTTGGTAAGACTTCCAGGGCCTCCGCGTCCGTCCATTTGGCGGAGCGTACGGCCGCTTGAAAATGGCAGGCAAATGCGCTCCAATCGCCGCCGATGGAGAATTCTTTGACCGTTGTTAAATGACGGCTGCGGGTTCTTGCTCCGCCGTCCTCCACCGATGGTGACTCACGCGGCAGCGACAAGATGGCGTCACTCCGCAACGTGTGCAAGATGGCGGCTTCCCGCGGCGGAGGGCGCAAGATGGCGGCTTCCCGCCGTTCCTCCTCGGCCACGCCCAAGATGGCGTCTTCGTGCCGCGTGGTCGAGAGGGCTGATGGCGACGGCAAGGCCCCGGTCTGTTGTTCCCCGCTGGGCCTCCCCGAAGTTTTTGCCGGCATCACAAGGTCGCACAACTGTGCCAACACCGTCTTCAGTGCCTCCAGTTGCGCCGCCACCTGTCGCCATCCGTCCTCAGCGTCCAGTCGCGCGAATGGGCCCACCGAGGCGGCCACGTCCTGCACGCCCGGACCCCCGCTCGTCCCCGCGCCACTTTCCTCCTCCATCGTCGGTAGCGCCACCGCTGGAGGGAGGTCGTCGTCAGAAGATGCTGCAGAAGATGGTGCAGGGACGGTCTTCCTCCTGAGCTGTTTTGACATGCCGTTTCACTTCTGACACCAATGTAATAAAGGACTCTCTCTCAGATGTCGATCTCCGTTGTCCTTTATTGGGTTCGTAGAATCTCGTTACCACGACGTCCTCGCTCAGGCCCTCGTCTCTCCCGACGATCTCTCCACAGCCACTCGGCTGCTCCGATATGCAGTCTCCCTGTGCGTCTGACACCGATGGCTGACGGTGTCGACGTCTCCCACCGCGTGGCGACCGCGCCACTCTCTCCGTCCTGCCCAGCGTGGCCTCCTCTTGTTTCACTCCGTCTCAACTCCCCTTTCCCCTTCCGGTTCTCCCCCTAAATCCTCTCTCCCACGTGACCCTAACTCCACCCACTCCCCACGTGACCCAGACTCCGCCCCCCCTCAATCCTTGCTCGCATTACAACTTGACACCTGTTTTTCCCGATGAATGACCATCTTGATGAGAGAGCTTTTCTGTGCAGGGTGATCGTGTGAGTGTGCAATTTATTTCTGTACACGCTGTTATTTTGCAGTTTGGGCCACCTCCGAGCAGAATATCCAGGAATTGGGTTTCCTTCACCTCCACTTTCACGGTAAACTGGATGGGTTTTGCGAGTTGAGATGATTTAGACATTAATTCAGTGTAATTTTACCGTGGGGCCCAGACAATCAATGTGTCCTTCACATATCTAAACGAACGAGAGGGTTTTAGTGTACTTGAAGCTCGCGCTTTTGCTTCAAACATTTCCATGTGTAATGAGCGACTTCCACGACACGTCGTATAGAGGGTACTTCTTTATTACTCACACTGGGCACAACACAGGCCAACACTGATTCTTCTTCCCACTGAATATACTCTAGACCAGGGGTCCTCAAACTTTTTAAACAGGGAGCCAGTTCACTGTCCCTCAGACCGTTGGAGGGCCGGACTATAGTTAAAAAAAACTATGAACAAATTCCTATGCACACTGCATATATCTTATTTTGAAGTGCAGAAACAAAACGGGAACAAATACAATATTTAAAATGAACAAGTAAAGTTAAATCAACAAACTTGCCAGTATTTCAATGGGAACTTTGGGCCTGCTTTTGGCTAATGAGATGGTCAATGTCCGGTTCCATATTTGTCACTGCTAGTCGTAACAAGTGATGCAAGTGTGCATCCGTTAGTCTAGATCTGGTTGGAGATTTCAAATGTTTCATTCTGGAAAAAGTCTGTTCACAGACATAAGTGCTGCCAAAGATGGTTGCCATTTTGAGTGCATGGTTCCTGAGATGAGGATATGTCTCAGAGGGGAGAGATGCATAGAAATTATGAAGGCTGCTTGACTTGAATGCGTCTTTCAGTCACAATTCTGCAGTTCAGCCAGTTCCATTTGGTAAATTGTATCCACATTTTCAATGTCAATAGAAAATGGGTTACGGAAAAGCTGTATGTCATGTTCATGGAGATGAAGCTCTTTAAATCTAAATTGGAACTCCTTTTGCAATTTTTCCAGTGAATCCACACATGTTTTGTTTGGGAATGCAACCAATGGTTTTTCCGCTAACAGATTTTGAGTTGTGGGGAGATGGCAGAAGTTTTCCTCCTTCACTTGTTTGATGAGGAGGCCTAATTTTACTTCAAATGCTTTGACATGTGATTGCATATCACAGATGAGCTTCCCCTTTCCTTGAAGTTGCACATTGAAACTGTTGAGTAGCTCTGTTACATCTGTCAGAAAGGCAAGGTGCCATTTCCATTCTGTATCATTGAGCTCTGGTACTTCTTTGTTTTTTGAAAGCAGAAAAGCTGTAATCTGTGGAAGTAAGTCATAGAAACGTTTCAAAACTCTCCCTCGACTCAGCCAACGGACTTCTGTGTGGTACATAACATCTTCATAGTCAACATTTATCTCAGACAGAAATTCCTGAAATTGTCTGTGGTTTAGTGCATGAGCTCTAATGAAGTTAACACAAGATACCACAATTTTCATAACAGAGTCCCACTTCAGTGATTTACTACACAGCGCTTGTTGGTGGATGAGGCAGTGTATGGCTATTGGATGAGAATGGTTATGTTTGTCCATCTCTTGGTTAATGCGAGCAATTACTCCTTTCTTAGACCCCACCATGCTAGGAGCACCATCCGTTGTCACACTGGCTAGTTCAGCCCAGTTCAGCTCCAAACCATTCACAGTTTGGCAAACCTTTTCATAGATATCCTCTCCTGTAGTTGTTCATTTGATGCTTTGCAGTGCAGCAAGCTCTTCTGTGACTTCGAAATAGTCATTCGTCCCACGAATAAAAATTAGAAGTTGTGCAGAATCACGAACATCATTGCTTTCGTCGAGTGCCAAGGAAAAATAGGAAAGTTTTTTTGTGGAGTTTTGCAAATGCTGATGCAAATTGTCTCACATTTCTTCAATCCTCCGTGTAATTGTAGGTCCTGAAAGACTCACTGTACTAAATAAATCGGCCTTCTCTGGACACATCTCTTTGGCAACAGAAAGAAGGCATTCTTTAACAAATTCTCCCTCCACGAATGGTCTGCCAGTGCACGCTATTAGCTTGGCAACTTGAAAACTTGCTCGCAGTGATAAAATATTTTGCTGCTTCTGCTTCACAAAAGTATTTTGCTGAGTTGTTAATGTATTTTTCAGTTTTAATATTTTATCTTTTCTCACTTCTCCGACCAAACAATAATATTTATCTTTATGTTGAGTTTCATAGTGTCGACGTAAATTGTATTCTTTGAACACAGACGCTATATTCTGGCATATCAGATACACAGCTCTTTCCTTGTACTGCATGAAAAAGTAATCATAAGTCCACTGTTCTTTGAATATCCTACACTCCGAGTCAATTTTTCTCTTTCTTGACATCATTGTTTCCTAGGGAGTCAAAATTGCTATTAGTAAAATACCAATATATATACAGCGCTACAAAAACAATATACCAGCAATAACTTTGCCCACACAGAGACATACAGACTGCACTGCCCATCAATGCAGTCTGATTGGGGGAACTCCGCTTTTACCCCAGGCTCACACTGGTGCGGGTGCCATTAAAGAGTTAATTACACCTGCAGTTTTGTTCACAGATTACAGTGCGATCTGCGAACTCGCATAGGAATATGATCGCATGGGGGAGAAGACCCATGCGATCCGATTCCACTGCAGGAAAAAAGAAGGCACATGTGCCTTTTTTCTTCCAAATCTAATGCAAGTTCAGCCATACAAGCATATGGCTGAACTCGCACTGCTCAGAGATCGCAACAGTATGAACCGGGGCTTACACAACATACAACACATAACCTCATACAACTGAATAGCAATCAGAATATAAATGCACTTACTGTCATTTAAATTGGGTTTCCTACTCCTCGGCTGTCTGTCACTGACCAGCACGGGAAAACAGCAGGCAGCCCCTCCAGAGATCAGAGATCACTCTGTTATTACCCCTCTATCATTTACTCAGCGGTGCGTGTGCTGGGGATCTACATCCCCAGCACACAGGAATATCACTGGGAGTGGAGCCGAGGGGCAAGTGAGGGAGCTGAGGGAGGGAGAGCCAGTCAAGCGCAGCCAGGGGAGGGCTGGCAGCCTTAGGCCTGGGGGGCAAGTCCAGTCAATTGGCCCATTGAACCATTCACCAGCGCAGCCCAATGAGTGGCCACCGCCGCAGCTCAATCAGTGCCCACCGCCGCAGCCCAATGAGTGCTCACCAGCGCAGCCCAATTAGTGCTCACCAGCGCAGCCCAATTAGTGCTCACAAGCGCAGCCCAATTAGTGACCATGGGCCGGATAAATGTCCTCGGCGGGCCGCATGTGGCCCGCGGGCCGTAGTTTCAAGACCCCTGCTCTAGACAATAACACCTCTACCGGCTACACGCACAGCCGATCACTCTGCGTGGTCCCCTTGCCCTCGTCTCCGCCGCTGCCTGGCGGCGTGACAACGGCGATGGAACCCACGCAGGAGATCTTCCACGTGGCCGGACGAGCAGGTTCCCGGAGCATCTCGGCCAGCCCCACCTGTGACCTTTGCCCCAGATACACCTCCTTCCCTGATTGGTTGTTACCTCTGTGGCCATTCCCGTGAATCCCTTCCCGGGCCAGTAGGTGTCACCCTGTCATTTCACATAGGTTATCAGAAGACAGGAGAGCCCATTGCTGCTGCTTTTCTCCGTAGAAATCGCCTCTCTACGGGAAATAGGTGTAGTTTATACAATGCTCAGCTAATTGTGGGATGTCTTTGGGTAAACTTTTGTTTCAACCAGAATACCGAGTATCTTTATTAGACTCGTTAACTGGAACCTTAGTGACCAGAGAAATTGCACCAACATTTACCGGAATATCATTAGGGTTAAGCTTTATATATTTTATTATATTTACAAGATGTTCTGAGTTTTTTATGACCGAACAGGACCTGCTAATGTGGGGCTGTATGTTTTGTTACATTTGCACTGATTTATGTGGCAGAGCTGATTGTACTATTGGTCTTAATGGGCCACCACATTGGTATACTACAGGTCGTGGGTTCGACCCAGACCATGAAGCCTGTATATGTGGATTTTACATCTCTCTTCCCATAGTCACGTGGATTTGTGTCTGGGTCCTCCAGTGTTTTCCTCTACATTTAGAATCAACATGCGTTTAGAGTATTTGGCTGCTATACATTTTCACATGATAAGCCACTTCGTTGAGCTATCATTTGTGGCTAGGTCGCTTCTCAAAGAGAGCTTTATAGCTCAGTGGAGCCTTCCCTGGTAAAAAAATTTAAAGTTTAATGAACCTTTGGCAAACCGTAAACCCCCAGTGGTTATGGCGCCGTTTGTTTGATCATGTATTCCTCCTCCTTGGGAATTAATGGTTTGGCAATCATTGCAGTTCTCTTCAGTTCCAAAGGACTGGTTAGGTCTCATCCGGTAAAACTCTGATTTTGTTCCCATAATCCCCACGGGATATCATGTTAATTGCCATTTGTTTTAGACTTTTGCCTCACCTAAAGTAATGTTTTTGGCAATTTACTGCTTTCAATTATTTTGGCAACCTCGTGCCCAGTCATCTCAGCTTGATTTTCAGAATCAGAATCTTTATTTATCTTGGAGATTCCACTTAAGCAATTATCGCAATAGCAATTTTGCATGGGGAAACAGCAAAGACCTTTAGATAGGTCGAATATCATATCGCTGGTAAATCATTGTTAGTCATGTTAATGACCGTATTTTTAATGATTTTTAATTGAGTCTAATTAAATTTAGTAAGTTTATGACATATTTCCATGATCTAACTAAAAAAAATCATGAATTTTAACCCCATTTACAGGAATGGAAGAGCTAGGTCACCACGACAAACAGAAGGGGAATCGGATATGGAGACGCGCTTTAGCCAAATTATTCAGAGCAGTGACAGAATGTTTCTGAAATTTGCATTCGAGAAACAGGAATAATTATGAAAGGTGAAAACATGGACCATCGGGTTTGATTTTGAAGAGAGAATTTCCACTACTTGGGAGTGTAGATGGGAGATGAGCACTGCCCCAATATTGTCATGAGCATAGGCAGCGCTCATCTTTGGATTATTTAGATTACTTTGCTGCTATAAAAATCCCCATGATGAGACACTTTGTTGAGCTGTCATTTGTGGCCAAGTTGCTTCTGAAAAATAAGTTTATACCTCAGTGGGCTTTATTTAGTATTATAAAAAGTGTAGTTATATTCATATATATTTTTAAAGTGATTTGTTTACCTTTCCTATACTTTGCACTCCTATCGTGTCTTTGTATAGTTTGTTGTAACGTTTTGACCCACCATACTAGACATCTGCGATAAAGAGCTTTATGGCGGAACAGATTCCTCCAGGATAAATATTCTGATTCTGATTCTCCGCACATGGATAATATACATATAGAGACGCTGAGAAGCAACCCCTCATTAAAATAACGCAATCAGTGGCAGCATAACATCACACCTGGTGTTTGAATAAGGTGCACCCGACTCATTCGCTGAGTGGAGAAGCCAATCAAATGGTCGTACCAACTAGAGGCCCCTTGGCCGCCAGTTTAAAATTGAGG
This sequence comes from Lampetra planeri, assembly GCF_965212315.1. NCBI lineage: Eukaryota > Metazoa > Chordata > Hyperoartia > Petromyzontiformes > Petromyzontidae > Lampetra > Lampetra planeri. Next base: position 11,229,820 of record NC_136141.1, read on the forward strand.
TGGGCGTGGAAATTTCGAAAGGGGAAATTACCTATGTGTGTCAGCTTATTCTCTACACAAACGTGTAAGAAGAAATGATAAACCGTAGTCTATAATTTCTACACAAACCTAGCTAGGCTAAGTGTGAGGGCTGTCTCGGACGGCCCTCTGTGCGCATGTCCCCAACGTATGCTGACGGAACGTATCTCTCGGATGCGGCGGACAGGATGGAGTAACACGGAATTGGGCCTATGGGAAGTGATGGCCCACAGGGATTCGTAGCCCCCCGTTTGAAAGCCCCGTACTCACATTCCGTGACCTTGCGTCCTTCGACCTTGCAGCGCTGTCCTATGCTGTGCAATGGTTTCGGCCCATACTCGGAGGGCTCTCCTCTTCAAGCTGACTCGCTACCTGCCAATATTTTACTGTCATTGTTGCCACCCATTGCGTAGCGCAACGGCCGGGGTCCATTCACGAGCGTGCAGACTTCCTCGCAATGTCTGCCCATATTTTGGTTTGGTTCTGCCCACGCACGGCTCCGCCACCGTGGCGGGAGTAATGGGATGATTCTCTCACACCTCCATTGGGTTGCATTCACCTCACTGCTCCCCCGCCTATCCCGCCCTATCCACTCCCATCCCTTGTCCTGGAGCTGCCCCGTGGCAAATCTTGTCATGGCCTACGTGGCTGCCTGGCTCACATGTCGGGCTCACTTTGTATCTATCACAGCGACCGGGCGCTTCCCCCTTGGCACATCAGATGAGCCAATTCTATCCCCCCATAGGAAACCCTTGGCTGAGGTTTGATATTGGGGCTAACATTTTTGGTTGTACCCAGGTGTGGAATGCTTGGTGTGCTGGGGGTGTGTAGTGGAGGGGAGTCGTCTCTAAGTGGTTTCACGGTCTTGGCATCACACAACCAGCTTCATGGACAATAGTTACTGCACAGGCAAATTGTCTCAATTAGCGTCACCATCTTTTTGGATTTGACTTGGATAGTCCAGGAATTGGCATCTGGGTTTGGGTGACAGGAATTGCTTCGTATTGAGATCTGGTGGCATTCTTTTGAACTCTATGACTGCACAATTTTCCAGTATTGGTCTGTGGCAAAAGTGGCCAATCTCATTAATACAAAGTCCTGGAGACAGCTCAATCTGAAGACATTTCAGGACAACCCTATTTAGGGATGTTTGACAATTCTTTAATGTTTTCGGTAGGAGGAAAACAAAGTACCAACTTACATTGAATTTAATGAAAAAAAATCAACATCTTAACTTTTTTAAGAAACAACAAAAACACTTAATAGGATGACATAACCCCCCCCCCCCCCCCCGCCTATTAAACTACAGGATCGCCCGGCTCCTGTGCAGGCTCGCCGGACTCCTTCTCAGACTCTCGGTACGAGCAGCTGTCTTTCTCTGTAGCTACTTCACCCTGCTCCTGAATAGGTATCTTGTTTCTCGTCGTTTCGTCAATCGGGTAATGTGCTGACGTGAAATTGTCACCCTGCATGTTACCGTCGCTCGATATCTGTGAATGCAGGCTGGGCCTGGTGCTGGGATTGGGTTGGGTCTCGGGCCAGGGCTGGGTGTCAGGGCGGGCCTGGTTGCCTGGGAGTGGTGATGGGGGCGTCGGTTGGGACGACTGTGGAGGTTGGGTTGGCTGTGGAGTTTCGCTTGGCGTGGCGTTTGTTGGTTCTGGTGTTGTCAGCTGCACATCAACCTTAACATCCACGTTTGGAGCTGGGGAAAAAAACACCAGTTTTTATTAACTTTTTGCTCACAGCTATGAATACTGTTTCATTATTAAAAGCAATGGCTTATGACTTAGTTCAGGGAATCAAGAAGCACTGGTTCAGATCAAGATGTAGAACCTATCCCCTTGAGGCACAATTGAAAAAAATAGTAATAGCATACTAAACTCATGATCCTAGTTTCAGGGATGTAGATGCATAGCCTAACACAAATGTCATCTTCATTACATGTACAGCTCTTTTGTCAATCCACTGCTCGATGAGGGCCTCCCACACCGTGCTGCTTGTGGGGGTTATTTGACCCAACTTCACCACGCCGGTCAATACAGCTTGGTGAAGGTGGGGAACACAGACATGGGAGAAACATTGAGTACATTTCACTTTTCTGCACTGCCCTCTGCTGACAATGTAGCCCGGCAGGGACCTACGAAAGCTGTTTTACGCATGGTTGTAGCCCATTCATGCACTATCCAGGGTCAACCCAGCTTAGTGTCCAAAATCTGATGACACGGGGCACATAGTAATGTGAACGTAGGCATATTCACGAGTTACTCGGAGAGCCTCACAAACGTGCAAATACCTCCGTTAAAATGTTTACTAAGGTGCTGTGTTTCAGCCATTTTGTCAAAAACTACGTCCATGTAAATGTTGTGGCTTGGCTCTCCAACACACCAGTGTGCTGTACTAGTGACGAATTGGTATGTTCTGTTTACGTGACAACCCCTACGAGTTGGCTGTGTCAGGTGGTGGCAGGTTTTAACGAAACATTTATATATTTACGCGATCTAACCCAAAAAACCTCTTATGGATGGTAACCGGTAATCCTACAAAAAGATTTTAACAACCCAAGTCAATTTGTATAGTAAATCTATTAAGAGGACTTTGCAACGTTCATGTAATTTTATTAATTCCACTTAATATGAAAATGTCTTCATATTGTGATGCTGCTCTGTCAGACCTAGTTTGTAACTCAATTCAAATGACTGTACCTTGAGGGTAGATGTTGGTGATGTTGATGTTAATAGACTGCTGCGGTGGGAACGGCTGCGGTGGGAGCGGCTGCTCTATGCCGGGAGACGGTGGAGAGTCGTCCTCCGAATTTTCAAGATCCATGCTGTCATTGTCATCCGTCCCAGTCGCTTGTTCACCTCCTGAATTTTCCATCTGCAATGGCTCTTCTCTCTCCCTTGAGACCGAAGGTTTGATACTGCACAGAAACGGCAATATATTACTCTCCCACTAGAGCATTGTCAGTGATCATGGTGGAAGGCGACCTGTAAATGACATTGGAATCCCACAATGCACAGCTTATTTATCTTAACGAGTGAATGGCACACCACTTCATCCCTTATGCGTCACTTACCCATCCCCTCCTCGTTTAAATTCATCGGTAATCTCAGCTGAGGTTTGGGCTGTCCAACCATCGCTGAGTTGTGTGTGATTTTGTTGGGCCTGCTCAGGGTTGGTACTGAACTAGAGGGAGGGAGGGGAGGGAGAGAGGGATGTGCAATTTCATTTTCTGAATGCGAATGGTAGCATCACACATTTAAAAGCCACGTCACAGAATTACACAATCACCACGCAGAAAATGATTGTTTTGTACAGGCTATAAAAGCAGGACTATCTGGGGCTCAGTTATTTTAGGGAAACTTACTCTCCTGTTGCTTATCTTATTTTGTGGGTGTTACCCATTGAGGAAAGAACAAAAAGTGTGTATACAGCCAGGTGACGCTGTTGGAAGAACGCTCAACTCGCAGTTGGAAGGATGGAAGTTAATATCCACGTTGGCGTCAACTATACACGGCATTATTCCTTTGGGGCCAATCATAAAATGAGTACCACTTTGTGGAAAGTCAGCGTTGTTTTTTACAGTGAGACTGACTCCTGCTATGCGAACATGGAATTTCCACTGCTGGCTTACAGCCACAAAAGGAGAAGAGTACTGTTCATATAACTAGCACCATCAGGTATCTCTTCACCTCTGTAAAAAGGTTTACGAAAAATTATAGCACTGATCAAGTTTCATCAGCTTCTTGTTAAGTCCTGATCAGTTAATTTTAAAGGAGTCAATTGCTTAGCAACACTGTAAAGTGGGTTGTAAAAGTTGCTGACGCCTCAATTGGATGGGTCTTTGGTTATCGTGCCATTGGATATTGAAACAAGCCATGTTGCAATGTGTCTTGTGCGCAGTGGTGGGTGGCAGAGCAGCCCGATGCTTCATGGTTTCACGAATGCAGCAGTGTGTGGAGGCAGCGATGTTATGAATCTGGCCGTCAAGGCATGCATACCAGTTTGTTTTCCTCCTCGGAGTTCTTCTCCGCTAAGAGAGAACAACCGGACATTTGGATTTAAAGAAGACATTCTTAAGTAATATTGCAAGAATGAGTCCAGAAATTCATGTGATGTACAGAGGTGATTTAAACAAATCTACTTACGTTTCTTGAAAATGCATCGCAGCTTATTTGGACACTTCCACATGATGATGATGAAAACAACGACAACAACTAAAACAACTAAAACAACTATAACAACTGAAGGAACCTCGATGATCGGCACATATTCTGGAAAAGAAAATCCACCACACACAAGCACACAGGTTAAATATGTTTAATTGTTAAGTGTTCACTTTCAGAGCCAAAAAGTTTGGCGTCTGCTTAAATGGGCATTGGGGCCGTGTTATTGCCATTGAACTCAATGGAAATCCCCCATTTCTATGGCAGAGGCCAGTCTCTTGCTAGAACTCTGCAGGATTATCAAGTGTTACTAATTTTTGTTGATCCCAAGTCAGCCCCTTACAGCAATTTTAACTTGTATCCCTCTAATTGTGAGCCAGGTGCTCTGCTACAATGTAATTATAAGAAAAGCAAATGTAACTGTCCAGTCATTGGAAACTGAGCCGAGACCATCAACTCATGACTCAGCAGTGCCCGAGTGACCTACTATCCACCTCAGCCCGCATGTCTTTTTGCGCGCCCACCTAATCGGCCCTGCGCCTGCTAGGCCACCCATCTGTGACACTACTGAGATGTCACTTACTGGCGGGGTGTGTACACTCGACGTCCTTTGTGTTTTCCACGGGCAGCACTATCACCATCCCTTCAGACGAACAGCTGCGGAGAAACAACATTGAGACTTTTTACAGTCATCAAGCTCGTTATGAGAAAGTAATGGAATGAGTGACAACTATATGCTTTAATATGCATTATATAAACGTTCCGAAAGTGTCTTCCTGATTCAATTAACATGGGGTTATGCTCATCTCCTCATTCATAGCCCTGAGCCAGTGATAGAAATTAACATTCTTATAGTTTTATTGAGAAATGGGTTTGGTGATAAGAGTAGGCAGATGAAGATGCACTTGGATGCTATATTAATGTAAATTGTATTGAAGAGTGCAATAACGTTTAGACATAACATCTTCAAATGGTTTGACGGAAATTTGTGGCCATGGATGCATGTCTCGGATATAAATGTGTTGCACGTACTTGGTGTGGCGCTTGCAGGTGATGTTCCCGCCAGGAGAGTATGAACCAACCCCACATGTTCTGCATTCCACGTCTTCCAATAGCGAGGCTGCCATGCATGCATACACACACAAACAAGTTCAAAGATCACACAGGCACACACTGTCCACACTTGTGTGTACACACTAATAACAGGCATGAGCCTCCATTTAGGATTACAAACCATAGAATAATTTGTTTGCGGACAGACGCTGTTGGCGAGCACCTTTTAAGGTCGGCACGGGGTGTGAAGTTAGTGTGACTAGTCCCATGCCCTGATGCTTAATTCTCCCAAGTTCTGCACAAAGTACTAATATTATGCCGAGTCAACCTATAAGCAGCCCAAGACGGGTTCAGATACCATGTGCGATTAATATGCCTGGCCGGGGATCGAACTCGGGTCACCGGGACTGTCGTGCAGTGCATAAACCACGAGAACAACAACAGCCACCATTCGCCACTAAGTGGTGGTAATGTCACCACGGTGCTTGTGCCAGGCCAGATGCACTCAAAGGCCACGTGAAGTTTTGAAGGTTCACTGACATGTCATGAGAGACCCAGGTGCAATGGGTTGACTGATTTGGATCACTGGCAAATGCACCACATTTCCCCCCCACTGAGCTAACTTTAGCCACAAGGCTCTCCGCTCGTTGTGAGCATCACTCCATCCGCCCTCCGCTGTTGGAGGGCGACTGATTGCACCTGCCTAATAGCGTCCTTAATGAGCCTCCTCCAGAGAGGCCAATCTTGATAAGTCCACTCAGCTCCACATCCTCCTATACCGCATCCGTCTATCTCCTCTCCAGCCCGTATCGTGCCCGTTAAGCTCCTTCTATCAGGCAAAACAAGCTATTTGGGCATGTGATGGTTGGGCATGCGGGCTACATGACCCAGCCAACGCAACCTTGCTCACCAGAGGTCACCGATGGGAATGTGTCCAGATCTTTCAAGCATTTGTGAGCTCATACAATCTAGCCTGGTTAAACCCAGGTTTGATCGTAGACAGGCCAGCCTGAAAGTTTCAAACCAGTGCGGATATTCCATGAGAGGAGGCAATATTTTGCAAGCAAAGAGAATGGAGGGTATCACTGGGCGAGACGATCCAGAGCTTCATGTGGAGCAATAGACCAGATAGCTTCCACACAGAGTTACGCAGCCGATGAAAAGATGCTGCTTTTTGGATTCTGAGTGAGACATCTGCTGGAAAACCGGTGCTGGTCACAAACACGCGACCAAGTATTGGAAACTTCTCCACTCTCCACAACTGCCCCATCACTCATGGGGAGTTGAGGGGGGTGCATTATTGGATATAAAATACCGAGGCAGGTGCTTAGTTTTGTTGGGCCAATAGTAAGGCCCCGGATCTTAGTGGCAGGCTCGAGGTTCAGCAGAATCTTCCACTCAAAGTGAGCAGCAACCACCAAAACATCAGCGTCCATGACATGGTTGACCAGTAGGGAGCCATCCCTTGTCCACACCAGGGCATCGATCAGCCTCTCATTGTAGCAGACAGGAATTCTATTGGTATAACCATGGAAGGCTTTTCGGATTACGTGGTCGAAGATGTTAAATAATGTGTGAGCTGGAGGATATCCTTGTTGCACCCCAACGTGAGCAGGGAAAGGCTCTGACTCCTAGCCAGAAAACTTTACCCGGGCCTGTCCACCATCATGAAGGTCCTTAATGATTGTGTGAATAGAGTCGGGGACCCATAAAGAATGAACAATTCAGAGCTGACCTACTGATGGTAACATAGGCCTATTACCAGGTCAATAAGGCAGAGAATTAGGTTTGTCTGCTACACCTCTGCTATAGCAGACGGACAGAAAATATGCCATCCGTGCAGGACCCCCCCCAACCTGAAACCACATAGGGGCTCCACAAGCCTATTGGTGTACCTGACAAAGCGATGTTGATTAATCCTTGCCAGGACCTTACCCTGCACACTGAGGGAGATGCCCCAGTAGTTGTTACGATCTGTGCGGTCCCCCTCAAAATGGGGGAACCACCAATCCTGTGGTCCAAATAGTTGTGATATATAGGCCATTCTGCACACGGACGCCACCCTTCCTCAGAAGTTTGGGAGATCATCTCTGCCCAGTCATTTTCCTGGTTTCAGACCTTAGATCGCCCTTCATACTTCCTCAACATATGAAACCTCACCTAGCCACTCACAGGGAGTTGCTACAGGGCCGTCCCCACTTTTCCCAAAGGCCTCAGAAATGCTCTGTGAACCTCCAGACCTGGTCCTGGAGGTCAGAGATCAGATCACTGCTTTTTTTCTTAAGGATGTATATATGTTGAACTTCTTTTGCACCATACATAGAAAACCGAGGTGCGGGGGAAGGATGCTGTTAGGTGAGGTGCTGCAAGTTACTTTTTGGATGGAATTAGAGTGATTTGTGATCACGGGCTACCGAGGCTGATTCCATCTCAGCAACCTGCGCCCACCACTCAACCTTGCAGCACCACAAGGCTCTCCGAACCTCCGAGTGAAGGCTGCGGTAAGCCTCATTCTCTGACGTGAGATGTTGCAGACGGCGAGAGTGGGTCTGTCGTTTTCTCTCAACCAGCCTGCACACCTCTTTCAGCCATGTTCTCTGGGGAGGTCTGGACTGCATAAGCAATGCAGCCATTGCAACTGCTTCAGCCACAGTTGTGAACCTCACCCATTTTCCCGCAGCATCAAGAGCAGGGGTGGACGATGCCAAACACAGCTAAAAGCGATGTTGAAATTCTCTCTTGCAACTATTAGCTTGCTGTCACCAGGTTATTTTGGGCTTGAATGGGGGGTCCTTGATGGACGTCCAACCCCCCAGTCGAAAAATGGCAGGCACATCTTACGGATGACAAGCCGATGGTCAGTGGGCAGATCAGCTCCGCAGTAGGTCCTGGTGTTAAGGACATGGGCCGCATTTGCCGTTCGTCGCTATAGTCCAGCAGATCTTCTTGCTTGGACCCAGCATACATCCATGATGTTATGTGGATGCGCCGATGCTGAAACAGCCTATTGGTGATTATAAGCCCATGGGCTGCACAGAAGTCTAGCAGTCTCTTACCATTATTATTAAGCTGATCTAGCCCATGCCATCCAATCACTGGCCCTGGTATCTGTGACATGACCCACTCGGGCATTAAAGTTACTCAACATGATGACTATCCTGAGGGCCAACTTTAGCAAGCACATGGGACAGGAGTTTATAGAAAGCATAGCAACCACCATTCCTCGCCTCTTGTTTATGCGCGCGGCTACAAATCTCTTAGCTCAGTCTGTGCTATCCGCTGAGATCGTGACGAGTTTATTTTTTGTTGCTATATGCCCCTGTATTGTTCCCATTCTGTTGTAATGTGCACTGATGAACCTAACTACATACCTACACACAGCCTGAACCACCAGACAAAGATCCCCTGTATAGCCACTAACAGACTGTTGGGGCAGGTGCTGTTAGCAAGCACCTATTAAGATCGTCACAGCACACGAGGGGTTGGGTGGCGAACACCTTGCCCGGCCGCTTTTGTCTCCCAAGTGGCGATCTTTACACAACACTGCACCAGGTACTTATTTGAGGCTGAGTCGACCAAGGGGAGGCCCAGGACCGGTTCAGAGTGGACTCGACATCATGTTGAAGTCCCAGTCAACGTGGTAGTTCGATTACATTGGACGCATCATGGGACCTCCTTTGCAAGTACCAAAATATACCAATAGGGTTTTTCCCCTTTTTTCTGGCAACAAAACTGACACCTTTTACAAGGAATCATGTCTACATTAACTGCAATACTTGCAGTCAAATGCAAACAAAAACACAATACTCTGGTAATTTATGCATTGTCTTTGAAACTGATTGGTCCACACCAAAGACAGCTTTCTTTGGAGCCTCGTCTCATATGGTGTGCGCCTTTTGGCGTCATCTGGTCGAACACCATATGAGACGAGGCTCCAAAGAAAGCTGTCTCTGGCGTGGACCAATCAGTTTCAAAGACAATGCATAAATTACCAGAGTATTGTGTTTTTGTTTGCATTTGACTGCAAGTATTGCGGTTAATGTAGACATGATTCCTTGTAAAAGGTGTCAGTTTTGTTGCCAGAAAAAAGGGGAAAAACCCTATTGGTATACATTGGACGCATTTTAGTATTTTCCCCTTACGATGGAAGTTAATCTCACCAGGTTTTGCGTCTATCGAACCTGGGTCGACAGGTTCGTAGCGCAGTGCACTAACCGCTACACTACCACTGCACCACCCACATACAGGCTGCACCACTGCCTACACCACACACAGCCTGCACCACCCTCTTGATCACACTAGAACATCTCCCTACACCACACAAATGCACGAGTCAAAACGCACTCATAAAAGCCAAATTCACACAGTAACCAGTGTGTATGCCGGCACAGTGGACTCGACAACATCATGTTCAAGTCCCAGTCAACATGGTAGTTCGATTACATTGGAGACATTTGAGTATTTTCCCCGTACGATGGAATTTAATCTCACCAGGTTTTGCAATTTCAGCTCCGGGGGGACACGTCGTGTGTGGCTTGCAATCCAGGCAGCTTTCCGGGCCGTCTTTGTGGCTGCAGTATGACCCCTCGTTGCACCCGCAGATGGCATCGGACGTAGCAGAGCAATGCCTCATGGGGTGCAGGTTATGGGCTGCAGTGGTGCCACAGGTCCACCCAGCAACGTGTCAATTCACATTGTAACATCGAATACATATAATCAAAGAGTAAGTGATGTTAATTCCAAGTATTTTCTAGAAAGGCTTGAAAATGAAATTTCCCATTTAGTCACATCCATGTTTACAGATACAATCATCCAAATATCTAGATTGTTTAATTTGGGCCCCCAAAATATACTATGCAAATGTAAAAAATATGGAACGTGCTTATTATAATATGAAAAAAATATATGCTGCACTCAAAAGAAAACAAATAATAAAAATGAGATCTATTCAGAAGAGACTTGAGATGTACAGAGAGAAAAGCATTCATGTGCTGGACTCGAAAAGCTGAAGTCCTCACCCACTAGCCTCCCACCCCCAGCAACCCCCACCCTTTGACTGTCCCATGCATACACGGCCTACACACTGACCAAGATAGCACCATTACTGCTTTCCTGCATCATTCTCCCATGAAACTCATGATGAGAACCCAAACTATGGACTGTATAGTAAACCACTGTAGTCTGCGCTCCTTTGACAGAGGATGAATGGCAAAACTACACAAACTCTCTCCTGCAGCCCTCTTCTGGCTAGCAAAGCTCGACATTGGCATTCAACTCTTGAAAGTGTTGTTGCCATGGACAATTTTTTTTTATTAATTTCATTTCAAAGCTTTAAAAGGCCAAGTTTAATCGCCAATTTGAATAATGCCTTGGGCAGGATTAAAACGAGTCTGTGGGAAACACTGAGCACACAGGAAATAGTTTGGACAGCCCTGCCTTATGACATAAAAAAAATCCATGACCTTGGAAGGCCAGAAGCCCTGGAGAAATTACATATTAAAGTGATGATAAACTGGTGTTGACCTCGCAACAAGAGAGAACGATGACTAAATGAAACAAGCTGGCTGGGCTGTGTTGTGCCAGATGTAATCGAGGGCCGTGGTTTTTCGTGGGGAGTTCTCATACCATTGTCACAGATACGGCATTGTTTGCATTTCGTATTGGCAGAGGGCTCATCCAAATAGTTTCCATTGGAGCAGTCTTCACACACAGTGTCCGAGCTACTGGTGCAGTGGCTTTTCAGACGCTTTCCTGTAGATACACACACACATTTTATGCTTGTTTACCAAATAAAGCCCCACTGACTCTCAAGACTTTTGCAGGCCAGTCCTGCCAAGTTTTTGCAGTGGTGGGTGTTGATAGCTATCTGTTTCCTACTTAAGTAATTTGCTCGTAATGTTTCTAATTCAACATATTTGGACCATGGCGCCAGCACACAATGGCCTGCTATATTTTTTATAACATTATACAATCTTTTAAGTACACAATTAAGCATATAGCCCATATTTTCAAGATTAATACACCCGTAATATTAACCAGAGTAGCCTGCCAGACTAAAACCACAAACCTCTGCAACAAGCGGCGAAAGGGCTAATGCTGGGCCATGTCACATACATACATCCTGAGTATGCCCTTACATCTTGTTGGGGCAAGTTCTGTTAGCAAACAGCTATTAAATACAATAAAAAAAATTAAGATGGGTTTAAATGCATTCAGCTTGGAAGATAAACTTCAGAATATTCATGTTTTGCAATGTTTGGTGTACAGTAATGCATTGTTTAATGATGATGTCAATGCCGATGATAATAGTGGTGTAGTGGTAATGGTGGTGATGATTGTGGTGATTAAGATGATGATTTTGGTGATGGCAATGGTGGTGATGATGCCTCTAATGATAATAAAGTACCGGCTTGGCATTTCTTGCACCAAATATCGTTGTGGAAATATTCATCAGCACGGAAAGATTGCCTCTTCAGTCTGACGAGGTGTCCATCCTGATACATAAAAACAATCACCATCACGGCACCAGCTGCCACATCTGACATGCACCGGGCCCGGTGGCCTCAGGATATGGTCTCCCTGCCCACTTTAGAGGTGGCCGATGCTGTGGCGATGAGGCAGAGTTGATGGATCAAGCAGAGATTACCATCTGCTGTGAGACTGAAACCCCCTGGACTCGGAGGTGACAGGATACCAATCGATAGAGAATCGATACATGGTGACATCCTGAACAGCAGCGCAGTTCGAATGTTATCCCCTGACCCCGCTGATGAGATTCAGAGAAGTTGAAACCAATGCAGGATTTTCCTCACTTCTGGAGTTATTATTCGGTTTACCTTTAGTGGCAAGTTGCATGCTTCCCTGGTTCGTGTATGTTGTGCTGGTGTACACTTTATGTTTAAACTCACAAGATGAATGGCAGTCTCCGTGTTCAGCGGGTCGACTGAAAAACACCACACCAAGGGTGTAATTAACGTGAGGAGGAGGACCTGGATGTGCAACTGGGCCATGGTGGAGCCTCACTCTCCTGGATGGGACAGAAACATTGACACATTTATACAGACACACATAAGTCAATACACATTCATCGTCATATACGCACATCAATATGTATGCACATTCATATATATGCACACCGGCTGTAGTTCCAAGGCTACGAGGCACAAATTTTGCTTAAGTTCAAATCCTGTCGCTGTAACCTGCCTCACTGTACTTGACATAATTTAACTTGAAGCAATCTCGTTGAAGCAATCTGATGATTCATCACTGACCGATTCACTCCAGTTACTCACTCAGTTGCAATACTATCTATTGCTACTACTGTGGTTAGTATTCCCGTGAACTTTACTCCATAGAAGCCGATCTTGACACTGCTGGTACCAGTCATCGGCAAGTCCACTCAGCTCCACATCCTTCTGTACCACATCAGCCCACCTCTTCTGTAGCCCGTGCCGTGCCTGTTTAGCCCCCTACTTCTGTGCAATTCCATCTCTGCCTTACCTAAAGGGGAGCTGATTATAATCACTGGCGACTTGAACTGGGTTGATCCTCTGACTGAAGCTCTTGCTTTGACAGTTGAATTCAACCTATGTCAGCTCATCTGTTTACGAGGCACATCATAATATGAAAGTACCCTTGACCACTCATTAATCATTGATTTTCTCATGTCAAATGCTCCATCAAAGTTTGTAAAAGTGGGTGTCTTGAGAAAATCATCTTCGTGACCACTCAATATTGACATACAAAACTGCTTATAGTCCCATTTAAGATAATGTATAAATGTTCTTTGAATTCCTTAGACCACCAGGCCTTCAGCCACATAGCTAATTATAACCTATATACTCTTAGTTCTTTCGGTAAAGTCACGTAGGTAAAAAAATGAAATAAAAATTAATAAAAAATTTTTTTTATAAAATTTTATTTATTACTAATTTTAATTTCATTTTTTTTTTTTACCGAAAGAACTAAGAGTATGAATCCTTGCAGTCACGAAAGCTTCAAATCTAGAATTATAACCTACCTAACATCTGTAAGATTTCCATATTGGGCACCGCTTGGCCTTTGACCTTTTCAAACATGCCCCGTTAATAAAGCCCCCTGGTTCAAGCCATGTATTGCCCATCTCACCTGCTCAAGAAACGTAGCTTAGAAACTCGCTAAGCAAACCGGGTTGGACTCAAACTGGACCAACCATAGAGTCCTAATGACTCGTTGCACCAAATTAGATTGGCAGACCAAGCACTCATTTTCAAGATACTTTTTGGGATTCAAAATATGACCCCACACTTTTCTGGAAAGCCATAAAGACCCTTGTAGGTAAAACGTCTGAATACTGACTACTGCCGAGGCTTTTGCTCAATGGCAGTTGCCTTTCTGATAAAGCTGCAATTGCGAATGGGTTTAATTCACACTTTAGATCTGCAGGCCACAGCTTCACCACTGACATCCAAGCTTGTGACACCACGATTCACACGCCTCTTAACTGACCCTCCTCACTCCATCCTAATCAGAAATGTAATTTCCTCTCAGTGTCAGAATTTGAAATGCTAACCTTGCTCTCCACGCCAAAACCTTCCTCTGGTGATGGTGCCGATGGTCTCCCCCACCTTTGGCCCCCAGCTTGTGGAAAACTTCATTGCAAAACCGATAGCACAAACAGTATATTCAACCTTTCCATTCAATAACATTCATCCCTCCAGAATGAAAAACTGCTCTCGTGCGTCCTAGTCATAAAGGTGGCACTAGAGATGAGCCTAACAAATACCGCCCTATCTCAATCCTCCCCTCTCATCCAGATCTTTGAGAAGATATAAAAATCACACGCCACAAATTTCATCTGAGAATATGCCATATTCCATCCGAAGCCATCTGGCTTTCGAGAAAAATATAACACAGCCTCTGTGGTACTCAATACTCATGACTTTATCTCCAACAGTATTGAATCTCGTCATTGTGGAATCATCTTCCTCAACACCTTCTAAAGCATTTGAACCTGTGCACAAAAGGCAAAAATTCTGAAATTATATTGTTTGGAATTTATCTGACCAATTTAAAATTGTCTCCATCAATAATAACACTATGTAACACAATTTTTGTTCCTGGGTAGTGTTATTTCTTAATTTCTTATGCCTAAAAAGTATAGAAAATGTCTATTATTCCGTACACGGCTGAGGTGGCAGATCACTGTTACAATTCAGTGGGCTCACATGACATTGACTTCTCCAAGACAGAGGTTCTCTGCAAGCCATCTGGCTACCATGAGAGATTCGTTCATGAGGCGATCCACATATACAAACACAGAGACAATTTCAACCGAGAAGATGGATTCTGGCTCAGCAATCATTGGAAGGACGTAATAAACCATTTTGGATCTTAACTGATTGTGTTCACGTTTACGGTGACTTTCAGACCGCAGTCCACTCACTGGCATTGACTATATATCCTGTATTCTCCAGGGAATGGATTCTTTGCTCCGCTGCAAGTGTGTTTCCTCACCCCTCTCTCATTGACATATTTAGTTGCTTCCTCTTAGTATCTTTCACGCGACGGTCAATGGTATAGTGTATAGCAGATTGTATAAATAGTATAAACTTGTAATGTTTAATACAATGTATAAGGTAATATACAGTATCGTAATTGTATAGTGAATATACAGCAGTGTAGTATACAGTAGGGTGGGTAGAATAATACTTAGGGTAATATAGTTGAAGGTATAGAATGGTGTATAGTAATACAGTATATAATTTAATGTTGGGTTTGCCTATGGTAGTATATAGTACGGGGTAGACCCGTGTGATGTAAGAGAAAAAAGTTTAGCTGGAAGCATATTATATTTTTTCGAACATAGAATTGTAATGTATTACTTACTGTTAGTAGCTCAGCTTATTGGAGAGTATATTTAGTATACTGATGATACTATGTAGTTTATACTTTAGTTTTTTATGTAGTTTATACTTCAGTTTTTTACGTGGTTGTTTAGTAACTGCAGCTACATACTATTAACATTCCTTCCCTTTTTTAATGCTACCCACATCCCCTCCCTTTGATGCTGCTAATCCTGCATAATGCACGGGCATAATATGACTTTGAAACCCCCTGCCCACCTCCTACGCATTTCCCATAAATATGCTAAATTATTTTGTCAAGGCGCTCTTCTTCCCCCCTCCAACCCAGCTTAAATATACGCTCCAAGCTTGGTGGTGTATCATTCTTCACCTGAGGACGGCTGCTTGCGTTGTGGCCGAAACATCGTGAGAATTATTTTATTATGTTTTATTTTAATTATTTTATTACTTCCCTTCTACGTGACTTTACCGACAGAACCAAGAAGATGAATCCCTGCAGTCACGAAAGCTTTAAATGCGATAAAGCTGTTCCAAGTCGCTTTCTCCTTACTAGTGAGCTCCGTGGGGAATTCATTGTACTCCAGGATCTTCTTTATCTGTGGTCTGACGAAGACACCGGCTTTGACCTTTGCCTCAGACAGCTTAGGGAAGAAGTATTGGAGGTGTAATGACAGGGTGACACCTGCTGGCCTGTAATGGGGAATCATGGGTACGAGCACGGTTAAGTAACAACTAATCAGAGAGGGTGTATCTGGGGCAAAGGTATAAGGTGGGGCTCGCTGATACTCCGGGAAGCTGCTCTAAGGTTCCACGAGAGGGCGTGGCCAGAGGCGGGACTTAGCCACGCCTGGGGGGATATAAGGGGGAGCAGACCCGGCGCTCAAGGCTCGTGTGTGGGGTCTTGGGTCCTGGCTGCGTTGCTGCTCGCTGACATCTCTCTCTGTCGTCCGGCCATGCCGAGTGTTCAGCTGTGTGTAGCCAGAAGAGACGTTAAAATCTAGTGTTGTACTCAATGTGAGGAAGAATAAGTGTTGGCCTGTGTTGTTCCCAGTGTGAGTAATAAAGAAGAAGCACCCTCTACACGACGTGTCACGGAAGTCACTCATTACAAAGGTACTTGAAGGCTCTGACAAATTGTTTCATAAGGCCCAATTTGATGTGCAGTGGTGGCATCAGCACCTTCCGGGGGTCCACCAGTGGCCAGTCCCACCTTCGGTAGTGCGCCTTGGTGTCCCTGCTGTCCAAAAGGCAAAGATAGCAGGGAAACTTGGTAAAACTGCCTTGGAGACCCATCAGGAATGCCACCATTTTGAAGTCTCCGATGACCTCCCAGCCGTACTCATCATACTTCAAGGCGTCAAGCAAGGTCTTGATGCTGTTGTAATCCTCTTTGAGGTGCACCGAGTGAGCCAGGGGAAGAGACGGGTACTTGTTACCATCATGGAGCAGCACGGCTTTGAGGCTCCTGGATGAGCTGTCAATGAAGAGGCGCCACTCATTCTGGTTACAGGCGATTCCGATTGCCTCGAACAGACTGGTCACATTGTGGTAGAAGCAGAGCCCATCTGCAAAAAGGTTGCTGACGCTGCCTCTGATCTGTGACTTTCACACTTTCATCCAACAAGTTCCACCGCTTGAGCCTAGACGTCAAAAGCTCGGCATTGGACTTGGTGAGACCAAGATCTCTGATCAAGTCGTTGAGCTCTTTTTGGTTGGGGTAGTATGGGTTTCTCTCCTCAGCTCCACCTCTGAAATTGTCATCTGGATGTACGTCTTCCTCGCTCTCTGACATGCTGCTCTCTTCTAAAGACGGCTGCTCTCTCTCTGGAGGAGTGGGTATGGGGAGCTCATGGCAGTGTGGCACTGGGCGATGGATGAAGGAAGGTCTGGATACGTGATAGCAGGTACATTATTAAACTAGATTCAAAGCTTTCGTGACTGCAGGAATTACTCTTTGGTTCTTTCGGGTAAAGTCATGTAGAAAGAAATGCAATTAAATAATAATAGAATACGACATTTCGATTGCAACACAAGTAACCATCATCAGATACAAATAAACGAGAAAACAAGCATAGTAAACTTGGAAATATAATGCAATACAACACAGAGTCGGCCAACAAAACAGTCAACACCCCACCTGGTTGATTACGTTCTTCAAAAGATTGCTACATTTGAGAGAGACAAAACATAGACACGGAGATACACAGACAGACAGACAAGCAGAGAGAGACACACACATAGGCACACAGAAAGACGTCTCTGTGTCGAGGCCTTAATAGAGACAGAGGGGGGTGGGGCAGAGGGGGAGTTGTGTGGAATTCCTGCCCATAGGGGGACGGACGAGCTGGACACTGGACTTCTAAACAAACAAGCACGGAGCGTTGTGTGGAATCACTGCCCATAGCGCCCGGAGGAGAGAATGGACCTATAAACAATCACGGTAGAAAGCAAATTTAGTAAAATCAGGTGCATTCTTGCCAGTCCGACGTTTGTGTAGTGAGTTCAAGGAGACGTAGACGACGTAGTCGGAGGCACACTTATTTATTCAACCAAAGGGCAGAACACAATACTTGAAGGGGTAACGGCCCCTTCACCCGTCTAACAGGGAGACACCCCTAGCGCTAGCCCGGCTAGTCTGCTCTCAGGTCCTCCACTAGAGAGCTAGGGGAGGCTAGCTGATCCAGCTCTGGCCAAGCTCGGATCTCGGCACCCTTAGCCAACCAGACTGGCTCTTACAAGAGCATCGGCTCTGGGCTCTCAGGGCCGCGCCGCTGGCTTGCCCTGGTCGGTCCTTAGAAGGACAGCGAGCCAGGGGAGTCCCAGGGCCTATCCTGCTGGTCTTCGCTCTTCGCTGGTTAAGCTGTAATACTCGACCCCGAGCCCACCAGCTCCCCGCCTTACATAGCAACTCCCCCCTGAGGGGTTGGGCTGTGGGGGATCACAGCGCCGTCACAGCCCCCCAGGGCTAACCGTTGCGGATGTGGATGTAGGCACCCTTACGCGTGCGGGCGCAAACACCCCTCGTGTGTTTGTTTGCCCTCCCGTAACACCCCTACATCTGTAAGGGTCCACCATGCAGAATTAGCAGTTGCTTGAGTGGTCAGTGTGTTCCCACCAAATTATTGGGATAGGGAACTTCATGGCTCTCTTTTCCCCTCTGTACCATCCTACAAAAATACATTTCACCCATGTCTAATGTGTAAGAGATTCTCGCAACATTTTTCATATATGATACAGATAACTTTTTCGCTCTTGTCTTGATAAATTGGCCGCAGACAGCAAAATGCGTCTGCCGGATGCTTGCAGCCTCTTGATGCCATCTCAGAAAAATGCAGATATCCACTTAGGCAGCTGGAACTAAACTGAACTGGTGGGCTTAAGGCCCCTGTATTTATACTACTACTGTATTTATATTACTGGAAAGTTCTAGAATGTTCGAGAAGTCACTCAGCACTGAATCTATCTGTAATGTTCTGGAAAATAGGTAAATTTTTAAATATAACTGTCGTGGTCACAAAAGAAAAGTTTGTGGGGAATAATAGCCATTTTATGTACTTTTGAGGCATAAGCGATTAGGAAATAACACTTACTACCCAGTAACAAAAAAACTATTGTTACAGTGTAATCCATCATCTGTCAGAACCCTCATTTCTCAGGGAGTTACTTACGGGTTAAACAAATCCACCAATTGCCTAAAGGACCACTTAGTTCCTCTAACAGTCTAACTCCTCGTAGACTCAGATGTGCCTCCTTATTCCTCCTAATTCTATTCGCTAAAACTTTGGTAAAAAAAATCCGTGTTGCTTCTCCACATTTCTAGAATACCCGAGCAGCTCATCCCCAGTTTGGTTCCCTTACTTCACGTCTTCTTCTCGTTCTCCAATTAAGCCAAAACACAGTGCTTGCAACTTTATCTATTTCTGGTGCCTCTTGCTTATGTAGTAATTACTCAGGAGGCTTGACGACGGGATCGGAGGCACACTTATTTATTAACACAACTTGTATACAGTTAGCGAGTATACACAGGACCTAAGGGGTAACGTCCCCTTACTCGGCTAACAGGGAGACACAACATCTAAGCCCCGCTAACCTAAGCCCAAGTCCTCCACTAGGGAGCTAGGGGAGGCTACCTGTCCCAGCCCTGGTCAAGCTGGGATCCGACCCCCTGAGTTCCCAGACCTGCTCGTCAGTCTGGGCTCTCGGGGCCACGCCACCGGCTTGCCCTGGTCGGCCCTGATAAGGACAGCGAGCCAGGGGAGCTCCGGGGCCTATTCTAGCTGGTCTTCCGTCTTCGCTGGTTAAAGCTGATACCTCCACCTCGAGCCCTCCGGCTCACCCCCTCTTATAGTCCGCGGCCCCCCCGGGAGGGGCCCGTGGGGGATGCAGGTGCGGACGTCGGTGTGGCCACCTCCTATGTGTACGGCCCTAACCACGCCCCTTGTGTTTGTTTGCCATCCGCTCCCATACACAATTACACCTCTACATCACCCCCCCCTGTACAGCTCGCAGCCGTCCCCGGCTGCAACAAAACCAGAATAAAGGTGCATGCCTCCCCAAAACCGTGTGTGCCTCGCGTAAATTTAACAAGAACGATAACAGTCATAACAACAACAACAACAGGAACAGGTAGAAGAAGAAAGAGAAAAAAATAACCCGGCGCACCCTCCCGAATAAATACCCCATTCCGCAAACCCAACATATATACACGCGCTCCGGATGTCCCTCCCCCACTGTCCGCAAGGGCCCCCAAAGGCCGACCTCACAATAGTCTGCGCGTTTTGGCGCGCGTTCTCGCGGCGGGCCCGTCACAAGGGCTCGACCCGGCACGCTCAGTGGTGGTTGGTGACGGTCCGGGTGCAAGAGAGTCTGGCGTCGCTGCCGAGTGACCCCCGACCCCTCCGGGAGGGGTTGGCGGGCGTGGACCCGTCACTCCTGTTGCACCTGGAGATGGAACAGTTGACGTCATGTTAGGCGAGAGCAGCGACGTCGGGGAGTCGGCGGACCCCTCACACGTTTGGCCATGCGTGTGTGTGTGTGAACCACGGGCCGGCGCAATGAACGGTTTCAACCTTGAGGGGTGCACGTACCACCAACGCCTCCCCCATTTGACGCGAACACATTGCGGCCGTAAGACCTGTACGACCTCCACTGGCCCCCGCCACGGCCGTACCAACTTTGACGAGGTTGCCAGTGGCACCTGGGGACAGTGCAACCATGCCCTGTCCCCTGGTTTCCATTTGAACACATGTACCCGCCCCAGCCGAAGCCTCTCGTTCGCCTTCTGGCGGAGTTCAGAATTTTGCACGGCCGCTTCCCGCGCCTCAGACAATTTGCTGATGTTAAATTTAACGTGTTCGGACAAGGTAGACTTCGCCTGAGGCGCCGAGAGCTTCAGCTGGGTCGTCACAGGGGGGTTAGCCTCGCGGCCATACATTAAAAAGAAAGGGGAAAATCCGGTGGCCGCATGGGGAGCCATCCTGTAGGCCTGCAACACACCGGCTATGCGAAGGTCCCAATCTGTCTGGGATTCGGACACCTGTTGGGACAGCATAGACGTGATGGTCCGATGTAGCCGTTCCACCATCCCGTCAGTTTGAGGGTGATACGGGGAGGTCCGAATTTTTTCCGTACCCAAGAGGTCGCACACCTCGCGGAGGAGTTTTCCCGAAAAATTCTTACCCTGGTCAGTAAGCAGCCGTTCCGGAGCACCTTTGTCGAGGACATAGCCCTGGACAAAGGCCTCCGCGATGGCTGCTGCCGACTGGTTGGCCAGGGGCCAGGCCATAGGCCATCTCGTGAAGTATTCGACCCCTGTCAATAAATACCTATTCCCCCTGGGTGTAGCGGGAAATGGGCCGAGTATGTCTAGCGCAACGAGCTCGTTAACCCGGGAAACCTTTATGGACTGCAGCGGAGGGTTGGACCCCCTAGCTGGTGGCTTTCGCTGCGCGCATTGCGTGCACGACCCCAGGAGATCCCCCACGTCCTTTGCCATGCCCGGCCAGAAAAAATCGAGCTGGAGCGTGGCAAAGGTCTTGTGAACCCCCAAGTGCAGAAGCCGCTCATGAACAGCCCATACCACCTTACCCCTCAATGCTGCAGGCACCACGAGCTGCTGGCGGCGGGTTTTTCCGTCCCAGTGCATTAAAAGACCCTGGAACAACCCCCACGAGTCAATGTTCGCCACCCCCTGCCCAACCCCCCCTGCGCGACGGCGCAGAGCGAGGAGGGAGGTGTCCTCCATTTGGAGGCGTCCCCATTCCGCGACCGACAACCCCAGCAACGAATCCCTCCCTTCTTGCTCGATAGGACCCGAAGCCAAAGGCGCATCGGCGGCGGCCACGAGGACCGAATCGGTGGTGACGTTCGGGGGCCTACAACGCCCCGAACCCAGGAGGCAAGCGCACTCCGAAGTGGGTGGCAACCGTGACAGGGCGTCAGCGTTCGTGTGGCGGACGCCCTTACGATATGTGGTGACAAAGTCGTAGTCCTGGAGAATCTCCAACCATCGAGACAACTGGCCCGATGGTTGTTGAACCCGCAGAGCGTACTGTAGGGCCGCATGATCTGTACGGACGGTGAAACGCCGACCGTACAGATATGGGCGGTACTGCTGAATGAAATAAACAATTGCCAATAATTCCCGACGGGTAACGCAGTACCGTTGTTCCGCTGGAGACAGTACCCGACTACCGTAAGCCACCACATGCTCTACGCCCCCAATGAGTTGGGACAGCACGCCCCCGATGCCCGTGTTACTTGCATCTGTATCGAGCAAGAAGGGTTGTGAGAAGTCGGGGTAATTCAACGGCGGAGCCCCCACCAGGGCATTCCGGAGGGCGTGAAAAGCAGCCTCCTCCTCCAGCCCCCAATGAAACCTGACTCCCTTGGACGTCAAGGCATGCAATGGTTTCGCGATCGTAGCGAAGTCAGCCACAAACCGTCGATAGTACGACGCGAACCCAATGAAACTCCTGACCTCTCCCACCGAGGTGGGAGTCGGCCAGGAGCTGACGCATTCTGTTTTGGCGGGATCAGTGGATATCCCCGAGCGCCCAACAATGTGACCCAAATACCGCACCGATTCGCGGAGCAAATGGCACTTCTGCGGTTTAAATTTTAAATTGGCAGCCCGCATTTTGAGAAAAACAGCACGCAGCCTCTGGAGGTGTTCCTCGAAGGATTTGCTAAAGACGATGACATCGTCCAAGTAAATTAAACACGAATCCCATTGCAAGCCTGCCAAGACCAGTTCCATTAACCGCTGAAAAGTTGCCGGCGCAGAATGTAAGCCCATCGGCAAGCGGTTAAATTGGAAGAGACCTTGCGGTGTCCGAAAAGCAGTTTTAGGTTTTGATTCGTCATCCAGAGGAAGCTGCCAGAATCCAGATAGTAAATCGAGGGTGGAAAAGAATCGCGCCCCCGCCAAGGCATCGAGCGACTCATCCATTCGAGGAAGCGGGTACGCATCTGCCACAGAAATTTTGTTCAATCGCCGAAAGTCGACACAAAACCGCAGTGAGCCGTCGTGTTTTTTCACCAAAACGATCGGTGCGCCCCACGGGCTGTTGGAAGGGGAAATGATATCGGCGGCTAGCATGTCATCAACAGCCGATTTGACATGATCCTTTTCGGCGGGACTGAGCCGAAAGGGATTCTGGCGGATTGGCGCGCTGTCACCCGTGTCAATATGGTGTCGCAGCAATTTAGTACAACCAATATCAAATTTGTGTTTACTAAAAACGTCCGCAAATTCTTTCAGGAGAACTCGCAGCTGCGCACGCTGCGTGTCGGACAGATCCACAGATCCCGCGCAAAGTGCATCCAGCCATCCGTCATCACAGTCCGAATGCGGTCGCGACGGAGGATCGGTGGTTACCTGACCCACGAGTGGTTCCTCATAGGGCGCCGGCGTTGCGTGTGCAAGCACGGTCCCTTGAGGAACCACGGCCGTTCGCGATCCTACATTAAGGACTGCAATGAAGGGGTCCCCATCCCCTTTCACCATGGTCTGAGCCGCTAGCAAATCGGGTCCATTGACCCCGGCCCGAGATGGTCCCAACAAGACCCCCCGATCCGCAACCCCTTTAGCAAACGGCCGACGCAACCTAAGAGGGACGAGCATCTGAGCCCCCGGGGGTACGCGCACAGTTTTTGTCACGAGCGCCTGCACGGTGGCAAACGCCCGACGCTCCGTGGTGGGGGAAGACAAAAATGTAACACGTCAGCCCGATGGGAGCTCGATGCACCCCTGGTCAATCAAGATACGGATGGGCATTTTGGCCAAGAAATCCGTCCCCAACAGGCACGGAACCGCGAGTGAGGAGGAAACCAAAACAGGCCCGGATAATTTAATGTCTCCAATGCAAATTTTGGCGCGGATTTGCCCAATAATGCCCAGCGAGCCCCCGTTAGCAGCATAGCATGGCACGTCAACAGGGAGCAAGGGACGACTTTGAACGGGAAGGATGTTATAAATCAAATCAGATATAATGGTCGCCGATGCCCCTGTGTCAATTAAAATCCGCACCTCTACCCCATCAATATGACCGACCACAACCGATGATCCCGCCGACGCAGCAACGACACGATGGGCGAGCTCCGACCACTGACCCGGTTGGAGCGCTCGCCGCATTTCAGAACAATCGCGCGCGATGGGCGGCGATTTTCGAACCCTGTTCAGTTGAGCGCGTGAGTGTGTGTCGGATGTGTGCATGGGCCAAACGTGTGAGGTGCCACGACTCGCCGGATTTCTCTGCTGGAGCTTGGGTGGAGACGGCGTGGCGTCCTGACGAGGTGTCGCTCCGCGCTGACGGGGAGCCCGGCATCCTGACGCAACGTGGCCTTGCAGGCCACAGTTGTAGCAGCGTGTGAGCGCCCCAGATGGCCTGGGCTGCTCCTGGCGGCTCGGTCCATTCCGAGCCTGCGGTGCCGCCGATCTCCATTCCCCCCGCCGCTCCACCCCGCAGACCTCCTCTGATGGGAGGGCGGTGGCCGCCATGGCATGGCCGGCCACCCCCTTGGCAGCCTTGCGACGCAGGGACCGCAAGCCCCCGTGGATGTGGCGCGCGACCAGCAGGGACGACATCTCTCCGTCGTCTTGAGCCAAGACGGCGATGTCCAGCTCATCGGCGAGTAGCAGCAGCTTTTCAGCCACCATGGCGTCCACTCCCTCCTCGTCCATCCGCGGGAAAGCTGCCTTTGCCAGGGCCAGGAGAGCCGTTCGGAAGGCCAGGGGCGATTCGTTGGCGCCCCGATGCCGATCGTGGAACAGCTGCCTGCAGTCCGAAGGCGGCCCATAGACGGCTGACAGCAGCTGCAGCGCCAGGTGCAGCGTGGCGCGCTTTTCCTTAGGCGCCGAGGTGAGGGTAGCCAGGGCGTCGTCGTCCAGCATCGCCGGCAGCGCGCATAGTGCCTCGGCGTCCGTCCAGTTCGCCATCTCTTGATGAGCGATGAACCGCCTTTTGAAGCCACCCCAATCTCCAGCCGCTCCCACGAACTCCTTGAGAGGCGGCAGTCGCTGTTGTAAGGCGACGTCCGTGGCTGCGGATCTCGCTCCCTCGTTCCCAGCCGACGTTACAGTGTGGGCGGGCTGTGGGCATGGCATCGCCGGTCGCTCCGTTGTTGACGCGCTGGCCGGCGTTGATGATGTCACGGCTCGTGCTTGGCCCTCAGCAGTCACCTGACGCAGGCCGGCCCCGCCCTCTGCTCGCACTGTAGTGATGGCGGGAAATTTAACCGCGAGCCGCGTCGGGGTGGCGGGAAATGCCGGCGTGCGTCGGCTGCTGCCGTCTTCCCGCGCAGCCCCTCCAGCTCCCAGCCGCGTGATCTCCTCCAACACGGCGGCCGCGGCGTAGAGCAGCTCCGCCAGGCGGGAGTGAGCCAGCCGAAGTCCCTCGGCCGACGCATCCCCCCCCTCCTGTCGTAGCGGCGCGGGTGTACTCGGCCCCGGCTGCTCCGATCCGACCTCGGCCATCTCTGGTGGTGATTCGGCCGCGGTGTCCTCCCTCTCCGACTCCCTGGTACGTGTCGTCCCTCGTGTGTCCATCTTTGGACGTTTTACTTCTGACACCAGATGTAGTAATTACTCAGGAGGCTTGACGACGGGATCGGAGGCACACTTATTTATTAACACAACTTGTATACAGTTAGCGAGTATACACAGGACCTAAGGGGTAACGTCCCCTTACTCGGCTAACAGGGAGACACAACATCTAAGCCCCGCTAACCTAAGCCCAAGTCCTCCACTAGGGAGCTAGGGGAGGCTACCTGTCCCAGCCCTGGTCAAGCTGGGATCCGACCCCCTGAGTTCCCAGACCTGCTCGTCAGTCTGGGCTCTCGGGGCCACGCCACCGGCTTGCCCTGGTCGGCCCTGATAAGGACAGCGAGCCAGGGGAGCTCCGGGGCCTATTCTAGCTGGTCTTCCGTCTTCGCTGGTTAAAGCTGATACCTCCACCTCGAGCCCTCCGGCTCACCCCCTCTTATAGTCCGCGGCCCCCCCGGGAGGGGCCCGTGGGGGATGCAGGTGCGGACGTCGGTGTGGCCACCTCCTATGTGTACGGCCCTAACCACGCCCCTTGTGTTTGTTTGCCATCCGCTCCCATACACAATTACACCTCTACACTTATACGTTTGCACTTTTTCGAATCACGTGTTTGTGTCACTCTTAGACAAAAGTCTTGCATTTAATTGCACATGTACCTACGTTTTTCTGTAACCTTTGGTTGTATTTTGTTTTTTGTTGTCGCTGTTCTCACGCACCACAGGTCTCCCTTGTAACTAACTGGCCACAAATGAAGCAACCCCGAACTCCTCTATCCAGCCAAACATGGCTGGGCAAGTGGGCTACGTGACCCAACACAAGACAGCCCCGCCTGCCGTAGGAACTCAGACACATTGACATACACAATAGGGGGTTCCCCCTTTTTTCTGGCAACACAACTGAAACCTTTTTACAAGGAATCATGTGTGCATTATTTTGGTACTGGCAAAGCAGGTCTAATGATGTAGATTGACATACATATTGACACACGCACGAACACCAAAGACCCCGTAGAGCCTGAACAGACTGTTGGGCCCGATGCTGTCAGCAGCCCCCACAACACTCGCGCACCCCGCATGCACTCACCGGCTCTTGGCGAAGGGTCTGAAGCAGCGGCTTCGAGCGGGCACGACGCGACCCTGCGTCTGTATAATCACCGTCTCTGTCTGTGTGAGCACCGTGTCTGTCTGTGTGAACACCGTGTCTGTCTGTGTGAACACCGTGTCTGTCTGTGTGAACACCGTGTCTGTCTGTGTGAACCCCGTGTCTGTGTGAAAACCCTGTTTCTGTCTGTACGCTGTGTGAGCACCGTGTCTGTATAATCACCGTGTCTGTGTGAACACTGTGTCTGTCTGTATAATCACTGTCTGTCTGTATAATCACTGTGTCTGTCTGTGTGAGCACCGTGTCTGTCTGTGTGAACACCGTGTCTGACTGTGTGAACCCCGTGTCTGTCTGAACACCGTGTCTGTCTGTGTGAACACCGTGTCTGTCTGTCTGTGTGAGCACGGTGTCTGTCTGTGTGAACACCGTGTCTATGTGAGCACCGTGTCTGTCTGTATAATCACTGTGTCTGTCTGTGTGAGCACACGAACACGGTGTCAACAGAACGCGCGCGATTGGAAATCCCCGTCCGTCTCAGAGGGCGGTAGCTGTGCCCACGTGACCCCCCCCCCGTGCGCTGCTTCCTCGTGTGTTGCGACCACGCGGAGCCCAAAACGTCGCCCCGCGTCGCCGTCGCTCTCTGAACGCAACGCAGGCGGTGCCGCTGCTGCTGTTGTTGGTGGTGCCGCCGCTGCTGTTGTTGGTGCGCGTGTCCTGCTGCGCCACCCCGCTGGCAAGGCTTGGACGAGGCGGCCGCCTTCCCACTCCGCACCTCGTTGTGTCTTCTTCACGTCCTCCTGTAACGCCGCTCGCTCTGTTCTCGATTTTTTTTGGTTGCCGAGGTCACTTGCGGATGAGACTCACCTCGCCCTTGAGTTCCCTGCAAGTTAAACATTGACTTGCACCGGCTGCTGATGATGCTGATGTATTTACATGCTGATTATCGGAACTTCTGAGAAGTGGTTTACATTTGCTTACAGTGCAAATTAAACTTTCATTTTTAGACTTAACTTGCGTGACTGCAGGAATTCATATTCTTGGTTCTTTCTGTAAAGTCACGTAAATAGAAAAAAAAATGAAAATTTAAAAACTCCTTAAAAAAAGTTTTTAAAAACGATTCTATTCACAACTTCGTTTAACTCACGGTCTAGAAGTACGTAAATGATGCGCCTGCTCCCACTTCAACGCTTGTTTATTTTATAAATTAATCTTAAATGTACAACTTTTGTTTGTGTGGAGTGAGGGTGCCGGAACTCGTCGGCACGTGGCGCCTGCTTCTTGGGCGAGGCGATTCGAGAGTTTAGGGACCGCGGCGTCTTGGACCTACCCAAATAAGTATTTAATTAATACGCCGTCCATATAAAATGTTAATTGCTTTAAAAGAGCCAATTAATGCATTAGCTGATGCCGATTTTGATACAGACATGCATTGTCACCGGATCTGAGTCCGTGTGCAACATTTAGAATTCATTGGACAACAGGAAGTCGACTAAATGTTGGTTACATGATTTGACCACGACACGGGAGTCGAATTAAGTAAAACCGTTGAATGAAAATATTAATTATTTTTATTGTATCTTGTTTTTTGTTTTCTATATACGTGACTTTACCGAAAGAACCAAGAATATAAACTTTCATTTCCTCTTTTTTTAAAGAGGAATAAGTGCATAGCAAGGCGTTGTTCGGCCAGGTTGGTGGTGGGTCACAGAGTCGCCACACACTGCGACGACTCCCATAATGCGAAGGCAGTACAGCAAATGGGTTGCTGTCCTGTCTGGATGTTTAAACATTTGTCTGCTCATTCTCGCGACTGCTCCAGTACCCCACCACCCCCAGTTTCCTCCCATGCACAAAAGAGGTGGCCAAACATCGTCAATGCAGGGCCGTCTTGAGAGACAATTGAAACTCCGCGACGTTCTGCTGGGTTCGTGCTGCGTTCACCCCTCTTCTTGACGCGAGTGGGTTGATGTCAACTCGAGTGTCCAAGGTTGTGTCCATGCACTCAAATCATACACCTCTCAAAAGCATGCACGTGCATCGTATTATCAGTTTGTGAAACACTGTACAAGCTAACCAACATATGCCTTTTAATAGTTATAACACGAACCTATTGTAGGATAAATAACGCAAGGTTCTGCCGGGGATGGTGACCTCATCTCTTCATTGGTTTTCCCATTGAGAGGAATCCCCGAAGTGTCCGAAGAACCCCCACGCGGTCTCCGGGATGACGCTCGCTGCCCCCGGCGTCCCGGATTCTCTGTTCCCTCTGCACCCTCCGGCGTCTCCGTTGCGCACAGCAAGGCAGCGCTGTCCGTGCCTGTGGTGTTTGTGCTCAGCTGTAGACCCAGTGACGCAAGCAGCACCGGGGGGGGGAACTTACACCCATTGTGCAATAAACTACCGCAGAAGCGAGCAGCGTCATCTCCGCATCCGACACGCGCACTGCCGGAACTTTGGCCAGCAATACAAACAACAATTGGACCCACGGGGGGACTTCCCCAAATGGAGCCGGCTGGCTCGCGATGCTCGTACAGGATGAGCTGCCGGCTACGCTCTGGCCCCACAGCCCCCAGCGAGAACTCACGACTCCGGGTGGGAATTCCCGTGCGTGCACCACCGGTGAAGAACCAAACTCTCCCAGCCCTTCGCCGCTCGCCGTCAACATACGTGGCTGTGTCACGGGGCCGTCCCACCAAAGCACGTGCATCTGTCGCCCTGCTCATATCCACTGCCAGCGCTGACAATTCCACGTTCTTATGGCAGAAGCCATAAGCGAGCCTTCCCTGAATCGGGTACTACAGTACTCCATTGATTGACCCCGGAAGAATTCGGGATGCCGTCAACGTAGTACAGTCCAACAATAGATTTTGTTGCACTGCCCTCTGCTGCTCACTACGTAGCCCTGTAGCCAACAACAACACTTGTGCATGGTGGTCACGGTGGTGGTCATCCATCCAGGCTCCACCTTGCTTCGCTTTGGAGATCTTACGAGACCGGGCGCACTCCGTGTAGTGACGTTACGTGATGTCTTCAGTGGTGCACCCCCCCCCTCCATCAAGCACATTCCAGTGACGGAATAAACGAAACTTTGGGTTGGATACGAATTGTGAACGCATTACGTGTGCAGTTCTGAGCACACTACTTTATATTGAAGACAAAGATTTCCCTTACAGCCTTCAACGGGCCGTTCGAGCAAGTGCTCTTGGCAAGCGCCTATGGAGGCCAACACGCCACATGAGGGAGTGGGTGACCAGTATCATGCCCGGCCGCCTTTGTTTCCCCACGAATGATGTTTGCACACAGCACCTGGTACTCATTTAAACATGAGTCGACCTAGGAGAGGTCCAGGACCGGATCATATATTCGTCACTGATGGTGGCCGTGAGCGGGATATTGAACTCGGTTCGCCGGGTTTGGAGCACTGTGCTAACTACCGTCCCACCGATCCACACTAAACATACGCATTAGAACCAGTTGGGTAGCAGCTTCCCGTACTACACGTGTGAGATGAAGAGCTATTGCCCGAAACGTCACCTGTGAATGTATATTTTTAATTTCCAGGCCACAGTTTATTTTGTTGCATGCGTTGAGGTCACTTCGTGGATAAACGTGTGGCCAAGGACACCCTCGGCTACAACGTATCTGTCTTGAGCGACGCTGTTTTTAAACGTCCGTGCTGTTGTTTTTTATCATACATATTATAGTAGCTTGCCTTATATTTTTGCTGTACTATTCCATCTTAGACTCAGAATACGTAAGAGTTAATGTAAAAAAGCCGAGCAACCTGCATGTACTTTTCGATTTAAAGCTTTCGTGACTGCAGGGATTCATCTTTTTGGTTCTTTCGGTAAAGTCACGTAGAAGAAAAATAATAAAAATAAAATCTTTCTCACGACGTTTCGGCCACAACGCAAGCAGCCGTTTTTAGGCAGAGTCTGAATGGCACGCCCCAGGCTTGGAGCGACTATTTATGCTGGGATGGAGGGGCGAAGAGCATCTTGACAAAATAATTTGCATATCAAGAGGAATTTAGCATATTTTTGGGAAATGCAGATATGCGATTAGTACTACTTGTGAAATGCGTAGGAGGTTTGGCGAGGGGTTTAAAGTCATGCCCATGCATTATGCAGGATTAGCAGTATCAACGGGAGGGAGTAAGGTTAGAATTAATAAAGGGAAGGAATGTTAATAATATGGCGCCGCAGCAACTAATATGCTTATAGACTATACATTATAATATTACACTATGTATTATTCTACCCACCCAACTGTATACCACACTGCTATATATTCACTATAAAATTACGATACTATATATTACCTTATACATTGTATTAAACATTACACTTTAAACTGGCTCGTTTTTTGTCTGAAATCCTGCGGCCTTTCACTGGAAAAACCACCTCTGCGGTACTAAACTCTACTGATCTGGTATCGACAATCAAGGGAATTTCCCTGTCCCCAGACAACCTGCTTGTCAGTTTTGATGTGGTTTCCTTATTCACCAAAGTTCCTGTACCTGACACCATCGCAATCATTGAAGACTTGGTTCATCAAGGACTGGATACTGGGGTACCCCCCCCTGGTGAGACACTGCTTAACCAACACATACTTCACCTGGAATGGAACTTTCTACAAACAAACTGAGGGCACCCCAATGGGCTCCCCCCTATCTCCGGATGTAGCCAACGTTTTCATGGAAAATTTTGAGACTGACGCCATCCAGACTGCCACTCTACGCCCGACCTTATGGAAGAGGTACGTAGATGACACTTTTGTCATCTGGCCACACGGCCGGCCTGCTCTAGACCAATTCCTCGACCACATCAATTCCATACACCCAGCCATCAGATTCACCATGGAAGTCGAAAAAGATGGCAAGCTACCCTTTTTGGATGTCCTAATTAAAAGGAGACCTGATGGTTCAATGAGCCACTCTGTCTACAGGAAAGCCACCCATACGGATGCTTACCTAAAACCGGATTCCCACCACCATCCATCCCAGAAGAATTCCCTCATCAAGACTCTATACCATAGAGCCCAATGCATCTCCGACCAGGAACACATTGCCAGTGAACTCAAACACGTACGCCAAGCTCTTAAGGCTAATGGTTACTCGGACTACACAATCCGCAAAGCCATCACTCCAACCATCAAGAAGGATCCTATTGAGGAGCCTTTCAAAACCATCACCTTACCCTACATTGCTAGGGTCACAAAAAAGATCTCCAAAATCCTGGTAAAACACAAGATCCAGGTCCGATTCAACACAGTACATAAAATCCGTGATCTGGTCCCGTCTGTAAAAGACGTAGTTCCATACATACAGTACCCTGGCGTTTACAAACTAAGTTTCCTCTGTGGTAGCAGTTACATTGGAGAAACCAAACGACATGTCTCGGACCACATCCGTGAACATAAAGCAGACTTGAAACACGGTAGGACAAACACCTCAGCCGTGGCAGATCACTGTTACAATTCAGTGGGCTCACATGATATTGACTTCTCCAAGATAGAAGTTCTCTGCAAGCCATCCGGCTACCATGAGAGATTCGTCCATGAGGCGATCCACATATACAAACACAGAGACAATTTCAACCGAGAAAATTGATTTTGGCTCAGTAATCATTGGAAGGACGTAATAAACCATTTCGGATCTTAACTGATTGTGTTCACGTTTACGGTGACTTTCAGACCGCAGTCTACTCACTGACATTGACTATATATCTTGTATTCTCCGCAGGGAATGGATTCTTTGCTCCGCTGCAAGCTTCCAACCACCACTCTCCCATTGACATATTTCGTTGCTTCCTCTTAGTACCTTTCACCCGACGGTCAATGGTATAGTGTATAGCATATTGTATAATAATAAATAGTATTAAAATGTAATGGTTAATACAATGTATAAGGTAATATATAGTATCGTAATTGTATAGTGAATATACAGCAGTGTGGTATACAGTTGGGTGGGTAGAATAATACATAGTGTAATATTACAATGTATAGTCTATAAGCATACTAGTTGCTGCGGCGCCATATTATTAATATTCCTTCCCTTTATTAATTCTAATCTTACTACCTCCCTTTGATACTGCTAATCCTGCATAATGCATGGGCATAATCACTTTAAACCTCTCGCCAAACCTCCTACGCATTTCACAAGTAGTACTAATCGCATATCTGCATTTCCCATAAATATGCTAAATTTATCTTGATATGCACTCCGCAGGGAATGGATTCTTTGCTCTGCTGCAAGTTTCCTACCACCACTCTCCCATTGACATATTTCCTTGCTTCCTCTTAGTACCTTTCACGCGACGGTCAATGGTATAGTGTATAGCATATTGTATAACAATAAATAGTATTAAAGTGTAATGTTTAATACAATGTATAAGGTAATATATAGTATCGTAATTTTATAGTGAATATATAGCAGTGTGGTATACAGTTGGGTGGGTAGAATAATACATAGTGTAATATTACAATGTATAGTCTGTAATGCGAGCAAGGACAGGGTGGGCGCTGCCTCCGCACCACTCACACGGGCCGGTGTATTGGAAGGGCGGAGCCTGGTCGTTGGGGTGAGTGGGGGCGGAGACAGGGGCGGGATGAGAAGGTGGAGTTGGGTCACGTGAGAGAGGGGATATAAGGAGAGAGACGGAGGAGGAGCAGGGGGGAGAAGAGAGTGAACAACAGAGGAAGCCACGCTGGTGGTGGAGGGAGAAGTGGCGCCATTGCCACGTGGTCGGGGCCGATAGGCGTACTAGGATCCAGCGCGCGTGGGCAGCGGAGCGTGCGGGACCGCACGGAGAGAGAGAGCCAGCAGCGTGTGCGGGGTAACCGAAGGGCGGTGTGGCCCAGGCGGGTGAGGAGAGAGCACACGGAGGGGCCGGAGGAGACGGCACGGCGAGAGCCACATGGAGCGTGCGCGGGGCGCACGGCGAGAGAGAGAGCCACACGGAGCGTGCGTGGGGCGCATGGCGAGGGTCGGAGCGAGGACCAGCGGGTGCGACGAAAGAACCCAATAAAGGACCAACAGAGAGCGACATCTTGTGAAGGAGTCCTTTATTACAAGTCTATAAGCATATTAGTTGCTGCGGCGCCATATTATTAGCATTCCTTCCCTTTATTAATTCTCACCTTACTCCCTCCCTTTGATACTGCTAATCCTGCATAATGCATGGGCATAATGACTTTAAACCCCTCGCCAAACCTCCTACGCATTTCACAAGTAGTACTAATCGCATATCTGCATTTTCCATAAATATGCTAAATTCCTCTTCATATGCAAATTATTTTGTCAAGACGCTCTTTGCCCCTCCATCCCAGCATAAATAGTCACTCCAAGCCTGAGGCGTGCCATTCAGACTCTGCCTTCTCGACAGACCTGTTCTCCACCTGAAGACGGCTGCTTGCGTTGTGGCCGAAACGTCGTGAAAATTATTTGATTATGTTTTATTTTTATTATTTTATTATTTTCCTTCTACGTGACTTTACCGAAAGAACCAAGAAGCTGCATGTACTTTCGATGTGACCGTCCGTTCGTCCCTCCCTCCCTCCAGTAAGCCAGCCAAACCTTTTTTACAGTATGATACTTGCTTGTTAAGGACTATTTGGGGAAATAGATCCTTTATCTATCCAGAAAAAATATCCTGCAATGGGATGCTTGGCTGATTCTTTGATACTGTTAAATCCGAAGTTCAAAGAGAAACCCCACAAATAAGAGCCGATTCTAATATCTGAAAAAAATCAACAGCACGTGCTACTGCCACCTAAAAAAAAAAACCCAACAAAAAATCTCTCACATAGGGACATCACAAATCTGTGTTATGATTAAAGACGTAAAATTTATATTTCTATGCCATACACCTGCCCCATGGATGCTCCAAGCTCGGACGGTGGTGACACGGGCCAGGAGTAGCAAGTTCACCACTTATTGCAGAGGTTCGTTGTTCATATCTGGTAGGCTGCTCCCATTAATAATTATCCACATAAGAACTGCGCTATCTGCTTCACAGTGGGTGTTGAAGATCCCGTTGTGTCCTTCACAAGAGGAGGACATTGTGTCAGTCCTGGTCCAAATTTTTCTACTTTGAAAAATTACACCGCAAATTACTCAATTAGGATTACATATTGTATTGCCCCCTACTCTGAAACTACTGTATACCGTGTCTGTGAAACACAGCACCTTTGTGACAGCCTTGCGCTTTAGGAATGGTGCCATTCCCATTATGTACTCATTAGTTATTAATTCAGTATTCAGTGTCTGGCAGGACTCTCTTGCCAGTTGATAAGCATACATCACTTAATTGCCATTAGCCATTAGCTTTATCCACAAGGGATTTCTTGGTTGTGGAAGCATGCGAGAGGCACAAGGAGTCAGGTCTGCGGAATGTGAGTTTTCACACAATCCTTTTTGGATTTTTTGTGATATCATTGTGTTTTTATTTGATTTATACAGGTTTTTCTGGATTTTTACGATTGATCGAGTTTTCAGGAAACATACAAGATAATTAAAAACTGTACAAAACTGCAGATATAGTTAACCTCCACTTATCTGATTTGATGGGGGTGGGGTGGAGAGGGCTTTGGGTAGTCCTGGTATCCGTGTTTATCCATGCAGTTTATTTCTACTTGGATAAGGATGAATTTGACGGATAATCAGGCTGCATTTTGACGAATAAGGGTGAATTTAACAGGGAAAGGAGGAATTCGATGGATATTAATGATGAATTTAATGAACCAGGATGAATTTGCTGCCACTTCTCGGTCAAGGTCTTTTTTGGGAAAACACTTTTAGGTGACTAGTTTATGCCACCACTCTAAAAACAAGAATGTTGCGTCACTTTCTCTTTCCACCGAGTGGCACGGACTACAGGAAGAATGTAGTGCATATATAAGGTGTGGCCATCGCTTTGAGTCAACAAACAATAGCAAGCACGGATAATGGGCACTTGGATAAGAGGTGTTTTGCTGGAATTCACATCAAAGGCAAAAAATAACAAGCAACAAAGACTTCCTCTAAGCTCCTCGAGCAAAGAAAGAAAGAAACCAGCTAACGAGAAAAAACGATGTATTGAACAGGGTTGCTTTTTATAGTAGGGGCTAGAGAGGTCTCAGTGCTGCTCACTCAGCCATGACGTCACCAGAAATCCCTATCCTATTAATGATTTAACATAAATATTAAACACATACCATTTAACAATATGTTTAATAAATATCAAAACTTATACGTGTAAAACACTCTCCCCTTAATTTCCATCTTCAAGGGAAAAAGAGCTTTGCTGGACACATTCTGAACATGAAGATGTCATCAAGGCCACAACGGTTGATGCCAATCAGCCAGATCTATAAACTTCCCAAGGGCATGGTAATACCAAAATAATAGTGTGCTATATTAACAAAAAAATTTGAACACATTGGACAAGTAAATATCAATGGAATACAAAGTTTCGAAGTCTCAAGGGGAGGTTGAAATCTCCCCCATCACCTCCCCTTAGATCTGCCACAATGCCACCACACCTCATTTACCATTTATACCCTCTGCCACATCCCGCGACTCTACCAGACCAGTTGTTTGACTTCCAGAGTCTGTTCTGATGGTATCCCACCATATACAAAAAACACTATTTCCATGTACATTCTACAAATACATAATAAATATTATACGAAACTAAAGCTTTTGGTGCGGGTGTTGCAACCATAGTGTAGGTCTCCACGTCTCAGAATTGGCCCTGCCTGCCCGAGTCTTGGCAGGGGAGGCTTTGCAGACATTCCGGGTTGCTTGACTCCAACACCGCGTCACTTTCCTTCAGCGGATAGCGAGACGACTTGGCGATGGATATCGAGGAGCCATGGACGGGAACCTGGGACAGCAGGGAGAGCTGGTTCCGATCCGCTTCCAGCATCGAGCACCGGTCCTCGGTGTTCGAGCCATCACCGCCTTGAGGGTCCGGGCGCCCATGCGCTGCTTTCTGCTTGGAGGCACGCTGGGAGCCACTCTCTGCTAACACAGCACGTGTGCACAGGCGGTTACTATAAGAGAAAAACAAGATGGATGCTGTATCCAAATACCACCACGTTCGACAATAGGTCAGCCTTGGACAACAGGAACTAGACTACATTTTTATTACAAGATTTGACCACGACACAGGAGTCAAGTTAAGTAAAACCATACTCTTTGGTTCTTCCCTTTTTTCAACAGTTTTACTGAATCTTGATTTGAAGCTTTCGTGACTGCAGGAATCCATACTCTTTACCGAAAGTATGGATTCCTGCAGTCACGAAAGCTTAAAAAATCAAGAGTACGTAAAACCGTTGAAAAAGGAAAGAAGCAAAGAGTATGGTTTTACTTAACTTGACTCCTGTGTCGTGGTCAAATCTTGTAATAAAAATGTAGTCTACTTCCTGTAGTCCAATCAATTCCAAATTTTGCACACGTACTCAGATTCGACGACAATGCATGCCGATGTAGTGGTGATACGCGCTGGGGTAGCGATCGGGTGCCAGCGCGTAGTGATTGGCTGTGTGTGTGGTGACGCGCGCTGACGGTGAAGGATCAGGGGTCAGCGCGGGGTCGTGGGTTATGTGGTGCTGATTGGCTGTGTGCCGGTGACGCGCTTGAGAGGGAGTGATCGGGTGGCAGCGCGGCGTGATTGGTTGACGAGTGGAAACACGCGCTGGGGGAAAACGGATCGTAGAAATAGCGCGTCGTGATTGGTTAACTAAGGAGCGATGCTCACGTCGAGATCCGCATCCGCTCCGTCTCCCGTGAGGAGGGACTATATAAGGTGATGCACACAGGCGCACGGAGAGGGTGTAACCAGCGAAGACTGAAGACGGAGAGGAAGAGATAGGGCCCTGCGGTACCCAGTCCCGCTGTCCTGTGAGGACCGGGACTCTGCGTAACCCAGAGGTGGAGTGTAGGGTGAGCATGCAGTGTGATCATGCAGTGTGTGTAGCCAGAGGCATAGGGTCTACACGAGACGAGTGATGCGTGTGTAGCCAGAGGCATAGGGTCTACACGAGACGAGTGATGCGTGTGTAGCCAGAGGCATAGGGTCTACACGAGACGAGTGATGCGTGTGTAGCCAGAGGCATAGGGTCTACACGAGACGAGTGATGCGTGTGTAGCCAGAGGCATAGAGTCTACACGAGCTAAGTGAAGTGTGTAGCCAGAGGCACGGAGTCTACACGAGCTAAGTGAAGTGTGTAGCCAGAGGCACGGAGTCTACACGAGCTAAGTGAAGTGTGCAGTCAGAGGAATAGAGATCACACGTTGTATCGTCGTATCGTGACAGTAGTCAGAAGAATAGAGACCACACGTTGTATCGTGACAAGTCAAGATTTAATAAAAAGTGTGTTACCCGTCAAGGAGTTTCCTGCCGTCATTTCCAATACTTCAACTGGCGTCAGAAGTGAAACAGTCTTCCAAGCATGGATACGAGGAAGACCCGTCGGACCCACGGGATTGACCGCGAGGATAACCTTGACGACTCGGGCCAGCTGGCATCGGGGGGTGAGGACGAAGAATGGCCCACGCTGCAGGATCCGCCGACGGCGCCGGGCGAGCGACTGGGATCCGATGCCGTGCTCCGCGAGGCGCACTCCCGTCTGGCGGAGCTGCTGCTCGCCGCCGCGTCCATCCTGGCGGAAATCAGCTCGTCGGCAGGAGCGGGGACGGCGGCGGACATTCTACAGGGTCGCCCCGCAGATTCCCGCCAAAATGACTTGGCGATTCCCGCCATTTCATCTGCGCCGACTTTTGGCGGGAACGGCGACCGCCACGTGGCGGCGGTTCTCCAAGCGCGCCCGCTTACATCATCAACGCGCGCTGCGGACCGCCATCAGACACCCGCCACTGGGGCCGCCATCTTACACACCGATGGGGTGGCGGAAAGGAACCACGAGGCAGAGGACGACTTCATTTTTCAACAGCGCCTTCCCGCATTGTCAGCCTTCAAGGCGGAAGGCGGGGACTGGGGCCAATTTCAGCGCAGGTTTTTGGCGCATCAGGAGATGTCCGCCTGGTCCGACGCTACGGCGCTGCGGGCACTGCCTGCCATGTTGGACGACAACGCGCTCGCGGCTTTCATGTCCGCACGGAGGTCGGACCGCTTCACGCTTAAGGCAGCGCTGGGTCTCATGGCCAAGGTCTACGGACCTCCCTCGGCGTGTCGCCATCATTTTTATGCAAGGCGGAAGGCGGACACGGAGACCGCGCTCGCCTATCGCACGGCGTTGCTGGCTCTCGCCGATGCCGCATTCCCTCGTATGGACGAGGAGGGCCAAGATGCGATGGTTTTGGAGCAGCTGCTTAAGTTGGCGCAGGACCTGGGGGTCCCCATCAACACGGCCGACGAGATCGATATTTCTTCCTTGCGGGTCGCTACGAGTATACAAGCGCACGTGGTCCTTCAACGCAAACAGGGGGTCGTCTGCAACGCTGCCGTGGCCTCAGCTCCGGGTTCGGTGATCACCGAACCCCAAGTCGTCAGCCCACGAGAGGAGGCGTTCACCGCGGGACGACCAGGGGACTGGAGGTCGGGGGGCCGTTCGCCTCTGCGATCGGCCCGCAAGCTGGAGCAACCGAGATCTCCGACGACCCTCATCACGTGTTATAACTGTGGCCTCCGGGGCCACGTGGCGTCCGGTTGCCGCGCTCCACGTCAGCGCGCCATGGGATCTCGGCTGGACGACGACCAAGGCCCCAAGTCATCCCTACAAACCCCGGCAAGTCGCGGCACCTCACATGCTCGGCCTACATACTCGACACGCATGGGCCGTCGCGGTGCGGCGGAAAAGGGCCGGTTAGGGTTCGGGGATTCGGTTCGGCGAGGGGGGTTCGGCCGGGACCGGGGAGACATTGAATGGTCGGAGTTGGGGCACAGAATTGTGGCTGCTTCAGCGGGTTCATCCGTCGTTACGGGATCTATTGATGGGGTCGAGGTCAGGGTGTTAGTGGACACGGGGGCGTCGGCGACTATTATATCGGACCTCATTTACAACATTCTCCCCGTCCAATGCCGTCCGCTGCTCCCAGTGGATGTGCCATTTTACGCCGCTAATGGGGGAT
Source organism: Lampetra planeri (assembly GCF_965212315.1). Lineage (NCBI taxonomy): Eukaryota > Metazoa > Chordata > Hyperoartia > Petromyzontiformes > Petromyzontidae > Lampetra > Lampetra planeri. Next base: position 11,269,123 of record NC_136141.1, read on the forward strand.
CGTTGGGCATTATCGGTCAGATTAGGGCGTCCATTTGCATTGGAGATATCAAATTGTCGGGACCCGTTTTCGTTTCGTCTTCTTTGGCGGTTCCTTGTCTATTGGGCACTGATTTTTTGGCTAAAATGCCCATTAAAATTCTCATCGATCAGCGTTGCATTGAACTACCATCGGGTCGCCGTATTTCATTTTTGACGAACCCTACTGAAATTCGGACGGCGTGCGCTACGATACAAGCGTTGGCGACACAGACCGTGCATGTGCCCCCGGGTTCACAGATGTTAATTCCCCTCTGGTTGCGGAAACCATGGGTGGGGGGGACTTCGGAACAAGGCATGCTTTTGGGTCCTTCTAACAGGGCTGTCGGGGGGGTCGATTTGTCGGTGGCTCACACTTTGGTTCGGGCTGACAAGGATCCGTTTGTGATGGTTTTAAACGCTGGGTCGCGGCCAGCCGTCATTCAGCAGGGCACCGTGCTGGCTCACGCGGCACGGGTCCCTGCGGATGAGCGGCTGGTTGCGCAGGTTGATCCGAGCCCCACGCAGAACATTGAACCGAAGGAGGACCTTGAATGGGTCCATTCGCTGTGTGCGGACTCGGACGATTTGTCAGCGGTACAGTTGGGTGCGCTGCGCGAGTTGCTAATGGAATTTTCTGATGTGTTCAGTAAACATGAGTATGACATTGGGTGCACGGATTTGGTACGCCACCACATTGACACGGGCGATGCGGCACCGGTCAGGCTAAATCCCTTCCGACTGAGTCCTGCTGAGAAGGAACATGTTCAGTCGGCCGTTAACGATATGCTAGAAGCCGACATTATTTCGCCTTCCTCCAGTCCTTGGGGAGCACCTATTGTGCTGGTTAAGAAGCAGGACGGGTCCTTGCGATTTTGCGTAGATTTCCGTCGCCTGAATAAGATCTCTGTGGCTGACGCGTATCCGCTCCCCAGGATGGACGAGTCCCTCGATGCATTGTCTGGTGCACGATATTTTTCGACTCTTGATTTATTATCGGGATTCTGGCAGTTGCCACTCGACGAAGAGTCTAAACCTAAGACAGCATTTCGGACTCCAGGGGGCCTGTTCCAGTTTAACCGGTTACCCATGGGACTTCACTCCTCTCCAGCGACGTTTCAGCGCCTTATGGAGTTGGTTTTGTCGGGCTTGCAATGGGATACGTGCTTGATTTACCTTGACGATGTCATTGTTTTCAGTAAAACATTTGAGGAACACCTCCAGCGATTGAGAGGGGTGTTCTTACGAATGCGATCGGCTAAATTAAAATTTAAACCGGCCAAATGCCACCTTTTTCGTAAGTCCGTTAGATACTTGGGTCACATTGTCGACTCTTCGGGGATCTCTACCGATCCCGCGAAGACGGACTGTGTCAGTTCATGGCCGACACCCACGTCAGTTTCGGACGTGCGCAGTTTAATCGGTTTTGCTTCGTATTACCGCCGATTCGTTGAGCACTTCGCCACTATTGCAAAACCCTTGCACGCTCTAACGGCGAAAGGAGTGAAGTTCCGATGGGGACCGGAGGAGGAGGCCGCGTTCTGCTCCCTCCGGGACGCCTTGGTGGGTGCCCCACCCTTGCGCTATCCGGATTTTGCGAGTCCCTTCTTGCTAGATACGGATGCTAGCAACACGGGCATTGGGGGGGTGCTATCCCAAGTCGTTGGGGGAGTCGAAAGGGTGGTCGCTTATGGTAGCAGGGTGTTGTCTCCGGCGGAGCAGCGCTACTGTGTCACCCGTCGCGAACTGCTTGCCATTGTTTTTTTTGTACAACAGTTCAGACCGTATCTCTATGGTCGTCACTTTACGGTCCGGACGGACCACGCGGCGCTACAGTATTCATTGAGGGTCGCCCAACCCTCGGGCCAATTGTCACGGTGGTTGGAAGTCCTCCAGGACTATCAGTTCACGACTACATACCGTAAGGGGTTGCGACACACAAATGCCGATGCCCTGTCGCGATTGTTGCCTTGTCAGAAATGTGCTTGTTTATCGGGATCGGCGCGCTGTAAACCGCCGGTTGTGGAAGATATGGGGGCTTTGGCTGCGACCGCGGGCGCACCAATCGGGGATGTCCCCGCTACCTCTCAGGGTCAGGACTCGCTGCTCTCACTGTCGCTGAGTGAGTGGGGCCGTCTCCAAATGGCGGACAGCTCCCTGCTAGCATTGCGCTGCAGGGTGGGGGGTCCCAAAGAGGACCAGGAGCGAACTGGCTCCTACATACTTAAACAAGGCATGTTAATGAGATGGGACAGTTTGTCCCGGCGGCATGCACTTGTGGTGCTTTCCGCTGTGAGGGGGAAAGTTGTTTTGGCCGCACACGAACGCCTCTTGCATTTGGGAGTAAACAAAACGCTTGCCCTGCTTCAGCGTGACTATTATTGGCCGGGGATGGGGAGTGACGTGGTGAATATTCTGAAGGGATGCGTTGAGTGCGCCAGGCGAAAACCACCACCCGTGGCAGCTAATCCACCGCTGCAATCTATTCAAGTCTCGCGCACTAACGAGCTCGTTGCGCTCGATATTCTGGGGCCCTTTCCAGTCACGCCTAGGGGTAATAAGTACCTGTTGGTGGGGGTCGAATATTTTACCCGGTGGCCTATGGCGTGGCCACTCGCCAACCAGTCGGCGGCGGCTGTGACGGACGCCTTTGTCCAGGGCTACGTCCTGGACAAGGGGGCTCCCGAACGCTTGCTGACCGACCAAGGGAAACATTTTTCAAGTAAATTGCTGCAAGAGGTGTGCGATCTGTTGGGTACTAAGAAGGTGCGTACCTCCCCGTACCACCCGCAGACGGACGGGATGGTGGAGAGACTCCACAAGACTTTGACTTCTATGCTGCAGGTCCCGGGGGTCCTCGCTGCGTATAGAATGGCCCCCCATGCAGCGACGGGGTTTTCCCCATTCTATCTGATGTACGGTCGGGAAGCCGACCCGCCCATGGAAACGCAGCTTGGCCTGTCCGCACCACGAACTAATTCAAAATTGGCAGAACATATTAAATTTAATATTCATAAGCTGACAGAGGCAAGGGAGGCCGCACGGCTTAATTCGCGGGCTCGCCAAATTGCAAACGAGGGGTTGCGTGCACGGAAGGTGTCCGTGCACGACTGGAAACCAGGTGACAGGGCCTGGCTGCATTGCCCTCAGGCACCTTTGGCTACGTCGCCTAAATTGTTGAAGCCATGGCGGGGACCCGTGGAGGTCGTGCGTGTTGCACGCCCCCAGTGCGTTCAGATAAAATGGGGAAAGCGACGGTGGTACGTCCACCCCTCCCGACTGAAACCGTTCTCGCCTCCATATGGCCTCCCCTTGTGTCGTGAGGGCCGAGCATGTGACGTGACCGACGACCCAAAGGGGAAAATGTCTCTGCCTGATCCTCACATGTTTCCGCCTGATCTCCTCCCAGGTGTCTCGGAACTGACAGCTGCCGACCACCGGCGGCCGGATCTTCGCGGCGGGGCCGGTCCTTTCAGGCCCGATCCGCGCCGTCTAGAGCAGCCGGAGCCACCGGACGGTCGTCAGCGTCCCGTCCCATATGACGGACCGGCCAGGCGGACTCGCGCCAGGTCGCGCTACTTTTTATGACGTACCACGTGAGGAGTCGAGGAAGCTGGAGCGCCTCGTCACTGCGTTTAGTCACAGAGACGCTGGGCGCGTTCATTTTCTGGAAATCGCTTTTATTGTGTTGTTCGTCGGGCTGTATATAGCTTCTTATCGAGGTGTTGTGTGTGTTGTTGTTGACTTTTCTTGTGTTAGTTGTCAATTTGTACATAGGTTGCTGTTGTGTTGTTGTTGTTGCGTTACGGGGCACACTGGGGGGTGGGGTTTTTGTTGTGTTAACGTTGTGTGATGTTGTTGGTTAGCAGCCGGGCCGGCTGCGAGCTATGTGGGAGGGGGTGATGTAGTGGTGATACGCGCTGGGGTAGCGATCGGGTGCCAGCGCGTAGTGATTGGCTGTGTGTGTGGTGACGCGCGCTGACGGTGAAGGATCAGGGGTCAGCGCGGGGTCGTGGGTTATGTGGTGCTGATTGGCTGTGTGCCGGTGACACGCTTGAGAGGGAGTGATCGGGTGGCAGCGCGGCGTGATTGGTTGACGAGTGGAAACACGCGCTGGGGGAAAACGGGTCGTAGAAATAGCGCGTCGTGATTGGTTAACTAAGGAGCGATGCTCACGTCGAGGTCCGCATCCGCTCCGTCTCCCGTGAGGAGGGACTATATAAGGTGATGCACACAGGCGCACGGAGAGGGTGTAACCAGCGAAGACTGAAGACGGAGAGGAAGAGATAGGGCCCTGCGGTACCCAGTCCCGCTGTCCTGTGAGGACCGGGACTCTGCGTAACCCAGAGGCGGAGTGTAGGGTGAGCATGCAGTGTGATCATGCAGTGTGTGTAGCCAGAGGCATAGGGTCTACACGAGACGAGTGATGCGTGTGTAGCCAGAGGCATAGGGTCTACACGAGACGAGTGATGCGTGTGTAGCCAGAGGCATAGGGTCTACACGAGACGAGTGATGCGTGTGTAGCCAGAGGCATAGAGTCTACACGAGCTAAGTGAAGTGTGTAGCCAGAGGCACGGAGTCTACACGAGCTAAGTGAAGTGTGTAGCCAGAGGCACGGAGTCTACACGAGCTAAGTGAAGTGTGCAGTCAGAGGAATAGAGATCACACGTTGTATCGTCGTATCGTGACAGTAGTCAGAAGAATAGAGACCACACGTTGTATCGTGACAAGTCAAGATTTAATAAAAAGTGTGTTACCCGTCAAGGAGTTTCCTGCCGTCATTTCCAATACTTCACCTGTAATAAAATCGGCATCGATTCATCAATTAATTGCCTCCTTTCAAACAATTAAAAAATTTCATGGACGGCATATTCATTAGAAATTTGTGTAGGTGAAAAACGCCGCGATCCCTAAACTGTGGAATCTGCTCGCACAAAAAGCAGGTACCATGTGTCTCTTGTAATCAAGATGTTGTCCACTTCCCGTTGTCCAATCGAGTTATTTAATTTTTAGTGCACTTTAAAATAAAGCCGTTGTTTTTAAAAAACCTTTTTAAAGGAGTTTTGGTTGAACTAAATGCATCTAATAACACTGACCCTTGGACATTTAAATACAGTACATTATTCTGTTCCTACTTACGAGCCGTTCGACTTATGAATGGGTCTCAGGAACGAATTAGCTTCGTAACCCGAGGAATGCCCGCAATTCTGGATTACACGCGTGAATAATAGGGCCACGGATTACGGAGTTTGCACAGACCATACAGCTCCCATGGATAATAGGAGTTGCGGGTAAGAGGACCACAGATAAGAAAGAGTTCTCCTGTGTCAGGAAAGCCTCATGGAATGTCAAGGCCTTTGTCAGAGTGGAAGCATCTCACCCGCTGCCTCCAGGTGATTGCACTGGCTCTCCGGCCGGTTCCTCTGACGCACCATCAGCATCACCACCATCGCAAAGCTCACAATGCTCAGGATTACTGCTCCCGTGCACGCGGCAATGATTATTGTGTTCTGCATCAACGGGGCTGCACACACACACACACATACACAATCCTATACAAACAGAAACACATTCACACATACACAATACTATACACACAAAAACACACAATATAAACAAAGACAAAGATCCCGTATAGCCTTAACAGACTGTTGGGGCAATTGCTGTGAACGAGCACCTATGAAGGCCGAGATGGGACACGAGGGGGTGGGTGGCAAAAACCATGCCCGTTTGCTTTTGTCTCCCTAGTGGCGATGTTTACACACCACACTAGGTACTCATTTTAGGCTGAGTCGACCTAGGGGAGGCCCATAACCAGTTAAAATAATCGTAACTGGTATTGGCCATGAGTGGGAATCATACTTGGGTTGCCGGGTCCGAAGCGTGGCGCACGAACCGCAACACAACCGCTCCCCACAATGATGTCCACATTCTCACGTGAACATGAACCCATAATTATAATCCACTTTGTGGGGCCTTTCATGAACGTGACAACGTCATGGTGCTTAGAGGCGTAGCTAAGGGGGGGCAGGGGGTACATATGTCCCTGGGCGCCAAGGTAAAGAGGCGCCAAAATGAGGCTTACAACGTTACATTATAACTTATTGCGGCAGGCGCGGCAGCCAGAAACTACTGCACAAATCTACACCTCAACCGAAAAGTTGATATATCCCGCCACACACAGCCTACATGTCATGTAATTACATTTTGGTATGTGATAAAACGGGGGGGGGGGCGCCAATTTTATAGTTCGTCCCCGGGCGCAAAATATCCTAGCTACGCCACTGCATGGTGCACGTACCGAATGAGCTCTGCACTGGAATCTTTTTAACTCTCGTGCAAGAACAATTGCTGTTAGCAATGAAGAAGGAGCTGAAGGAGACACGGAGTGTTCTGTGTCTACCTGAAGGCTCGGGAGGCAGGGTCTTGGGAATCACCATGCACCGTGCGTCACTCACAGCCGATCCTTCCAGAACCAAGAGCTGGCCCTCTGATGAGCAACTGGAAAGGTGAATCCATAATACAGGGAAACTTTAAATTAGTGGAGGAATAGAGGTAGACCATCATCATCATAATCAACATTGTCATCATCATCCATTATAAACTAATAATTTACAGCTCTCTGTCAACCCACTGCTCGATGAAGGCATTCCCACATTGTGTTGTTCATGAGGTTATGTTCGGCTATATTTAACCACGCCGGTAAGTGCAGGTTTGTGAGCGGGCAGTCCAGGACCGGTTCAGATATCACTCGCCACTGACGTTAGTCACGACCAGGAATCAAACTCAGGTCACCGGATTTGAAGTGCAGTGCGCAACCCGCTACACAAGCACTCCCCCCAATTTCTTATAGAGCCAATAAATGTGCATTAATATGCAAAATAAACATTCGACAGCTATAACATCCAAACATCACGCGTGGGGGTTGAATAGTTCTCAAAAATACGTTTCGCCATTTTACGTAACAACGATCAGAGCAATGTCTGGACTTGTAAACGATGAGAGCATGCAACTGACTTCAAATCCCACTTCTGTCTTTCTCCACGGTGAACCTCGTGTATGTGTTTTGTTGACACGCCATTGTGTTTAAACGTCGTATACGTAGAAATCTGTATCTTTCATGCATGTGTCAACCGTAGATGTCAAGAAGCAGATGGCAGGATACTGCAGGAACAATCGACTGCGAAAAGGGGGAGACTTAAAGCTGGCGAGCAGGAGACTGCGAGCGTGGCCCTTGAAGAACAGGCCGGTGGTGTAACAAGGAAAGCTGTAGGGCCATTGGGGCGGTGGCCGCGACGCCCTCTCGACGTGACTGCCCTGGGGGGCACGCGGGAGCGAGGGCTGTTGGAGCACCGTACTTGGTGTGAGGTTTGCACCGGGAGTTCCCACCAGGAGAAAACGTTCCAGGGCTGCACGGCGCGCACTCCACATCCGTGGTCTCGGAGCCTTCACACACACACAACAGCCGATTTGCCTAAGAATCTAGACAATAAGGTTGGCTTGTCATTGTATATAACAATTCAAACATACTGTAGACAAATCAAATATTAAAATACATGACAGATACCTGCCAGAACTACACTACCCAGGCACGGAAACGTCTCCACTGTCTACTGAACTGGCCCATCACTAATGGGGAGTTGAGGCGATGGGAGTGTTTGATGACACAAAATACCCAGGAAGGTGCTTTGTTTTGGTGGGGCTGGTGGTAAGGCCCCACCTCTTTACGGCATGATCCAGGTATAGCAGCAGACCCTCTAATGTATTCTCAAAGTGAGCAGCAATTACCATATTATCAACATACATAACATGGTTTATCAATAGGGAGCCATCATTTGACTGGACCCTGGCATCAATCAGCCTTTGGTAGACCCATGGAAAGGTTATTGAACTATGTACAGGAATACCTTGCACTTTCGTCTGATTAGGGACCAGAGCATGGACGAATGTCAAAGCAGAGCCTATATTTCGCTTAATTTATTTTGGCTGGTGAAAAACGTCCATGCAAATAACAACAATAAATATAAAAACGTACATGCAAATAATTACAGTAACTATATTACACATGCGTGTGAAACCTAAATAAACAGAAATAAAAGAAAAATTAACAGAATAATTACGGCCTTCCAAAAATCCGTCCTATCGTCTCCACCATTAACCACCCACTTACAGACTGGTACGATTTTTGACTGAGACTGCTTCCCTTCACGGGCAAGACTGCCTCAGCTGTACTTAATTCGGCCCACTTGGTTTCACTAATCAAGGACATATCACTGTCCCCGGAGGATTTGCTTGTCAGTTTCAATGTAGTCTCCCTCTTCACCAATGTACCCGTACCTGATACTATTGCAATCATTGAAGACTTGGTCCAACAGGGACTGAATCCTGAGGTACCATCGTTGGTAAGGTACTTCCTTACCAACACTTACTTCACCTGGAATGGTACTTTCTACAAACAGAATCAAGGTACCCCAATGGGCTCTCCCCTATAACCAGTGGTAGCGAATGTTTTCATGGAGAAATTTAAGACAGATGCCATACAGACATCCACCCGACGTCCTTCCTTGTGGAAGAGATACGTAGATGACACGTTCGTCATCTGGCCACATGGCCTGCCGGCACTGTACCAATTTCTCAACCACATCAATTCCATACACCTGTAAGAGCCTATGTCGGACTCACGTGGTGATCGGCTTTGCCGGTCCCGCTTTACAGCCAATAGGGGGAGAGCCTGGGAGCATGGCCTCGGCGTGATCACGGGATGTCAGCTAGGTGATTGGTTCTGCTGGTCTTGGCCTCAGCCAATGGGAAGACAAGTCAGGGGCGTGGTCCCGGGAGTGATGGGGAATCTGGAACATTCGGCGCAGGCTATTGAGGATTGGCTGGAGTGTACCACGTGACCCAGGCGTTAAATAAGGAGAGAGAGGAGAGACACGTGGTCAGACACGGAACGAAGAAAGAGAGGGGCCACACGCGAGTGGGGCTTCGGGTGCCACGTGGCGGTGCGTCTCTGGTGGGCTGTCTGCCCGCTTCCCGTTGCCTGCCAGCAACGGGGAGTGTTTGTGAACTGCAAGAAGTGAAATAAAAGGACCGATTCCACAAGCCGTCTCCAGCGTGTTATTACATTGGTGTCAGAAGTTCTTCTGGAACCGTTTGGACGATCTTCAAGATGTCCAAGCACCGCAGAAAGAACAACCCACCCGACCCTCCATCGGAGGAAGTTGTGGAGATGGACGACGATGATCTGCTGGGAGCTACGGCTCCTCTGCCTCCGGATGCCGCTCTCCTCGACGCCGCTCATCGCCCACGGGAGGAAGAGGCAACCACCTCAAGGGCGGACGAAGGATGGTGGCTGATGGCGGAGCAGATCGAGTCGCTCCGCGCGATTCTGCTCAATCTGGTAACGGCGATCGCGTCCTCTACGGGCCTGGGTCGGCCGCCTGTGGTTCAGCTTAATGCCGAGGACCACGATCTTCGGCGGGAAACGACGTCCGCCATTGCTCCTGCCACGCGGGGGGAGGCCTCCATCTTAGGCGGGGCGGCGGCGACGGAGCCGTTCGACGCCATCTTGCGCGAGGCTGCCACCACGCGGCCGCCGGACGCCATTTTGTCGGAGACGCGCAGAACGCGGGAAGCGCAAATGGAGACGCTCGAGGCGTCTGCCTGCCACCGCGGACATCGGCTTCCACAGATTAAGGAATTTATCGCCGGGGGCGATTGGAGTGCTTTTACGTGGCGCTTCGAGTCGGCCTTCAGATCCGTGCGATGGACGGAGGCGGAGGCGCTGGAAGCGCTGCCCACGCTGCTGGACGATGTTTCCCTGGCGGTCTTCCGATCCATTCCGGCGGCCAAGAAGAAGACGCTTCGTGATGCTTTCGCAGAAATGGCGGAGTTTTACGTCCCGCCAACGGCAGCCACGAGAAAATGTATGTCACGTCGTCGAGGATCGGAGGAGTCGCCTTTGGCTTACCGGGGGGCGCTGGTGGCGTTAGCCATGGCCGCTTACCCCGACGCGACGGCTGATCACCTCGATCCTCTCATCCTTTCCCGTATGTTGGAGCTGTCCCAGGAACTCAACATCTCGCTGCCGGTATGCGGCCACGAACTGCTTACATCGCGATGGGTGGCGCGCTGCTTGGACGCTAAATTTAACATCAAGCGCTGGGATCAGATGGCGGCATGGACGGGGAAACCCGAAATCGACGGCCCACCTTTAGGGTGGTCTCCACGACGGGTCGTCCACTGCTCCGACGACTTCGGCGACGACGAGGTGGTGGCTGCTGTTCTGCACTGGATTCCAAGACGGCGGCTGCGCGACCAGCGTGGTGACTATGCAAGCCGACCACGTGCGGGGGCCGGGTCGACTGACCACCAGCCGACGACGGCCACGTGCTTCAAGTGTGGCCGACGAGGCCATTTTGCCCGCGACTGCCGCTGCCGACCTCTGCCTTCGCCGCTTCCGCCGAATGGACCTCCATCTCCTCCACCGGGCGCGGAGCCGCGACACCCTCGGGCGAGTCGGCGCAAATCGGACACCCAGCAGGTCGTGTCACATCATTCATCCACTCGCACACATAGTTGCACTTCCAATGATAATTGTGATTCTTCGGTGTCATTACCACGCTCTACTACACAATGGAAAAAATTGGCTCGTAGGGTTGTGGCTGCGGCGTCGGGTTCGTCGACGGTACGGGGTACCATCGAGGGCATCGACGTCCATATTTTGGTGGACACTGGCGCGTCTGCCACCATCATTTCAGATGTTATTTTTCATCTTTTGTCTGTTCCCACGTCGCGAATCCGCCGGGTTAATGACGCGTGTGTAGCCGCAAATGGGGGTAGCATGGGTATTTTCGGTCAAGTCGATGTGCGTATTGCTATCGGTAATATTACCGCCAAAGGATCGGTGTTGATCTCGCACTCACTGGCCGTCCCATGCCTATTAGGCACCGATTTCTTGCGCCGCATGCCACTTAAGATACTGGTCGACCAGGATTGTTTAGAAATGCCGGGGGGTCGCAGGATGTCGTTCCTGCCTTCCCTGCTGCCCCGTTCACCACCAGGTAATGCTATTAACGCCATGGTCACTGCCACAGTAGAAGTTCCATCAGGCTCACAAATGCTTATCCCGCTGCGTTACCGTAAACCCCTTCAGGTTAAGGATGGTGTGATGGGTGTGTTATTATCCCCGTCGAATTCGGTGTCTAAATCTTTTTCCTTGGGGGCAGCCCAAACGATCGTACGGCCGGGTCAGGCCCCGTTCATACAGGTGTTGAATGGGGGGCCAGACCGGGTCGTTGTCCCGGCTAGATCGGTATTGGCTCACGCCACTACCGATTTCGCCACTTTTGACGGAAAGCCACAAATTAAAACACCCACCGATGGACCGCCACGCGATCGTTCACAGGAACGGTGGATCGCGGACTTGTACGGGGAAAATTCATCTTTATCAAACACGCAGAGGACTGCTTTGCATTCGTTGTTATTACAGTATGCTGAAGTTTTCAGTAAAGATTATTTGGATCTCGGCCGTACGTCGCTTTTGTTGCACCATATTGACACCGGTGCGACACCTCCGATTTGTATGCATCCGCATCGCATGAACCCTGCAGAAAGGGAACACGTGCGCGGCGCAGTAGACGAAATGTTGGCGGCGGATATTATTTCGCCGTCCAACAGTCCGTGGGGCGCGCTGGTGGTACTGGTTAAGAAAAAGGATGGTGGGACGAGATTTTGTGTAGATTTCCGCCGGTTGAATAAGATATCCGTGGCGGACGCAACCCTTTACCACGGATGGATGACTCATTGGACGCTTTGTCAGGGGCAAAATTCTTCTCCACCCTCGAGCTGTCCTCGGGCTTTTGGCAGCTCCCCCTCGATGACGCGTCAAAACCCAAGACGGCATTCCGCACGCCACAAGGCCTCTTTGAGTTTAACCGGTTACCTATGGGCTTAAATGCGGCTCCGGCGACGTTCCAATGCCTGATGGAACTGGTACTGGCGGGACTACAGTGGGAGACATGCCTCATATATTTAGACGATATTATCGTTTTTAGCCGCACGTTCGAGGAACACCTCCAACGCCTGGAGACTGTCAACGCCTGGAGACTGTCAACACTCCGTCCGTTACTTGGGTCATATCGTCAGTTCGGACGGCGTGTCCACTGACCCTCAGAAAACGCGATGTGTCCGAGAGTGGCCTACACCCACTTCGGTGGGCGACGTTCGGCGCTTTATTGGGTTTGCATCCTACTATCGCCGGTTTGTTAAGAACTTTGCCACACTGGCTAAACCACTGCATATTCTGACGGGCAAAAATCAAAGGTTTAAATGGGGTCCGGAGGAGGAACGCTCTTTTCACCTCGCCATGGCACCTATGCTCGACTACCCAGACTTTTCCCAGCCGTTCATCCTTGACACGGATGCTAGCGATATCGGCATCGGGGCCATTTTATCGCAAAGTAAAGACGGAGTTGAACGAGTGGTTGCATACGGCAGCAGAGTTCTGTCCCCGGCAGAAACACGATATTGCGTGACAAGGCGGGAACTTTTGGCGATCGTGCATTTTGTTCGCCTGTACCGGCCGTACCTGTATGGAAGGAAATTCCTCGTTCGCACTGATCACGCGGCTTTGCAATACTCGTTGAAATTGGACCAACCATCAGGCCAATTGGCTCGGTGGTTGGAATCGTTACAGGAATTTTCCTTCGATATCACGTACCGCAAGGGTGCTCGCCACGCCAACGCGGACGCGCTCTCCAGGTTACCACCCATTCCCCCGTGCACTTGTCTGACGGGTATGCACCGCTGCGGGGCGCCGCTTACCTCACCTTGTCCGGTTATGGGGGTGATGTCGAACGAGGACAGCCAGGATGTGCCAGTGGATACTGATGATACCCTGCGGCTGCCGCACTCGGTTTGGCTACGCGAGCAGGAGGCCGATACCTCTCTGGCTCCGCTGCGGAAATTGATTGGGAAACCGAGAGCTCATTTGGCGGGATGGAAGTGGCGGATGTTCCGGGGCCAGGCGGGACTATTAATGTGTACCGATGGATTGTCTGACCGACCACGCCTGGTCGTGCCTACATCCCTTCGCCATGACCTGCTTCGCGCTCTGCACGCTGACAAATTAATGCACCTCGGCGTGCAGAAGACTTTGGCCGCAATGCAGAAAGATTTATTTTGGCCTGGCATGATGGCAGACGTCAACGACTTTGTCCGGTCATGCCATGATTGTGCGAAGAGGAAACTGCCTCGGAAACATTATGTGCCGCCATTACGTTCCATTGAGGTATCCCGTATAAACGAATTAGTTGCTCTGGACATCCTCGGGCCGTTCCCTCCATCGGCTAGGGGCAACAAATACCTTCTGGTCGGGGTAGAATATTTTTCTCGATGGCTTATGGCCTGGCCTCTGCCTGACCAAATGGCCGCGTCCATCACCGATGCTTTCTTGAATGGTTATGTCATGGATAAAGGAGCACCCGAGAGGCTGCTCACAGATCAGGGACGTAACTTCTCCTCCAAATTGCTCAAGGAGGTTTGCGATGCGCTGGGCACCAAAAAAATTCGCACTTCCCCTTACCATCTGCAAACGGATGGCATGGTGGAACGATTTAACCACACCCTTTCGGCTATGCTTTGTCACACGGTGAGTGAAAAACAGACCGATTGGGACTTGCACGTACCGGGCGTCTTAGCGGCATACCGCATGGTTCCACACGCGTCCACGGGATATTCGCCATTTTTCTTGATGTATGGTCGTGAGAACGTACCCCCCATTGATGTACAACTGGGTACGCCGAGGAAACAGCCGTCCCTTTCCTTGCCTGATCACGTACGGGACTCGCTTGAACGGGTTACAGAGGTGCGAGAGGCCGCCAGATGTGCGACGGCCCGTACGCAGGCAAGGAACGAGAGGTGTGCGCGTCGATCGCGTACCCACATGCCCTGGTCGGTGGGCGATCTGGCATGGCTCCACTGCCCTCAGGTGCCGGTGGGCACATCCCCTAAACTGCACAGGCCTTGGCGGGGGCCTGTGACGTTGGTGGACATTCGGAACCCACAGAGTGTTCGCGTCCAATACGGAAAACGTCGGTGGTACGTCCATTCGTCGCGACTCAAACCCTACGTTGACCCGCGTGCCGACCCCTCATCTCCACTTGTTGACCTGCCGGGGTCTGCTGTGCCGAATATGCCGCTTGCCTCGCCCGTTGATCCCCAGCGGGACTGTGTTGTGCCACCCGCAGATGAACAGGTTTTGAGGGCTGATGAGACCCCCGCCGTCCCTCCTCCAACGGGACCTACCCCGGATACGACCGAAACCGAACATTCTCCTTCTTATTCTTCACGTCAACCACTTCCTGCAGATCCGACGGCAAGGCGACCATGCGCAGGAAGCGGAGAGGGTCCCGCGGCGTGTACGCGGTCGAAATCTCTTCCGTTTCGATAGCATTGATTGCCTTGCAGTCCCTTCCCTGTTGTTACTGCGCTGCAGGGGCACCCTAATGTATGTCTGTTGTTCATGGGTGATTTTGTTTTTGTTCGGCGCATAGACGCCCATTTCGCCCCTTCATGGTTAATGCGTCTTTGACGCCCTAATAAGCAATTTTATGGAATCGGCTTGTCACCCTTTTCCCAGCCGAGACGGCTGAATTTTTCACCGGGGGGGGGGGGGGGTGATGTAATAAGAGCCTATGTCGGACTCACGTGGTGATCGGCTTTGCCGGTCCCGCTTTACAGCTAGGTGATTGGTTCTGCTGGTCTTGGCCTCAGCCAATGGGAAGACAAGTCAGGGGCGTGGTCCCGGGAGTGATGGGGAATCTGGAACATTCGGCGCAGGCTATTGAGGATTGGCTGGAGTGTAGCACGTGACCCAGGCGTTAAATAAGGAGAGAGGAGAGACACGTGGTCAGACACGGAACAAAGAGAGAGAGGGGCCACGCGCGAGTGGGGCTCCAGGTGCCACGTGGCGGTGCGTCTCTGGTGGGCTGTCTGCCCGCTTCCCGTTGCCTGCCAGCAACGGGGAGTGTTTGTGAACTGCAAGAAGTGAAATAAAAGGACCGATTGCACAAGCCATCTCCAGCGTGTTATTACACACCCATCTATCAAATTCACCATGGAAGTGGAAAATGATGGCAAGCTACCATTCCTGGATGCTTTGATCGAGAAGAGACCTGATGGCTCGTTGGGACGCTGTCTATGGGAAAGCCATCCACACCGTCCAGCCCAGAAGAATTCCCTCATCAAAACACTACACCATAGGGCTCGTTGCATCTCCGACCAGCGCCACCTAGCCAGTGAGCTTGAGCACGTACACCAGGCTCTCAGGAGGAATGTATATTCTGACTGCACAATCCGCAAAGCTGCATCCCCAACCATGGGTAGAGAACCATCTGAGGACCCAATCAAAACCATCACCTTGCCATACATAGCAGGGGTCACCAAAAGGATTTCCAAAATCTTGAACAAACACAAGATCCAAGTTCGGTTTAATATAGAACACAAAATCCGTGATTTGATCCCAACGGTGAAGGATGCGATTCCGGACATGCAATATCCTGGTGGCTATAAGCTGAGTTGTGTCTGCGGCAGCAGTTACATTGGTGAAAAAAGCGATATGTCTCAGACTGGGTTTGCGAACACAAAGCGGGTTTGAAACACGGTAGAACCAACACCTCGGCGGTGGCGGATCATTGTTTCAACACTGTGGGCACACATGACATTGTTTTTTCCGAGACCAAGGTGCTCTGCAAACCCTCGGGCTACCATCAGAGATTTGTTCATGAAGCCATCCAGATATACAAACACAAACAAAACTTTCATCGAGAAGATGGATTCAGATTGAGCAATCATTGGAAGGATGTAATAAACCACGCCAAGTTTTAACTGCTGTGATTTTCACTCACCCACCCGTGCTGTTTTCAAAAAAATACGCGTTTACTAATTAAAGACTCAAGATTTAAATATCATTGACATGCTAATTTCTCTAGCCCCCACCCGTCCCTGCACACCACAAACCCACCCCCCTCTCCCTGTGAGCTCCTGCAGCTACGAAAGCTCAATCATTGGAAGGACGTGATAAACCACGTCATGTTTTAACTGCTGTGATTTCCACTCACCCACCAGTGCTGTTTTCGTTTACTAATTCAAGCTCATTGACATGCTCATTTCTCCAACCCCCACCCGTCCCTGCACGCCACAAACCCTCCCCCCATTTCCCCGTGAACTCCTGCAGCCACGACTCTACAACCCCCCCTTCCCCCACTCCCGTGCCAAAATAAAGCCACAACAGCAGATCATTCTTTCTCACCTGATGACGGACGCTTTTGTTGCGACTGAAACGTCGTGTTTCCTTTATTATTTTTTCTATCTACGCGACTTTACCGAAAGAACCAGAGTATGGATTCCTGCAGTCACGAAAGCTTCAAATCAAGATTAAATTAAGAAACAATACTAAATAAATAAACAAAATTATACCTTGAAATATTTTCATTCTTGCGTAAGTATACACTATAGTATTATACTGTTATCACAAAATAAGTGAATTGTTTACCGTATAATCACAGAAACAAGTAAAGTATTAATAATATATGAATAAACGCAAATATAAGAGATGCTCACTGAACGACTTCTATTCAAAGACTGAACGAAGAAGATGGGGCGTGGCGCGAACGTTGTGGAAGGTTGGATGAAATCAGACGAAAGAGGAAAACACGTGGACGAAATTTGAAATGTGGTTATAATTGAAAACGTCCGAAAGAGCAAAGCGACTAAAGTCAAGTGGATGAAAGTCAAGGTATCGCTGTAGTCTAAAAAGATGTTAAATAATGTAGTAGCCAGAGGGCATCCATGTTGCAACATGGAGGGTATCCATGTTGCACGGATGCAAGATGAACAGGGAATGGCTCTGACTTCTGGCCACGCAGCTTTACCCAGGAATGCCCACCATCATGAAGATCCTTAATGATTGTGAACAGAGAGTCAGGCACCACAAAGGCACGAATAACAACCAAAGAGATGAACGTCTAGTTGAAGTTCCCTACACCTTTGCTGTAGCAGACGGACAGAAAATATTGCAATCTTTGTGGACCGCTCCGGCCTGATACCACATTGGGGCTCTGCAAGCCTCTCCTCAGCGTGCCTGGGAAGCCAATGTTAAATCTCCCTTGTCAGGACCTTGCCCAGCACATTGGGGAGGGAGATTATGCCCCAGCGATCTGAGTTTGTTTCCTACTCATGACCAGCACCATTGACGATTATCTGAACCGGTCCTGTGCCTCCCCTAAGTCGACTCAGTCTTAAGTGAGTACTTGGTGCGGTGTGTAAACATTACCACTTGGGAAACAAAGGCGGTCGGGCGTGGCACTGGTCACCCACCCCCTCGTGAACCGTGCCGGAGCTCCCAAACAGCACTTGCCCCAAAGTCTGTTAAGGCTATATGGGTGAGGTTGAGGTGTGGTGAGTGGTTGTGGTGAGTGGTTCTGGTGAGTGGTTGTGGTGAGTGGTTGTGGCGAGTGCTGAGTAGTTGTGGTGAGTGCTGAGCGGTGGTGAGTGCTGGGTGGTGGTGGTGTAGTGATGAGCGCTGGGTGGTGGTGTTATGGTGGTAAATGGTGGTAGTGAGTGCTGAGTGGTGGTGGTAAGCGCTTTGTAGTAGAGCTCACCGTTGCGCAGCAGCTGTGTGCCGGCATCACACCAGGAGTGGTGGCGGCACAGGAGGCAGCTGCTCCCGCTCGGGTGGGAGCAGAAGGACCCCACCTGGCAGCGGCAGCGCGCGTCCGACGTTGCGGAGCAGTGGACAGCCTCGTCTAGGCCGTCCACTGAGACCACATCATGCACACATAGACAAATATCCCCCGTATAGCCTTAACAGACTGTAGGAGCAAGTTCTGTCAGCGATGAGCGCCTACGAAGGCTTGCACAGCAGGGGGTGGGTGGCCATCACCACGCCCAAGCATCTGTCTCCCCAGTGGTGATGTTGACACACCCCACCAGGTACGCATTTGAGGCCGAGTAGACCTAGGGGAGGCCCGGGACGGGTTAAGATAATCGCCACTGGTGTTGGCCGTGAGCGAGAATTGAACCTGGGTCGTCAGGTTCGAAGCGCAGCGTCGCGATAACCGTTATGCCACCGCTGCCGACCAGCAGCACACACACACAAACGCTCACAGGTGTGCGCGCACACACACACATGCCCACTCTTATTATTCTGCTTGTTTGCCAAAGAGAGCCTCCCTGATTCTCAAGACTCTTTTTCAGGCGGGTCCTGCCAAGTTGTCGCAGGAGGCGATGTTACTGTTGTGTGCAATCCCAATTGGATTCGCAAATACTCAGCATTGGGATAACCCAGAGGAAACCCAAACAGGACAGCGGGAGAACATACAAACTCCACACAGAATGCAGCTGGGAATCGAACCCAGGTCCTTCCTGCTCTAAGGTGCAAGTGTTATCAGGGCCCCACCGTGCCACCCAGATGAACACGATCATTAGAACCTGAGCAGGGTCGCTCTTCACTTTGTGTTCACCACTTGCACTGCGGCTCCTACCTGGGTCACAGTGCTGACAGCGCAAACAGCCATCGCGCCCCGACGCCACTTCCAGGAAGAAGCCCTCGGGGCACAACTTGCATTGTGTTTGAGCAGAGGCAGTGCAGTGGGCCTCCACAAAATACCCTGGCACAACAACAACAAACAACAACAGTCACGCAGTGTCCAGGGATGGCAGAGCGGTATGTGGGCTGGGGTGGGTCACAACGGATGAGACTCCCGATGGAATGGTAGCTGTTGTATATATGCCTTTTCCAAAAATACAGTATCTAACACATTCCTGCGGAGGGAGCTGGTAGGAACGTTGGGTTGTTCGGTCAATGGCCAGGGTCAACGGCGGCGTGGTGTATTCCGCAAATATGCCCGACTGTGAGGGTGGGCACAAGCCGGCGTGAGTAGGTTAAACGTTGAGTTTTATAAGGGCACCACGGGGTGACCAGCCCCTATCCACCCAGCCCCACCCCCCACCCAGCCCCACCCCACCCAGCCCCACCCCACCCAGCCCCTCCCCACCCACCCCACCCAGCCCCTCCCCACCTTCCCCTCTCCACCCAGCCCCACCCCTCCCATTTTTGGATGCACGACGGACGGACACAATAATCCCCTGTGGGCTGGTGTAACCAGGAGGTTCCTACCAGTATTAAGAGTGATATTGTCTATTTAAATGTGATAGTTCTTTATTTTTCGCATATCTGGATTTAGCAAGTTCTAAAAAAAACGCAGTAACTGAGGCCTGTGAACTCCTATGAGAATTGTATTTTATTATGTTTTATTTGTATTTTTTTATTATTTCCCTTCTACGTTACTTTACCGAAAGAACCAAGAAGATGAATCCCTGCAGTCACGAAAGCTTTAAATCGAAATTTAACCGCCTCTACGGGGAGGGATTTCACATAACTTTGAGATCCTTCAACAAACTCCGGCATAAGAAGGCTCAGCTAATCGAGTCTCTCACCTTTCTGAAGAGATGCCGTGACTCTAAGGTAATACCAATCGCATTTACACTAACCTCTGCTGCTGTCATCAATATGCTTGATTCCGGTGTTGATATGTAAACTCCTTTGTCAAGGCGCTCTCCTCCCCCCGACCCAGCTTAAATATACGCTGTCAAGCCTGGCGGTGTTCATTGGGACGCTGTCTTTCCGACAGCTCTGTTTCTTCACCTGAGGACGGCTGCTTGTGTTGTGGCCGAAACGTCGTGAGAATTTTTATTTTATTTAGTTTAAATTTAATTATTTTATTATTTTCCTTCTACGTGACTTTACCGAAATAACCAAGAAGAAGATGATGATGTAGCTCAGGAGGTTTTGAATACGACTAGTTGCATGTTTATTAACACCCACCATCTATACATACGTGCCACAAATCGTGGTTAAGCATAAACCGAATAACAATTATGGGAGTATTATAACTGAGATCATTCAGAAGATATACAATACGAACTATGTCAATCCTCCATGGACCAAATAGTATGCATTCCAGGGGCATAACCAGAGCCTGACCAAGCGCCTTTGTCTTCCCAGTAGCTAGCATAGCACGTGGTAGCAGGGAATCAAGTCCCATGCGAGAGTTCCAACCGCGACAGGAGTGCTGCAAACGCTGCTCACGTGAACCAGACACGGCGGCGGTGAAGACACGCACACCCGGACACAGAAAGGTCACACACAACCTCATGGCCACAGCTACTGCTTTGTGTGAGCAAAATGAAAGGACACCAGCTGCTTTGTGAGAGAAAATCAAAAGACCAAAAAATGACCAATAACGAGCCAAGGAGCAAAATCAAATGAAAATCCAAGCCTTTGTGAGAAGGATGCAAGAGGCGGAGGAAATATCGGAAATAACGATGAAGCCAAATCCACACAAACTACGGTAAGTCTTGCAACGGCAAACTCCGGGAGGCGCCCGTAACCAGACAAGTGTCAAGAGTCTTACTCTGGGGTATGGTCCTTGGAATCAACCATAAGTGTCGAGTCTTGCAGAGACAAAGGGCTGTGTGTTGCTAAGTGTTGAGTTCTGCGCTGACAGACTCTGAGTATTGCTGAAAGTTGTATTCTAGGGTTTCCCTCATGTTTTGAGTCTGTCTTGCCTCACGGCAGATGTGGAGCGTACGTTCACAGGAAGTTCCTGTTTTTTTTTATGATAAATTTGGTCACGTGACCAGGAAGTGACGATGTTAGATTTTCAGTGAACCACGCGGGCTTCTGCCATCTTACTGATAATTCAAGATGGCGGCACGCATCGCATCTCAGTGAGACCACAGCCGCACTTGTCCATTGTGGGAGCTTAAGAAGCATTTTCTGTAAGTTGTTTATATTCCTATAATATTGGCAATGCTGTTGTAATGTTGGAATGACCGTTATAGTGATGTAAATGCCTTTATGGTGCCGTTAAGTTGTTGTTGTAAATACGAGGCCTAGTTAGTAACGAAGCCTGCGACTTTCCTTATTGTGTATGTTACTTGTGATGTAGTAGGTCGAGTCAGACTTGTGCCTATGTTGCGATCCTGAGAGTAAAGATGACGAAGTATCTCATCCACAGTTTAGTGTTATGTGTAATGCTGTACATTTGGGGTGCAGTGGGATGAATACACGATGTGCCTGTATGCAACGCACCGGCTTGTGCTCTTGTCTAGCTGTTCAGTGGTAATGTAGGGGCCTGGTCCGTCCAGGATCTATTGTTATCTAAGACAATGTTCTGATGCTGTGGTGTTCATTGTGTTGGTGTTTCCGGATTATAACAGATGCTGTATCTGTGTTTTCTCACCAGTTTTACCTTGTTACAATCAATAATTGACGATTGGAGTTGGACGTTCATCCTGGCTCCGAGGGTTTATTGAACGTAAGGTTATCTACTCGACTAGCGGTGCAACGCAGCGCACAGCGAGGCCGAGATAGAGTCTCTTGCAGAGTCAAGGACTGCGAGAACTTGTACTGTACTAAGCTTTAAGAGTTGTGAGAAGCTAAGAAGTGTGCGAAGACATTTTCATATAATACTGGGATCAGCTAATATATCGGCCTCGCTGTACACTGCGTTGCACCGCTAGTCGAGTAGATAACCTTGCATTCAATAAACCCTCGGAGCCAGGATGAACGTCCGACTCCAATAGTCATTTATTGATTTTAACAAGGTAAAACTGGTGAGAAAACACAGATACAGCATCTGTTATAACCCGGAAACACCAACACAATGAACACAACAGCATCAGAACATTGTCTTAGATAACAATATATCCTGGACGGACCAGGCCCCTACATTACCACTGAACAACTACACAAGAGCACAAGCTGGTGCGTTGCATAAAGGCACATCGTGTATTCATCCCACTCACCCCAAATGTACAGTATTACACATAACACTAAACTGTGGATGAGATACTTCGTCATCTTTGCTCTCAGGATCGCAACATAGCCACCTGGACACAAGTCTGACTCGACCTACTAAATCACAAGTAACATCCACAATAAGGAAAGTTGCTAACTAGGCCTTGTATTTACCACAACAACTTAACGGCACCATAAAGGCATTTACATCACTATAACGGTCATTCCAACATTACGACAGCATTGCCAATATTATTAGAATATAAACAAACTTACAGACAATGCTTCTCAAAGTCCCACGATGGACAACTGCGTCTGGCTTCACTGAGACGCGATGTGTGCCGCCATCATGTAGTCGGATTGTGTAGTCGGAGTAACCATTAGCCTTAAGAGCTTGGCGTACGTGTTTGAGTTTACTGGCAATGTGTTCCTGGTCGGAGATGCATTGGGCTCTATGGTATAGAGTCTATTTTATTATTTCCATTCTACGTGACTTTACCGAAAGAACCAAGAAGATGAATCCCTGCAGTCACAAAAGCTTTAAATCGAAATACTCTTTGGTTATTTCGGTATTTTACTACGTGACTTTACCGAAAGAACCAAAGAGTATGGATTCCTGCAGTCACGAAAGCTTCAAAACAATATATACAACATAGCCAATGGAGAGGTTGACTTTGGGAAGACCACCACCATGGAGATATAGCAACGAGGTCATCCATGGTCAGCAGTGAGATGGCTTGTGGCACTGAAGGAGCAGGGGGTAAGATGACAGCGCGAGGACTTCTACATTCAGCAGTGGACGGATGGTGACTGAAGATGATGATGAGGATGATATAAACATGTCTGCAGTCTGTAGTCTATTACCCATGCGTTTTTTTTATGTTGTCGCGGTGGCGAGATGTTAACTACCTCGCCTGGTACATAGGAGGTTGTGAGTTCGATCCTGGCCTTGACGCCTGTATATTTGTAGTTTGCATGTCTCTCTCCCCGTGGTCATATAGATTATTGTCTGGGTTCTCAGGTTTTCCCCTCCACGTTTAGAAAAATCTGTTTAGATTTGGCTGCTATAAATTCCACATGATAAGCCACTCCGTTGAGCTTACATTTGTGGCCAGGTCACTTCTGAACAAGTAAACCCGTAAAAACAATATTTTTCACTATAAATCCTTTATATGCGTGGCGGCTAGAGTCCTCTCGTCCTCTGGCTTGAGATGGCTGCCACCTATGGGTCAGATGATTGTCTGCCACCATTAAGCAATTGGTAATAAAATATTTAATTTGTTTTCCCTAAACAGTGTAAAATTTTGGAATTTTTTTCACGAAAATTAATTGTCACACACAACGAGTCTGTGTGGAAAATGTCAGCTCGATTGGATCACGGAAGTGGGTTAAAAACGACCGAAAGATTTGCACGGTCGTAAGCAAGCAAGCAAGCACGCAAGCAAGCACGCAATCAAGCAAGCAAGCGAACTTAATATAAAGGATTTAAAAAGAGCTATACAGCTCTGTGGGCCTTACTTGGTAAACGGTAATAAATTAACCTTGCTTGCACCTGATGATTGGCAAATACTGTATGGAAAGCCCTCATAACAAAGTTAAAATGTCTCCGTGTTCAAGCAGACGTGGGAGAATCGCCATGTGCATTGGCAGCACTGAGACAGTGCTGGACTTTACACATTACCATGGCAGAGCTCAGTGTCGACGTGACAACCATAGTCAACTTCCAAGAAGTGGTACCAATTTTATCGACCTTAGAAAAATGATGAGAATACCATTATTGAACATTATGGGGAAAGAGAGTTTGTGCATGGCAAATTTGGACAAAACTGAGTTAACCGAAATAACGAGTGTAACAAGATGTGTGTGCAGGCACTGGTGACCTGGCTGAGACCCCCAACTCCCGACACGATAAAAACCGGGTTGATCATTGGTAATGGGCAGCATTTGTTAAGGTCCAGTTTTCCATGCCAGTCACCACCCACGACTCCGCATGACGGACTCGTACCGGTCGGACACTGCTCACAGCATCGGCCCTGGTGCAGGTATTGGCTGTCACGGCAGGCAGCATTGTCTCTCTTAGGCCTCTTCAGATAGAAACACAAAAACACAAATTGACACAAAGATTACAGTCTTCAACAGACGGTTAGGACAAGTACTGTTAGGGAGCACCTATTAAGGCTGACAAAGCATACAAAGAGGTGGGTAGCCATAATCACGCCACTGTCTCCCCATAGCTGATGTTTACACACCACGCCAGTTTAAGGGGAAGACTTAGGGAAGGCCCAAGATCAGTTCAGATAAAAACAGTCAAATGTAATTCTACCACACACACAAGCACACACAAAAAGTGTATAACCTTTGAAAGGACACGCACTAGAGTGTTCATTTTTCGATTTAAAGCTTTCGTGACTGCAGGGATTCATCTTCTTGGTTCTTTCGGTAAAGTCACGTAGAAGGGAAATAATAAAATAAGAATACATTTCTTATGTTTTATTTTTATTATTTTATTATTTCCCTTCTACGTGACTTTACCGAAAGAACCAAGAAGATAGAGTGTTCATGTTTAAAGCTAGAGGGCAGCCCATCCCATGCATGGGGTCTAATAAAAAAAAAGTCAATAATTTCACAATTTACACTCACCAGACATTCACCAATAAAACACCTGACAGTCACCTGCCCCTTACCACCTACCTCATTTATCACTCACCTGACCCACTCAAACTAACCAATCACCTGACCCTCACCAGAGGCTCCCCTAACTCACTTACCACTCACCAGTAACTGTACAGGCAGTCACTGCGCAAGGGACGATCGCTCGCTAAGTGAGGAGGCGATGTGCCATTCACGGAAATCCACTTGGGTTTTGAGATCTAAGTCACGCTTCTTAGGTCTAGGTCACGAGTTCGAGGTCGTCTTCTCGACCTTCAATGGCTACCCTCGATCCAAGCTACACATTCGGTTTTCTGCTTGTTTTTTTTCATCCTTCCCCGAACCTCTGATTTGCACAGTTGGCTACGTACGGTGCGAAAGAAGTTCAACATACATCCATAAATACATACGTTCCTCCAACAGACATCTCCAAGTGCTTAGCGAACCTTTTGCACATGACCACTTCTTTAGCTGAGAATTACCCCGAGCCCAACTTTGCGTGCGTTTTTGCAGTGACGACGAGGAGGTGCAATATAAACCCTCGTGGCATCGTGTTCTGTGCACCGTCATCCACGCCACACAGGCCGCGCCGATGATGACGATGCGAGCGCTCGACTCGCAATCATAAAGGATGTGAGTTCCAATCGCAGTCACGAGTTGACTCAGCTGACCATTCCTGTGGGGTGAATACGATAAGCACCGTTTTGTGAAAAAGTCAACCGTGGTCAACCTATGGTGATTTTGTCTCAGCCGACTTTTGTTCCAGGAAATGTATTACATTTTACATCTGTTTATGTGTTTATGCAGTACATTTATTTATTTTACAAGACAATTGTTTTTGTTCGAAATTATGTGTACTCTATAGTATTGGTGTACTTTTGTGTAATTGCTTTTGTTATTTTGGTGACCCAGATGGTCACTGGTGTAATTCAGACTCTATCCTGGCTCTCGTCAGTTCTCACCACCGGGTTACACAAAATCAACCGGAAACTTGAACTATGAGCAGATTGGGCCTTGCCATATAAATTAGAATTTTCACCACTATTACACCGGCCCCAGTGCCCGCTTCAGCAGGCAAAGACTTTGACTTGGCCAAGCTTCTGCGACTGCTTGCTGACCACGCGTGAAGTCACATTGAGCACCTCTTGCATGGAGAGCGCTCAAAGTGAAAGTGTTGCTGCTCCTTTTGCGCCTTGCGAAATTAGCCGTTTGTGCAGTTCCTCTTCACTTATCGGAAACACATCCCCTTATTGTTTAATTTCCCATTCACCGCCACAGGGTTATCTTCCTCTGAAACCCCTTCAGGTTCTCGAAACGACAGATTAGTGAAATAAACTATCCCTCTGTACAGTCAGATGGAGGTTTCAACAATCTCTAAAGCAGACACGTATTTAAGAAGTTCAAGCTTTAGGAGGAATTACTAATATTTCCGAGAAGGTAAGGGAGGCAAGACTTAGATTACGAGTGTTTACCAAAATCTTTTTCAGGAGGATGTTTTCCCAATACAGTAACTTTTGCGAAATAACTAAAAATTTACAATTGAACCCACACACTATGGAATTCTTTTCTGCGTATAACAACACAGGATCTGTAGGGATAACAATGAAACAAACGGCGCATTTACTCACGGCTAATCCATCCTTGGAACTAACCGTGGCAACCTGCTAATAACTAACCACGAACCTCGGCAACAAGCGGAAAATGCACTACCGATGGGTCATGACAGCGTCGCGATCGTTTGGTCATGCATCGAGAAGCGACAAAAAGGAGATGCAATGAGAGGGGCCATGGAGATACCACAGGTGGAGAGCAGAAGAAGCAGAGGGAGACCGAGTGGGGGGGGGGCAGAATGCGGTAGAATGAGATGTGAGGACGGCGGATGTGACAATAGAAGAGGTACAGAATAGAAGTTCACGGAAAGAGAAAATCGGAGCAGCCGTCCCCGATTGGACACAAACCTGTAAAATAATAAACACCGTCCACAACTCTCTAATCTCTCCAATCGATCTCTTGGCATAGCATCGACATCCTGTCTCTTCTCTGGTATGAATACATTGCCCACCTGTCTCTACACTATCTGTTATGAGTGCAACTCTCTCATCTTCATTCATATCTCCTGCTGTTTATGTCATGAAGAAATAGCAGTAGCGGGTGGGGCTTTGACTCTACCACAGAAATGATCAGAGGCCAGTCTTACCACAATTACCCCATTGTTATCCTGCTTGTGTGTTATGATATACATTCGCAACTCTCGCAGAACAATACAAGAAATAGCGCGCACGAGCGGATATCACAACTACTTCTGAGATCCCTTAAAGTGACCTCTGTAACACGGCTTGGAGCAGTACTTCCCAACCACCTTTCTATGCTAAAGAGAGTATTGATTTTTGCATGGCAGTCAACTTGATAGTTAGAATTCTCAGAGTTGGAATATAGCCAACGTGCTAAATCAGATGTAACATAATGGTATTGTGTACATTCACTGGTAACCAGGCTGAGACCATTAACTCGGTAGCTACATTTGACAACCCGTTTTAAATATAGGCGGCTGCCTGGATTATAACTCACATTCTCAGTGTTGTCAGCTCAGCACTCTGACCTCTGAGACACCCAGTTACCCTGCTACCGCCAACATTGCTGAACTCCAACGTTTTTACTGGAATTGGGCAGTCACTGACGCTGGGAGATACGAGACGCAATGATGGCGGCCAGGGAGAGAGATCCGCCTGGCTTACGGACTATGAGTAGAGGACTCCTCATACACAAGCAGAAAATCAGAGACTCTCTCCTCTGTGCGATTGCAGCTACAAACGGCAAAGCATGGACCATGTGACTTCGCACTTTTCCAAATATACACGTGAAGGCGATGGGTAGGTGCATCTGCAATCCATCAACTTTGAGACAAAGAGATGACATGGCTGAATCACTGACAACTGAATCTCTGATAGTTGCTCTACATAAGCCAATAAAATGGGCATATGTGGCAGGGGTGCTCTAAGCTGATCCACATGAAGTTGCTGCCATTTGAGCACAGTGACTGAGACTGATATTGGAGATTTAGCGGCAAGACGGGAGAAGCAATGCAGACGTCGGTAAAAGAACATGGCAGGTGAGTGTTATAGATACAGTTAGGTAACAATTGTTGCAATGGTTGCAACGTATATGTGTAGATATGGGGTTGGCCGGTTGCCGATACAGGCGTTGACATGGTCTCTATGAATCCGGCGACCAAGGGGAATACCGAGGAGCACAGCAGGATGCTGTTATACGGCAGATCTCGGAGGTCGCGATGTTGATGTGGACAACATGCACACTACTAACATATCATGTTGAATATTTGTGTTAATATTACAGTAAAGACGTATTAGAAATGTATTTTCAAACTTAGTAATACATATTAGTCTCAAATACCATACAACCACGTTGATTATTTGATTAAAACCTGAGTTAATACAATATCAGCACGGTGAGAAAAACAGGGTTAGAGTTAGAGTTCTCAAGAGCTGTACTCGGTGCAACTCACAGACGTGCACATTCAGTGTAAGCATGCAACTAAAATATTTCTTGACAAAAAATTAGGAAAATGTGACCACAAACAATGACTATGTGAGGTACGCACCAGCAGTGGTTGCTGTCTGCACTCTTGTTTCAACAGTGGTGGACATACAAGACAGGCAGCAGGAGTCTACCCTGGTCCCTAGCAGCAGGAGTCCACCCTTGCCCTTAGCAACAAGAGTCCACCCTTGCCCCTAGCAGCAATAGTCCACCCTTGCCCCTAGCAGCAGGAGTCCACCCTTGCCCCTAGCAGCAGGAGTCCACCCTTGCCCCTAGCAGCAGGAGTCCACCCTTTCCCCTAGCAGCAGGAGTCCACCCTTGCCCCTAGCAGCAGGAGTCCACCCTTGCCCCTAGCAGCAGGAGTCCACCTTTGCCCCTAGCAGCAGGAGTCCACCCTTTCCCCTAGCAGCAGGAGTCTACCCTGGCCCCTAGCAGCAGGAGTCCACCCTTGCCCTTAGCAACAAGAGTCCACCCTTGCCCCTAGCAGCAATAGTCCACCCTTGCCCCTAGCAGCAGGAGTCCACCCTTGCCCCTAGCAGCAGGAGTCCACCCTTGCCCCTAGCAGCAGGAGTCCACCCTTTCCCCTAGCAGCAGGAGTCCACCCTTTCCCCTAGCAGCAGGAGTCTACCCTGGCCCCTAGCAGCAGGAGTCCACCTTTGCCCCTAGCAGCAGGAGTCCACCCTTTCCCCTAGCAGCAGGAGTCTACCCTGACCCCTAGCAGCAAGAGTCCACCCTTTCCCCTAGCAGCAGGAGTCTACCCTGGCCCCTAGCAGCAGGAGTCCACCCTTGCCCCTAGCAGCGGGAGTCCACCATTGCCCCTAGCAGCGGGAGTCCACCCTTTCCCCTAGCAGCAGGAGTCCACCCTTGCCCCTAGCAGCAGGAGTCTACCCTGGCCCCTAGCAGCAGGAGTCCACCCTTGCCCCTAGCAGCAGGAGTCCACCCTTTCCCCTAGCAGCAGGAGTCTACCCTGGCCCCTAGCAGCAGGAGTCCACCCTTTCCCCTAGCAGCAGGAGTCCACCCTTGCCCCTAGCAGCAAGAGTCCACCCTTTCCCCTAGCAGCAGGAGTCTACCCTGGCCCCTAGCAGCAGGAGTCCACCCTTGCCCCTAGCAGCGGGAGTCCACCCTTGCCCCTAGCAGCAGGAGTCCACCCTTGCCCCTAGAAGCAGGAGTCCACCCTTTCCCCTAGCAGCAGGAGTCTACCCTGGCCCCTAGCAGCAGGAGTCCACCCTTGCCCCTAGCAGCAGGAGTCCACCCTTTCCCCTAGAAACAGGAGTCTACCCTGGCCCCTAGCAGCAGGAGTCCACCCTTGCCCCTAGCAGCAGGCGTCCACCCTTTCCCCTAGCAGCAGGAGTCTACCCTGGCCCCTAGCAGCAGGAGTCCACCCTTGCCCCTAGCAGCGGGAGTCCACCCTTGCCCCTAGCAGCAGGAGTCCACCCTTGCCCCTAGCAGCAAGAGTCCACCCTTTCCCCTAGCAGCAGGAGTCTACCCTGGCCCCTAGCAGCAGGAGTCCACCCTTGCCCCTAGCAGCAGGAGTCCACCCTTTCCCCTAGCAACAGGAGTCTACCCTGGCCCCTAGCAGCAGGAGTCTACCCTTGCCCCTAGCAGCAGGAGTCCACCCTTTCCCCTAGCAGCAGGAGTCTACCCTGGCCCCTAGCAGCAGGAGTCCACCCTTCCCCCGAGCAGCAGGAGTCCACCCTTTCCCCTAGCAGCAGGAGTCTACCCTGGCCCCTAGCAGCAGGAGTCCACCCTTGCCCCTAGCAGCAGGAGTCCACCCTTTCCCCTAACAGCAGGAGTCTACCCTGGCCCCTAGCAGCAGGAGTCCACCCTTTCCCTTAGCAGCAGGAGTCCACCCTGGCCCCACACCGTGACCAAAGTGGAACGAGTGCTGTGCTCCGGTCCACTGGTGGCCCTGAGCAAAGTGGTGGAAATTCCGATTTCATTTGAGGGTGGTTCCTGTCTCGACACTTGATGAGCACTGTTAGCTTCCCACAAAGCGATGCCCATTTCATTGCTCTTGCGAGCGATGAGGATTGATCACGATCAGCGACATCGACGCCCAACGGTAATTGAGCAATTGGCCTTTCGTAAGCGGAGGGCCCTGTGCTAAGACGTTGGCTTCCCGGGTTCGATTCCTAACGACGGAAAACACCAAGAGGTGTAAAACATGTCCCGGACCTTCCCTAAGTCGACGAGTTAAGATTCAGGACGTAAATACGTGCTCGCTGACAGCACTTCCCTCATGAGATTATGTTTTTTTTAAATATATATGCCTTGTCGACTAAGGAAAGCCTGAGTCTCGAGACTATTTTTGCAGGAGGTTCATTCCAATTTGAGTAATTTCTGGTGTCATTTTTAAAATTTGCTAAATTTGTGCCTTGCCACCGACACACGATGGCTCTACTTTTTCCAACGACGTCACCAGATATTTTAACGTCCGCTGTGAAGAAGACTGCGCAATAGGTTACGGTTAACACGGCCTCGGCATTAACCAAGGCTGCCATCGGATTCAAACCGTAAAACCGTCTACAACAACAACAAAAACGCGGCGAAGGCGCTCCTACAAACAGGCGAAGCCACCGCCCACTGTCGCTGCCTGGCCCGAGGGGTGCCGCGCTCTCCGCTCTCCGCACTTACCCCGAGCGACCCCGCGAACGTCTCCGTGCAGTCGCTGCAGCCCGAAGCCCGGGCGATTAGCATGGCCACGCTCACCGCGATGACCACCTCCATGTCAGTACACAAGCACAGGGCGGCTGCTTTGCTGTGTCTGCGTGTGTGCCGTTGCTGCAGTGAGATTTAAGCCAGTGACGCGATGCGGAGGCACGGGGATTCCCCGATTATAGGCGTCGCATGGCTCAGCGACTAAAACTCAGCACGTTGGAACAGGAGGGAGCAAAGGCGGTGCATCGGCTAGTCACCTCAGTCAATCTATGGCACCTGAGTCTGTCCCGAGACCTCCTGCAAGGAAGCCTTCGATACTTAACGTGGCTTCAAGGTACAC
The DNA here is from genome assembly GCF_965212315.1 of Lampetra planeri. Taxonomy (NCBI): domain Eukaryota; kingdom Metazoa; phylum Chordata; class Hyperoartia; order Petromyzontiformes; family Petromyzontidae; genus Lampetra; species Lampetra planeri. Next base: position 11,300,207 of record NC_136141.1, read on the forward strand.
CTAGCCTGGCACAAGCGTCGTGGTGACGTCACCGCCACTTATTGACGATGTTTGTAATAATGGTTATCACGCTGGACTTGCAATCCAGAGGTAGCGAGTGCTTCGATTGGGTCTCCCAGCGAGGCTGCAGCTGAAATAATGGGGCATGTCCTACCAGCAGCCGCAGTATGGATGGGCCCCCCATATTGGCAGATGGACTGAATGTGGGGGTAAAATGTGGTTACACCCACGTCATCCAACACAGCTTGGAATAGAACACCCTCTCGACTGTAGAGCTACTTCTCATGGACGCCCTTCCTGCAAGCACTTGCCGAGCTGCACCTTTCTAGTGTTTCCTCTTACTTCAACTGAGAAGCAACGGCATCACGCGGGACCCGGTTGGGCTGTCATAGGCGTGGATGCCGCCGATCAATCAGTCGCATGCGCAGTGCGATTTGTACGCCTGGCGATGGCTCTCTGTGGGTCCTGTGCACGCGCATATCCTTTATCACCAGCAGCTCCCACGGTCCGCGTGTTCGTGTCACAATGAGACTATCGCTGCCGTCTCCAGTTCTCACGTCATTAAACAACAATAGAATTTTAAACTCTTCCGTGGAGTTTAACCCTTCTCCGCGTGAGACTCACAGGGTCACGGCAGGGAGAGTCTCTGGGAGTACACTTCTGTGTTGATAAGCGTAAAAAATTCGATTGTTTACACAGGGAGCGGAGGAGCTGCGTGGGCAGGAAAATGCTAGGGTTGGGGGGGGGGATTCTACCTAACATCCTAGATATTACGATTACAATGGAATGCTCGTCGGTATTGTATTGAGAAATGACGTATTGGGGTAGTGCTTAATAATCACCAACAACAGAAAATACCAGCAGCAACATCAGACTTTCATGAATAGCAGCGTAATAATCAACATCATCATCTCAGCATCAGTATCAGCAGCTGTAGCAAAGGCTGATCAGCAACAGCAGTTCATTAGCATCCGCGCCAATCCACTGCATGTGGATGCGTTTTTTCCCACGTTGTTGGTGACAAATGTCAGAAGCGCACGCACTTTACAGTCGTCCATACAGTGAGGGAAAAAAGTATTTGATCCCCTGCTGATTTTGTACGTTTGCCCACTGACAAAGAAATGATCAGTCTACAATTTTAATGGTAGGTTTATTTGAACAGTGAGAGACAGAATAACAACCAAAACATCCAGAAAAACGCATGTCAAAAATGTTATAAATTGATTTGCATTTTAATGAGGGAAATAAGTATTTGACCCCCTCTCAATCAGACAGATTTCTGGCTCCCAGGTGTCTTTTATACAAGTAACGAGCTGAGATTAGGAGCACACTCTTAAAGGGAGTGCTCCTAATCTCAGCTTGTTACTTGTATAAAAGACACCTGTTCACAGAAGCAATCAATCAGATTCCAAACTCTCCACCATGGCCAAGACCAAAGAGCTCTCCAAGGATGTCAGGGACAAGATTTTAGACCTACACAAGGCTGGAATGGACTACAAGACCATCGCCAAGCAGCTTGGTGAGAAGGTGACAACAGTTGAAGAAACACAAAAGAACTGTCAATCTCCCTCGGCCTGGGGCTCCATGCAAGATCTCACCTCGTGGAGTTGCAATGATCATGAGAACGGTGAGGAATCAGCCCAGAACTACACGGGAGGATCTTGTCAATGATCTCAAGGCAGCTGGGACCAGTCACCAAGAAAACAGTTGGTAACACACTACGCCGTGAAGGACTGAAATCCTGCAGTGCCCGCAAGGTCCCCCTGCTCAAGAAAGCACATATACATGCCCGTCTGAAGTTTGCCAATGAACATCTGAATGATTCAGAGGACAACTGGGTGAAAGTGTTGTGGTCAGATGAGACCAAAATGGAGCTCTTTGGCATCAACTCAACTCGCCGTGTTTGGAGGAGGAGGAATGGTGCCTATAACCCCAAGAACACCATCCCCACCATCAAACATGAAGGTGGAAACATTATGCTTTGGGGGTGTTTTTCTGCTAAGGGGACAGAGAACAACTTCACCGCATCAAAGGGACGATGGACGGGGCCATGTACCGTCAAATTTTGGGTGAGAACCTCCTTCCCTCAGCCAGGGCATTGAAAATGGGTCGTGGATGGGTATTCCAGCATGACAATGACCCAAAACACACGGCCAAGGCAACAAAGGAGTGGCTCAAGAAGAAGCACATTAAGGTCCTGGAGTGGTCTAGCCAGTCTCCAGACCTTAATCCCATAGAAAATCTGTGGAGGGAGCTGAAGGTTCGAGTTGCCAAACGTCAGCCTCGAAACCTTAATGACTTGGAGAAGATCTGCAAAAAGGAGTGGGACAAAAGCCCTCCTGAGATGTCTGCAAACCTGGTGGCCAACTACAAGAAACGTCTGACCTCTGTGATTGCCAACAAGGGTTTTGCCACCAAGTACTAAGTCATGTTTTGCAGAGGGGTCAAATACTTATTTCCCTCATTAAAATGCAAATCAATTTATAAAAATTTTTACATGCGCTTTTCTGGATTTTGTTGTTATTCTGTCTCTCACTGTTCAAATTAACCTACCATTAAAATTATAGACTGATCATTTCTTTGTCAGTGGGCAAACGTACAAAATCAGCAGGGGATCAAATACTTTTTCCCTCACTGTACAGTCGATAACAGCCGTTCATACACATTCTGTAACAAAATAATAAAAATAATACAAATAAAACATAATAAAACAATTCTCACGACGTTTCGGCCACAACGCAAGCAGCCGTCCTCAGGCGAAGAATGAAACACCACCAAGCTTGGAGCGTATATTTAAGCTGGGTTAGAGGGGGGGAGGTGGGAAGAAGAGCGCCTAGACAAAATAATTTGCATATCAAGAGGAATTCAGCATATGGAAAATGCGTAGGAGGTGGGCTGGGGGGGTTCCAAATCAATACTATGCCCGTGCATTATGCAGGATTAGCAGCATCAAAGGGGGGGGGGAGGGGGGTAGCATTAACAAAGGAAAGGAATGTTAATAGTATGTAGCTGCAGTTACTAAACAACCACGTAAAAAACTAAAGTATAAACTGCATAACAAACTAAAGTATAAACTACATAGCATCATCAGTATACTTACTATATTCTACAATAAGCTGAGTTACTAACAGTAAGTAATACATACAAAATTCTACGTTGTAAAAATGTTTATAATATGCTTCCATCTAAACTTTATTCTCTTACATCACACGCGTCTATACCGTACTATATACTGCCATAGACAAACCCAACATTAAATTACATACTGTATTGCTATAAACCACCCTATATACCTTATACATTTTAATATAACACTATGTATTATTCTACCCACCCTAATGTGTATCGAAATGGTTTATTACGTCCTTCCAGTGATTGCTAAGCCAGAATCCATCTTCTCGGTTAAAATTGTCTCTGTGTTTGTATATGTGGATCGCCTCATGAACGAATCTCTCATGATAGCCAGATGGCTTGCAGAGAACCTCTGTCTTGGAGAAGTCAATGTCATGTGAGCCCACTGAGTTGTAACAGTGATCTGCCACGGCTGAGGTGTTTTTCCTACCGTGTTTCAGGTCAGCTTTATGTTCACGGATGCGGTCCGAGACATGTCGTTTGGTTTCCCCAATGTAACTGCTACCACAGAGGCAACTTAGTTTGTAGACACCAGGGTACTGTATGTCTGGAACCACATCTTTTACAGACGGTACCAGATCACGGATTTTATGTACTGTGTTGAATCGGACCTGGATCTTGTGTTTAATCAGGATATTGGAGATCTGTTTTGTGACCCCAGCAATGTAGGGTAAGGTGATGGTCTTGAAAGGCTCCTCAACAGGATCTTTCTTGATGGTTGGAGTGATGGCTTTGCAGATTGTGTAGTCGGAGTAACCATTAGCCTTAAGAGCTTCTGAAGAGATGCCGCGACTCTAAGGTAATACCAAACGCATTTACACTAACATCTGCTGCTGTAACTTCTTCTAATGCGAAACGAATTCTGTCTAGAACTAGCTTAGCTCTTATCTCAGAGAAAATCAGACTTACGCGCACCGAACTAGATCAGTTAGACAAGACACTCTACAAATCACACTTATCTTTGAGTGCAACAATGTCCACATCGGATTGGGAACATGTGGAAAAAATGACTGCCTCTTCAGCTGCCGCTATGTCGACTAAATGTAAGGACAACTTGATTTCCAAATTCAACCGCCTCTCAAACAAGAAACCGGACCCACACATTGAAAAGCTAGATGTTAACAAAGTCGTAATTAATCGCAGTAACAGTCCTATTTCTGAAGGTCTGAAATCCGTTTTAGCTAAAGGACTAAACTTTGCAGTCACACCTAGACACATACCAGTTAATGATATAATTGCTCGAGTAGATGTAGCTCTCAAGGGCTTGAGTCACATCGCTGCAGATGTAGTGGTGGTGTTGACGTGCGCCGACTGTGACAGTGATGGATCACGGGGCGGCGCGAGGTGCGGGGTTGGGCACGCGTTGTGGGCGTGGTGTGGACGCGCGCGCCTGGAGTGACAGATGACGGGGCGGCGCGGCGTGGGTGCTGAGGCACGCTGAGATGTGGGAAAACAGGATCGTAGCCAGCGCCCAGTGATTGGTCGAATAGGATGGGTGCTCGCAGCGACGTCCGCAGGTGGGGTATAAAGGGGGACGCGCGAGAGCACTCGGGGAGAGTTACCCAGTTGAAGACCAGAAGACGGAGCTGAAGACCTAGTGCCCCGAGACCCCTAGTCCCGCCGTCCTTGTAGGGACCGGGGCCCTGTGTGGCTCGGAGGCGAGACTGTGGGACCCGGGGTCCGACGCCCACGTGGGTCGGGCTGGGGACCCACAGTCAAGACGGATACCCCGGGCAGGGAGTGTCCCGAGTAGCTCAGTGGGCGTTAGTCGCCAGGGTAGCTAAGTGGGTGTTGGTCACCCGAGTAGCTCAGGGGCGTTAGTCGCCGAGTAGCTAAGTGGGTGTTGGTCACCCGAGTAGCTCAGTGGGCGTTAGTCGCCGAGTAGCTAAGTGGGTGTTGGTCACCCGAGTAGCTCAGTGGGCGTTAGTCGCCAGGGTAGCTAAGTGGGTGTTTGTCACCCGAGATACTAAGTGGGTGTTTGTCACCCGAGATACTAAGTGGGTGTTTGTCACCCGCGATACTAAGTGGGTGTTTGTCACCCGAGATACAAAGTAGGTGTTAGTCACCTGTGAACGAGTTTGGTAAAATAAAGAGTGTGTTACCCGTGAAGTCGTCTCCCGCCGAGTTACTACATTACAACTGGCGTCAGAAGTAAACCTGTCTTCAAGAAGTATGGACACGAGGAAGACTACCCGTACCCACGAGCGAGGTCGGGACGACGACGGCGTACCGGGGACACCAACCTCGGGAGGAGAGGACGAGGAGTTGCCGCCGATGCAGCACTTCGCGGTGATGGCCGACGCTCCGCTCGCCTCCGACACCAGCCTCCAAGACGCGCACTCCCGGTTGGCGGAGTTGCTACTCGCCGCCGCCGCTGTCTTGGCGGACATCTCTGTTCCGGCGAGCGGAAAAACGGCTGCGGGGTTGGTGGAGAAAGCGACGTTGGAGGGATCCCGCCAAAAGGCGCTTCGCGCCAAAAGTCTGGAAGTTGCCGCCGTTTTTGAGGGGCCGCCATCGATTGGCGGGAAACACGGACACCACGTGGCCGGAGACCTCCGCTCAGCGCAGCCCACGTCATCAGCGCGCGCCGGAGCTCTCCATTTTGCGCCTGACAACCGAGCCGACATTTTACACAACTACAGCGGAGCGCGGGAAAATCTCTCCGACGTCGACGACGATCGGGTCCTCCAGCAAAGATTGCCCGCGCTGTCGGCGTTCAAGGCGGATGGGGGCGACTGGGGAGCCTTCCAACGAAGGTTACTCGCTCATCAGGAGATGTCGGGGTGGTCCGACACCACTGCCCTGCGTGCGTTGCCAGCGATGCTCGACGACGACGCGCTTGCAGCCTTCACATCTGCTGCAAGGTCGTCCCGCTCTACGCTCCAGGCCGCACTACACCTGATGGCGAAGGTGTTCGGACCGCCCTCCACGTGTCGCCACCAGTTCTACGATCGGCGGAAGGTGGCTGGAGAAACGACGCTCGCCTATCGCACGGCACTGCTCGCCTTGGCGGACGCAGCTTTTTCCCGCATGGATAAGGAGGGGAAGGACGCCATGGTGACGGAGCAGCTGCTGGCGTTGGCCCACGAGTTGGGGGTCCCCATCAATGTGGCGGACGAAATGGATATCTGCTCCCTGGCGATCGCCACGAGCATTCACGCGTACGAGGTCCTCAAACGCAAGCCGGGGGTCGTCTGCAAATGGGCGGGGAACGCGGCACTGGCCGCCACGATCGCCGAACCTCAGCCAGCTGCGGATCAGGAGCAGGCCTTCGCTGCATCGCGTCCGGGGAAGTGGAGAACGGGAGGTCGTTCGCCCACACGTTCATCCCGCAAGCTGGAGCAACCGAAACCTACGACGTCCCTCATCGTCTGCTACAACTGCGGCCTTCGGGGCCACGTCGCAGCCGGGTGCCGGGCCCCGCGTCAGCGCGCCACAGGACCACGTCGGGACGACGACCAGGCCCACAAGTCATCCCAACAAAACCCGGCAAGTCGCGGCACCTCACACGTTCGGTCCACAAACACGGCACATTCGGGTCGCCGCTTGGTGGTGGGGGGTTCGCGGCTGGGTGCCGGGGGTTCACTTCGGCGAGGGGGGTCCGTACACGGCCCGCAAGCAGTCGAGTGGTCCGAATTGGCCCACAGGATAGTGGCTGCGTCGGCTGGGTCGTCCGTGGTGACGGGGTTTATTGACGGGGTTGAGGTCCGGGTGCTGGTGGACACGGGTGCGTCGGCCACTATCATCTCGGACCTTATTTATAACATTCTTCCCGTCCAAAGTAGACCCCTTCTGCCAGTAGACGTGCCATTTTATGCGGCGAATGGGGGATCCCTGGGGATCATCGGCCAGATTCGGGCGACTATTTGCATTGGGGACATCAAATTGGCGGGCCCTATTTTTGTATCATCATCGCTGGCCGTTCCCTGTTTGCTAGGTACGGACTTTTTGTCCAAAATGCCCATCAAAATTCTTATAGATCAGGCCTGCATTGAGCTTCCGTCAGGTCGGCGGGTTGCGTTCTTGACGAGCCCTACCAAAATACGCACGGTTTGTGCGACGGTGCAGGCGCTGGCAACTCACACTGTACGGGTGCCCCCGGGATCGCAAATGTTGGTACCCCTTCGGTTGAGGAAACCACTCGAGGTGGGTGCGGAGGCACAGGGGGTGCTGTTGGGGCCGTCTAACAGGGCCAGAAGGGGCCTCGATTTAGCGGTTGCTCAAACCATGGTGAGAGGGGACAGTGAGCCGTTCGTAATGGTCTTGAATACGGGCTCGCGGCCGGCCGTAATTGCGCAGGGAACGGTGCTGGCTCACGCCGCGCCGCTACCCGTTGAGGAACGGCTCGTGGCTCAAGCAGATTTCACTGTCGAGTCGCATCCTCTAAGTGATGAGGGGACTGAGTGGTTGGACTCGTTGTGTGCCGGTTCGGCTAACTTGTCCAAGGTGCAATTGGGAGCATTGAGGGGTTTGCTACTCGAGTTTGCTGACGTGTTCAGCAAACATAAGTACGATATCGGCTGCACTGACCTGTTGCGCCACCACATAGCTACAGGGGACGCGGCCCCTATTCGTCAGAATCCCTTCCGGCTCAGCCCAGCCGAGAAGGAGCATGTGCAATCGGCGGTTAATGATATGTTGGCGGCCGATATCATTTCGCCCTCTTCTAGTCCGTGGGGTGCTCCTATTGTCCTAGTAAAAAAACAGGACGGGTCCTTGCGGTTTTGTGTCGATTTCCGCCGCTTAAACAAAATCTCGATGGCGGATGCGTATCCGCTCCCCAGGATGGATGAGTCGCTGGATGCCTTGGCGGGAGCACAGTTTTTTTCCACACTCGATCTGCTTTCCGGATTTTGGCAATTGCCACTCGATAACGAGTCTAAACCTAAAACCGCTTTCCGGACACCTGGTGGCCTATTTGAATTCAACCGGTTGCCCATGGGCTTACATTCCGCTCCCGCCACGTTCCAGAGACTCATGGAATTGGTTTTGTCGGGCCTCCAATGGGATACCTGTTTGATTTATCTCGACGATATCATCGTCTTCAGTCGAACTTTTGAGGAGCACCTCCAGCGACTGAGAGCGGTGTTCCTCAGGATGCGTTCCGCTAAGCTTAAATTTAAACCGGCTAAATGCTTTCTGCTTCGGGAATCGGTCAGGTATTTGGGCCATATCGTGAGTCGTTCAGGGATCTCGACGGACCCTGCTAAGACGCACTGCGTCAGCTCATGGCCAACGCCAACCTCGGTCACGGAGGTTCGCAGTTTCATTGGTTTCGCCTCCTATTACCGTCGTTTTGTCAAGCAGTTTGCCACCATAGCCAGGCCCCTGCACGCTTTGACGGCTAAGGGTGTGCGGTTTCACTGGGGGGCGGAAGAGGAGGCTGCGTTCTGCTCCCTTCGTGACGCCTTGGTGCAGGCTCCCCCCTTGTGTTATCCCGATTTCACACAACCGTTTTTGCTTGACACAGATGCCAGCAACACGGGTATCGGGGGGGTGCTCTCACAGGTGGTCGGGGGGGTTGAACGGGTGGTCGCCTACGGTAGTAGAGTTCTTTCCCCCGCCGAACAACGCTATTGCGTAACTCGTCGTGAATTGTTAGCGATTGTGTTTTTTACACAGCAATTCAGGCCGTATCTTTACGGCCGTCATTTTACGGTCCGTACGGACCATGCGGCTCTACAATACGCTATGCGCGTGGCACAGCCATCAGGCCAATTGTCCCGATGGTTGGAGGTCCTTCAGGACTACCAATTCACGACGATTTACCGCAAGGGATTGCGACACTCAAATGCGGACGCCTTGTCGCGGTTGCCACCGTGCATGGACTGCACATGTTTGTTGGGATCGGCGCGGTGCAAACCCCCGGTCGCCGGCACCCCGGGAGTTGCGCTCGCCGCCACTGACACGCCGGGAGTCGACGCCCCCACGGGGAGGGATTCGCTGTTGTCGTTGCCCCTCATTGAGTGGGGCCGTCTCCAAATGTCCGACGGTTCCCTACTTACGCTACGTCGAAAAGTTGGCGCTCCCGAGGTAGGGGATGCGCGGGTCGGTTCCTGGGTGTGCAGACAGGGCCTTTTGATGAAGTGGGACAACATGTCCCGGCGTCACGTGCTCGTTGTGCCTGTTGCTATGCGGGGTAGGGTCGTTCTGGCAGCTCATGAACGGCTCATGCATCTGGGTTTTCACAAAACGCTCGCCCTAATCCAGCGAGACTATTATTGGCCGGGGATGGGTAACGACGTGGCGAATATTCTTAAGGGATGCGTAGGGTGCGCCAAAAGAAAACCGCCACCATTGGCAGCTAATCCACCGCTGCAATCCATTCAAGTTTCGCGCATAAACGAATTAGTTGCGTTGGACATCTTGGGGCCCTTTCCTGCTACACCAAGGGGAAATAAGTTCCTGCTGGTTGGCGTAGAATACTTCACCCGATGGCCCATGGCATGGCCACTCGCCAACCAGTCGGCTGCAGCGGTGGCGGACGCCTTCGTCCAGGGCTATGTTTTGGACAAGGGCGCCCCCGAACGCTTGCTGACGGATCAAGGAAAGAATTTTTCGAGCGTTTTGTTGCGCGAGGTGTGCGACCTGTTGGGTACAAAGAAAGTGCGTACTTCCCCCTACCACCCGCAGACTGACGGGATGGTTGAGCGTCTGAACAGGACGATTACGTCTATGTTGTGCCAACAGGTCTGCGACGATCAGGTTGATTGGGACTTACAGGTGCCGGGGGTACTCGCGGCCTATCGAATGGCCCCTCATGCGGCGATGGGGTTTTCCCCATTTTTTCTTATGTATGGGCGGGAGGCCGATCCGGCCATGGACGTCCAACTGGGGATTTCCCAGCCACGTGCAAAATCAAAATTGGCAGACCACATCAAATTTAATATCGCCAAATTGACTGAAGCGCGGGAGGCGGCGAGGTTGAATTCGCGGTCTCGGCAAATTGCGAACGAGAGATTGCATGGGCGGAGGGTGCATACGCATGATTGGAAACCAGGCGATAAGGCCTGGCTGCATTGTCCACATGCACCGTTGGCTACGTCCCCCAAGTTGTTGAGACCTTGGAGGGGACCGGTGGAAATTGTGCGGGTTGCACGACCCCAGAGTATACAGATTAAATGGGAAAAACGCCGTTGGTACGTGCACCCCTCCCGACTGAAGCCCTATGCGGCACCGTGTGACCCCGTTCTGTGCCGTAACGACCGGGCGTGTGATGTGACCGTCGACTCGGGGAGGGAGGTGTCGCAGGCTGATCCTCACGTGTCTCCACCTGACCCACCCCCAGGTGCCTCGGGCTTGACGGCTGCTGACCGTCGGGAGCCTGAACCCCGCGGCACGCACGGGTCCTCGATGCCTGGCCGATGTCTTCCTGAACCGCCGGCACCACCGGACGTTCAACCGCGTCTGGTGCCGTACGAAGGACCGGCAAGGCGGACTCGGGCTAGGGCACAACAATTTTCATGAAGATGTTTTTTTCGACACCGAGCTCGCCCGGTGTTCCCCTCTGCCGGGGTAATGTCCCGTTGTAGGGACGCTCGGAAAGAATGGGACGCTGCACGAGTCGAGAGAGGAAAAAAAAAAAAAAAAAAAGAATTTCCATTTATTTTTCTTGCTGCATACACATTGCTATTGTCACTCGCCGGATTGTATATATTGTTCTGTTGTCGCGGTGGCATTGGTTGATGGTTGCGGATGGTAGTGTTCGCGTTGTGTTGGGTTGTTACGTTAGTTGTTGTTCTTGTTGTTGTGTTGTGTTACGGGGCACACAGGGGGGTTTGTATATTTTTATAGCAGCCGGGTCGGCTGCGAGCTATGTGGTAGGGGGTGATGTAGTGGTGGTGTTGACGTGCGCCGACTGTGACAGTGATGGATCACGGGGCGGCGCGAGGTGCGGGGTTGGGCACGCGTTGTGGGCGTGGTGTGGACGCGCGCGCCGGGAGTGACAGATGACGGGGCGGCGCGGCGTGGGTGCTGAGGCACGCTGAGATGTGGGAAAACAGGATCGTAGCCAGCGCCCAGTGATTGGTCGAATAGGATGGGTGCTCGCAGCGACGTCCGCAGGTGGGGTATAAAGGGGGACGCGCGAGAGCACTCGGGGAGAGTTACCCAGTTGAAGACCAGAAGACGGAGCTGAAGACCTAGTGCCCCGAGACCCCTAGTCCCGCCGACCTTGTAGGGACCGGGGCCCTGTGTGGCTCGGAGGCGAGACTGTGGGACCCGGGGTCCGACGCCCACGTGGGTCGGGCTGGGGACCCACAGTCAAGACGGATACCCCGGGCAGGGAGTGTCCCGAGTAGCTCAGTGGGCGTTAGTCGCCAGGGTAGCTAAGTGGGTGTTGGTCACCCGAGTAGCTCAGGGGCGTTAGTCGCCGAGTAGCTAAGTGGGTGTTGGTCACCCGAGTAGCTCAGTGGGCGTTAGTCGCCGAGTAGCTAAGTGGGTGTTGGTCACCCGAGTAGCTCAGTGGGCGTTAGTCGCCAGGGTAGCTAAGTGGGTGTTTGTCACCCGAGATACTAAGTGGGTGTTTGTCACCCGAGATACTAAGTGGGTGTTTGTCACCCGCGATACTAAGTGGGTGTTTGTCACCCGAGATACAAAGTAGGTGTTAGTCACCTGTGAACGAGTTTGGTAAAATAAAGAGTGTGTTACCCGTGAAGTCGTCTCCTGCCGAGTTACTACATTACACAGACGTAGCAAGATCTGAAATCTCTGCAACCCTCAAAAACGCTAAGATGCCAGCTAGCAACATCAGCAAAGATGAGCGTTTTGAATTAGCTCAATTAAAAAAGAGGGATGACATTGTCATCCTCTCAGCCGACAAAGGCAATGCCACTGTCATCATGGACAAAATAGAATACAACAACAAAATTCAAGAACTACTCAACGATGGCAGCTATACAAAAATAAAAAGAGACCCCACCAACAGCCTCGTCTCCAAAACCAACAACATCATTTCTGCTTCAACCGCATTAATTGATCAGACCAAAAAGTTCTCGTTGAAACCTTCTGCAGCCAGGCCACCAAGATTGTACGGCTTGCCAAAGATACATAAAGAAGATACACCTCTTCGTCCCATTGTCTCTACTATCAACTCCCCCACTTACAAACTGGCTCGTTTTTTGTCCGAAGTCCTACGGCCTTTCACTGGAAAAACCACCTCTGCAGTACTAAACTCTACTGACCTGGTAGCGACAATCAAGGGGATTGCCCTGTCCCCAGACGACCTGCTTGTCAGTTTTGATGTGGTTTCCTTGTTCACCAAGGTGCCTGTGCCTGACACCATCGCAATCATTGAAGACTTGGTTCATCAAGGACTGAATGATGGGATACCCCCCCTGGTGAGACACTGCTTAACCAATACATACTTCACCTGGAATGGAACCTTCTACAAGCAAATTGAGGGCACCCCAATGGGCTCCCCCCTATATCCGGTTGTAGCCAACATCTTCATGGAGAAATTTGAGACGGACGCCATCCAGACTGCCACTCTACGCCCGACCTTATGGAAGAGGTAGGTAGACGACACTTTTGTCATCTGGCCACATGGCCAGATGACACCATGGAAGTCGAAAATGATGGCAAGCTACCCTTTTTGGATGTCCTAATCAAAAGGAGACCTGATGGTTCAATGAGCCACTCTGTCTACAGGAAAACCACCCATACGGATGCTTATCTAAAACCGGATTCCCACCACCATCCATCACAGAAGAATTCCCTCATCAAGACTCTATATCATAGAGCCCAATGCATCTCCGACCATGAACACATTTCCAGTGAACTCAAACACGTACGCCAAGCTCTTAAGGCTAATGGTTACTCCGACTACACAATCCGCAAAGCCATCACTCCAACCATCAAGAAGGATCCTGTTGAGGAGCCTTTCAAGACCATCACCTTACCCTACATTGCTGGGGTCACAAAAAAGATCTCCAAAATCCTGATTAAACACAAGATCCAGGTCCGATTCAACACAGTACATAAAATCCGTGATCTGGTACCGTCTGTAAAAGATGTGGTTCCAGACATACAGTACCCTGGTGTCTACAAACTAAGTTGCCTCTGTGGTAGCAGTTACATTGGGGAAACCAAACGACATGTCTCGGACCGCATCCGTGAACATAAAGCTGACCTGAAACACGGTAGGACAAACACCTCAGCCGTGGCAGATCACTGTTACAACTCAGTGGGCTCACATGACATTGACTTCTCCAAGACAGAGGTTCTCTGCAAGCCATCTGGCTATCATGAGAGATTCGTTCATGAGGCGATCCACATATACAAACACAGAGACAATTTTAACCGAGAAGATGGATTCTGGCTTAGCAATCACTGGAAGGACGTAATAAACCATTTCGATACACATTAGGGTGGGTAGAATAATACATAGTGTTATATTAAAATGTATAAGGTATATAGGGTGGTTTATAGCAATACAGTATGTAATTTAATGTTGGGTTTGTCTATGGCAGTATATAGTACGGTATAGACGCGTGTGATGTAAGAGAATAAAGTTTAGATGGAAGCATATTATAAACATTTTTACAACGTAGAATTTTGTATGTATTACTTACTGTTAGTAACTCAGCTTATTGTAGAATATAGTAAGTATACTGATGATGCTATGTAGTTTATACTTTAGTTTGTTATGCAGTTTATACTTTAGTTTTTTACGTGGTTGTTTAGTAACTGCAGCTACATACTATTAACATTCCTTTCCTTTGTTAATGCTACCCCCCTCCCCCCCCCCCTTTGATGCTGCTAATCCTGCATAATGCACGGGCATAGTATTGATTTGGAACCCCCCCAGCCCACCTCCTACGCATTTTCCATATGCTGAATTCCTCTTGATATGCAAATTATTTTGTCTAGGCGCTCTTCTTCCCACCTCCCCCCTCTAACCCAGCTTAAATATACGCTCCAAGCTTGGTGGTGTTTCATTCTTCGCCTGAGGACGGCTGCTTGCGTTGTGGCCGAAACGTCGTGAGAATTGTTTTATTATGTTTTATTTTTATTATTTTATTACTTCCCTTCTACGTGACTTTACCGAAAGAACCAAGAAGATGAATCCCTGCAGTCACGAAAGCTTTAAATCGAAATTCTGTAACAAGTTGCACGTTCCGTTGGAGGAAAAGCTGATAGAAAATGCAGTTTATACACAGAAATTACCCTTCTACAAATCCGAGAATCTCACCCCGGAACGTGGGCAACAATACAGTGGAGGAAGGATGCAAATTTGATGAGGCTGTAGGATTAGTGGCGATGAGGTTATTAATGTCCTCATGAGTGAATCGCCTCCCCATGCTCCTGCTGGAATACCCTTTGGGTGACTGACTTCCCCGCGAAATGACCGTTTCTGAGATTCCATTTGTTAAAGTGAAAAGGTCCCTTCTGAATAGTTTCTGGAAATAACCAAAGACTCCATGCACTGTATCATTTGGAAATTTAAATAATGAACACAAACACACACTCTAGTGCTCAAAAAAATCCATCACTTAATCTAAATGTAGAGATGTGAGTGGCGTCCCAACGGGGTGTACGCGGGACGCACCCGCGATTATACGAGTGAGGGCACGTACCTCTGAAGGGAGTTGACGGAGACGTCGCAGGAGTTGGCCCTGTCAGAGGGGCCGGCTCAGGGGAGTTAAGGGGAACCGGATGTGAGGGGCTGGGGACAGGTAACGCTGGCCCCCGTTCCTCCCTCGAGGCCGAGCAGGAGGGGCAAGGTGATATGGGTGGAACATGAGTGGCTCATGCACTTGTGGGTCAGGAAGACGTTGGCTACTCTCAAGCTACGGTTCTTCTGGCCGGGCATGGCCGACGATGTTTATAACGTCTTAAAAGGGTGCACGGAGTGTGCGCACCGGAAGCCTCTGCCTAGGACGGACCAGCCACTGCTGCAATCCATTTGCGTGTCCCGAGTTAATGAACTGGTCGCGCTTGATGTTCTTGGCCCGTTCCCTACCACCCTAAGGGGCAATAGATATTTATTGGTAGGGGTTGAGTATCTATCGCATTGGCCTGAGGCTTGGCCGTTACCGAACCAATCGGCGGAGGCCATCACTAAAACATAAGATCCAAGTCCGACTCAGTACAGTGCATAAAATCCGTGATTTGATTCCATCTGTGAAGGATGTCATTCCTGACTTACAGTATCCTGGAGTCTACAAATTGAGTTGCATTTGTGGTGATTGCTACATTGGAGAAACGAAACGTCATGTTTCTGATCGTGTCCGCGAGCACAAGTCAGATCTGAAACACGGCAGAACTGATTCTTCGGCCGTTGCCGATCATTGATACAACTCGGTGGGCTCTCATGAAATTGTATTTTCCGAGACCAAGGTTCTCTGCAAACCTCCTGGCTACCATCAAAGGTTTGTACACGAAGCCATACAAATATACAAACACAGACATAATTTTAACCGTGATGACGGTTACAAACTGAGTAATCATTGGAAAGATGTGATTAACCATGCAAAAAAGATTTAACTACACTTATTTGCCAATCATATTTGACAGACAACCATTACTGTTTTACCATGTTTAGTGGTGGTCTCCCTGTTACAGGTTGAGTATTACAGGTTGAGTATTCTTAGAATACAGGTTGAGTCACAAACCGCACCTCTCCATAACAAAGGCTCAGCCTTTGTTATACAGTCTATTCTTAGTCTCCAGCCTCACCTTACCATATTAATAATAAGTATGCGGCTCTTGCCCCACCACCTTCTCCAACCATTATATAAATGCAGTGGTAACTCCTGCAATCTCTCATTTACTTGATACAGCTGTCGTGGCTGTGACGGTACCACCTGAAGACGGAAGCTTGTGTTGCCTCCGAAACGTCGTGATTTTTATTTTACTTTTTAATGTTTTTACCTACGTGACTTTACCGAAAAAACCTAAGAATATGAATCATTGCAGTCACGAAAGCTTCAAATCTAGAATTAATGCCCTCTACGGGGAGGAATTCCACCTATCTGTTAGAGTTTTTAACAGACAACGAGACAAGAAGTCACAGCGTCTCGAGACGCTGGCCTTCCTCAAGAGATGCCGAGATAACAAGGTAATACCCATTGCTTTCACACTCACATCCGCTGCTGTGTCCACACCGAACTCTAAACAGATCTTATTTAAAGCTAGCCTATCACTAATCTCGGAGAGAATAAGGTTACTCCGATCTGAACTCGATCATTTAGACAAGACTCTCTTACAAACACATTTAATGTTAACACAAAAAATGTCACCTTCCGATTGGAACCACGTTGATTACATGACTTCTGCTTCTGCTGACTCAATGTCAGCCAAATGCAAAGCTAACCTGATTTCTAAATTCAACCTCCTATCTAAGAAGAAACCAGAGCCACACATCGCAAAGCTGGATGTTAACAAGACCGTGATTAATCAGAGTAACATCCCAATTTCTGACAATCTAAAAACGGTACTGGCCAAAGGACTAAATTTCGCCGTCACCCCTAAATATATACCAGTAGAGGATATGATTTATCAGATTGATGTAGCCCTCAGAGGCATAGGACTATTCCATGCGGATGTAGCAAGAGCTGAAATAGCTACTATTCTTAAGAATGCTAAGAAACCCACAAGTAACATCAGCAAAAACGAACGCTCTGAACTCGCGGACCTAAAAAAGAGAGATGATATAGTCATCCTCTCGGCAGACAAGGGCAATGCCACGGTCATCATGGATAAAGATTCATACAACAACACAATCCTGGACCTTCTTAATGATGGGAGTCACTCCAAAATTAAAAACGATCCCACTAAAAACCTAACGACGAAAACCAACAGTATCATCACGAGTTCGACTTCCCTAATCGAACCAAGCAAACGTCCCTCTCTAAAACCATCGGCGGCTAGACCTCCCAGACTCTATGGTCTTCCCAAAATCCATAAAGAAGGCACCCCGCTACGACCCATCGTGTCGACGATAAACTCTCCTACGTACAAACTAGCCCGTTTTCTATCAGATACTCTGCTCCCCTTCACAGGCAAGACCTCTTCGGCAGTACTCAACTCAACCCAATTAGTCTCTATGGTTAAGGACATGGTACTATCTCCTGATGACATCCTCGTCAGCTTTGATGTAGTATCTTTGTTCACCAAAGTCCCAGTACCGGACACCCTAACAATAATTGAGGACTTAGTCCAACATGGATTGAATTCTGATGTACCTGCGCTGGTTAGGCATTGCCTCACCAACACTTATTTTACCTGGAATGGCACCTTCTACAAACAGAATGAGGGTACCCCTATGGGCTCCCCCTTGTCACCAGTTATAGCCAACATGTTCATGGAAAAGTTTGAATCAGACGCCATCCAGACATCCACCCTGCGTCCTTCCTTGTGGAAGAGGTATGTGGACGACACTTTCGTCTTCTGGCCACATGGCCTCCCAGCATTGAACCACTTCTTGGACCACATAAATTCTAGACACCCATCCATCAGATTCACCATGGAAGTGGAGAAAGACGGTAAACTACCATTCTTGGATATTCTGTTTGAGAGGAGGCCTGACGGATCCTTGGGACATTCTGTCTACAGGAAAGCCACCCACACAGATTCCTACTTGAAACCGGATTCCCACCACCACCCATCTCAAAATAATCCTCTCATCAAAACGCTATACCACAGAGCCCATGGCATTGCTGACCAACACCACCTGGCCGGTGAATTAAGATATGTACATCGGGCCCTCAGGATGAACGGATACTCTGACCGCACTATCCGCCAAGCTGTCTTTCCCACCATACAGAAACAGCCACATGAAACTCCGACCAAAACTATCACGTTGCCATACATAGCAGGCATGACCAAAAAGATCTCCAAAATTCTAAACAAACATAAGATCCAAGTCCGATTCAGTACAGTGCATAAAATCCGTGATTTGATTCCATCTGTGAAGGATGTCGTTCCTGACTTACAGTATCCTGGAGTCTACAAATTGAGTTGCATTTGTGGTGATTGCTACATTGGAGAAACGAAACGTCATGCTTCTGATCGTGTCCGCGAGCACAAGTCAGATCTGAAACACGGCAGAACTGATTCTTCGGCCGTTGCCAATCATTGCTACAACTCGGTGGGCTCTCATGAAATTGTATTTTCCGAGACCAAGGTTCTCTGCAAACCTCCTGGCTACCATCAAAGGTTTGTACACGAAGCCATACAAATATACAAACACAGACATAATTTCAACCGTGATGACGGTTACAAACTGAGTAATCATTGGAAAGATGTGATTAACCATGCAAAAAAGATTTAACTACACTTATTTGCCAATCTTATTTGACAGACAACCATTACTGTTTTACCATGTTTAGTGGTGGTCTCCCTGTTACAGGTTGAGTATTACAGGTTGAGTATTCTTAGAATACAGGTTGAGTCACAAACCGCACCTCTCCATAACAAAGGCTCAGCCTTTGTTATACAGTCTATTCTTAGTCTCAAGCCTCACCTTACCATATTAATAATAAATATGTGGCCCTTGCCCCACCACCTTCTCCCACCATTATATAAACGCAGTGGTAACTCCTGCAATTTCTCATTTACTTGATACAGCTGTCGTGGCTGTGACGGTACCACCTGAAGACGGAAGCTTGTGTTGCCTCCGAAACGTCGTGATTTTTATTTTATTTTTTAATGTTTTTACCTACGTGACTTTACCGAAAAAACCTAAGAATACGTTCATTCAAGGCTATGTGCTTGATAAGGGTGCACCAGAGCTTCTCCTGATGGACCAGGGTAAAACTTATCCTCGAAACTCCTGCAAGAGGTGTGTGATAACTTGGGAACCAAGAAGGTGCGCACTTCGTCCTATCACCCCCGGATAGACGGCATGGTCAAAAGGTTGTACAGGACCCTGTCGTCCATGCTTTGTCATCGGGTTGATGAGAAGCAGTCTGACTGGGATTTATACACATTCAGAGTGTTCTGGCAGCTTACAGTTCCGCCCCGCACGCTTCCACGGGGTTTTCCCCATTCTTTTTAATGTACAGGAGGGAGCGTGACCCGCCTATTGCTGTACAATTGAAACCCTTGGACAAATGTACCAGGATTTTGGAGCCTATGCGGGGGGTCCTGCAGCGCTTGGAGGCGGTTAGGGAAACTCTGCCTTGCGCCAGGCGGCCAATGAGCGGCTGCTCATACCTCGCCGACCTGTTACGGTATGGGCTAAAGGCAATAGGGCGTGACTTGGTTGTCCTAATGTCCTGCTGGGCACTTCGCCAAACTGCACAAGCCATGGCAGGGCCCGGTGGAAGTGGTGGAAGTGCAGAGCCCACAATGTGTACGGATCCAACATAATCGCCATCGCTGGTTTGTTTACCCGTCGCGCCTGAAACGGTTTGTCCCACTGCTCGTGGATTCGTGATCCCCACTTCGTGAGGGCCAGGGGTCCGGTGAGCCCGACGAGCTGGGGCGCGCGTCTTCTGACATCCTTCCTCAGGACAGTTCTGCTATTCCTTCCGCAGGGTCCGAGTGCCTAGAGGATCCCCCGCCGGCTGTTAGCTGCGGCTGAGTGGTGCAGGGCAACAGGATGACGCCGTCACCTGACCCTGCTCCACGAGGGGGTACCCCCCTGCGTGACATGCCAGGGCCAGCGGGCCACCATCTAACGGTGTCCGTTGCCCCCGAGGGATCGGCTCCTCCCTTGCTGGACGTTCCAGCGATGAGAACTCGGGCAAGGATGGCTCGAATCAAATAACCGTCCGTCGGGACTTGCATGCACCTACACCGGGTTCGCGTCCGCAGCCCGGGCCAGATGAGCCGTTGGCTGAACACACCTCATCTCGTGCTCGGGTGCAGTATTGTATAAATGGGGTTGGGGTGCAGCCGGTCTGGGGGGGGGGTTCCATTGTAAATGTTGGTTGTGTTCTTTCTTATGCAAAGCTTTCTTCCCCCCTTCATTTTGTATATAGTGTACATATTCGGGTTGGGTTTGCCATTTGTTATATTTATTCTTCGAGTTGTTCATCCCTGTTCGTTGTTGGAAGCCCAGTTGTGCTTTTATATTTGTCAGCTGGGTCGGCTGAGTTTCACAAGGGGGGGGGGGTGATGTAGGGACGTGAGTGGCATCCCTACAGGGTGTACGTGGGACGCACCCACGATTATACGAGTGATGGCACGTACCTCTGAAGGGAGTTGACGGAGACGTCGCAGGAGTTGGCCCTGTCAGAGGGGCCGGTTCAGGGGAGTTAAGGGAACCCGGATGTGAGAGGCTGGGGACAGGTAACGCTGGCCTCCGTTCCTCCCTCGAGGCCGAGCAGGAGGCGTGGCTGGAGGCGGGCCGGGGGCGAGGTTCCAGGGAGGGAGGAAGAACGGGGGCAGAGCGGAGGGCTCAGTCCGGTGAGGGAAGCGATCGGGGCAGCGGTGCGGCGGGGAGCCCAGGAGCGATCGGCGAGAAGGGCTAAGGGATAGATACCCCCTTAAGGGATTAAGGGTAGTTCCCCTTTCCCCAGTGTTGGGTCGGTGTAGCGTTAGTTGTTGTGTTACCTTCGGCTGCAAGTTCAAATAAAGAAGTGGTGCCTCCTGATTCCTGTGTGGGCCTCGTTGACACATTACATAAAGAGCCAACACTACCAGCAATCGCTTATTAATGTTGGCACTTCAAATGAGGCAGTCATGTGGTTGACAATACCCATCTATTCGCCTTTGACTCTCTTGATTATGTTAGTAGAACTGCCACCTCATCAGATACAGGACTCATTTAGGCTGAGTTGAACTTCGAAAGGCTGATTTCAGCTTCATGAGTCAACCCGCTCTAAATTTGTCCTGGGAATGCGAGTGCTCAACGGCTTATGCAATTCTCGAAATTGTGGTGTAATTTGTTGCAATTCGCATTCCCTTCGATATTCATGTAAGCGGAATGTTGGACGTACATTTCATGGAGCCATGTAGAGACTGTCAAGACTAGCCTTTAGTACCACACACAATTCGTGCAGCGACTCGCTCACACATCATTGGCGCCGTTCACCAATGATTAGAACGTCCCCACAGCGCTTCTGCCAGCCTAGGTTCACTTTGAAGCCACGATCAGTGGTAAGGACTCGTAGATAGGAGACCACGATGTTTTCTATTTTCCTTTTCCAAAAATAATTGTAAAATGTGATATTGTATATTTTGAACATTATAGTTCTTTGTATCCATTGCGTGACCAAAATTGAAAATAAAATAGATGCAGCAAAACCAATTAGCACGAGTGAGAAGTTGGCAAACAAAATAGGTTTGATGGCTTGGGATGATAACAAGCGGCAGCATCTGGGAAATTCCTTCCTTGAGTACCACAGATATTACCAGAAAGGCCATAAATAAGCACCCTGCTGTTTGTTTTAACTGTGCCCATGGCAGGAAATCGGTCACACTCAGCGTTTTGAGAGTTGAAATTTTCAGAATGATATCTACCCCAAATGAATATTCTTAACCATCATGATATTTAACTTTAATTTGCGATGATCGAGATAACAGACCGCTAACGTGACACAAGTGTAGTGGTGATACGCGCTGGGTGTATATGTCGTGTGCCAGCGCGTATGTACGGGTGTGTGTGTGGTGACGCGCGCTGACGGGGAGGAGCAGGCGTCAGTGCGCGGGTGGGGGGTAGTGCTGCTGATTGGCTGTGTGCCGGTGACGCGCCCAGAGGGAGTGATCGGGTAGCAGCGCGGTGTGATTGGTCGGGGAGTGGAAACACGCGCTGAGCGGAACCGGATCGTAGGGATAGCGCGTGGGGATTGGGTAACTGAGGAGCGGTGCCGACGTTGAGGTCCGCATCCGCTCCGTCTCCCGGGAAGAAGGGGTATATAAGGTGATGCACAGAGGAGCAGGGGCAGAAGTGGAACCATCTAAGAATGAAGACGAGGGTGCAGAGATAGAGCCCGGAGAGGAGAGTAATGGAGAGTAATGGAGAGTAAGGTATAAGTGTGTAGCCAGCGAGAGAGAACGGTCTACACGAGCTGAGTAATGTATAGTGTGTAGCCAGCGAGAGAGAACGGTCTACACGAGCTGAGTAATGTATAGTGTGTAGCCAGCGAGAGAGAACGGTCTACACGAGCTGAGTGATGTATAGTGTGTAGCCAGCGAGAGAGAACGGTCTACACGAGCCGAGTATGCATACGGTGTAGCCAGCGAGAGAGAAAGGTCTACACGAGCCGAGTATGCATACGGTGTAGCCAGAGAGAGAGATGCAAAGTCTACACGAGGCGAGTGGAGAGTGTAGCAGAGGCGCAGAGTCTACACGAGGCGAGAGAGGAGTGTAGCCGAGGCGCGGAGTCTACACGAGGCACAGAGAGCCGGCAGCACAGAATCCAGAGTCAAGAGAAGCGCATTGTGAAGAAGAGAGGCCACGCGTTGTATTGTTACAAGTCAAGATTTAATAAAAGAAGTGTGTTCCCGTCAAGGAGTTTCCTGCCGTCATTTTCCAATACTTCATCTGGCGTCAGAAGTGAAACGGGCTTCCAAGCATGGAGACAAGGAAGACCCGTAGGACCCACGGGATTGACCGCGAGGAAAACCTGGACGACTCGGGGCCGCTGGTGGCGGGGGGCGAGGAGGAAGACTTGCCCACGCTACAGGATCCGTCGACGGCGCCGGCCGAGCGACCGGGGACCGAGGCCGTGCTTCGTGAGGCGCACTCCCGACTGGCGGAGCTGCTGCTCGCCGCCGCGTCCATCTTGGCGGAGATCAGCTCGTCGGGAGGAGCGGGGACGGTGGGGGACATTTTACAAGGTCGCCCCGCAGATTCCCGCCAAAACGAATGGGGGATTCCCGCCATTGCGCCTGGGCCTACTTTTGGCGGGAACGGCGAGCGCCACGTGGTGGTGGGTTCCCAAGCGCGCGCATCGACGTCATCAGCGCGCGAGGGGGTCCGCCATTTTACGTCTGCCGCTGGAGCCGCCATCTTACACACCGACGGAGAGGCGGAGAGGAACCACGAGGCGGATGACTTCATTTTTCAGCAGCGTCTGCCCACGTTGTCAGCCTTCAAGGCGGAAGGCGGAGACTGGGGCAAATTTCAGCGAAGGTTTTTGGCGCATCAAGAGATGTCAGCGTGGTCCGATGCTACGGCGCTGCGGGCGTTGCCTGCCCTGCTGGACGACGACGCGCTCGCGGCCTTCAGGTCTGCACGGAAGTCGGACCGCTCCACGCTGAAGGATGCGCTGGGTTTGTTGGCCAGGGTCTACGGACCTCCCTCGGCGTGCCGCCATCATTTCTACGCAAGACGGAAAGCGGCCACGGAGACCGCGCTGGCCTATCGCACGGCGTTGCTGGCTCTTGCTGATGCTGCGTTCCCTCGGATGGACGAGGAGGGCCAAGACGCGATGGTTTTGGAGCAGCTGCTTAAGTTGGCGCAGGACCTGGGGGTCCCTATCAACACAGCTGACGAGATTGATATTTCTTCTTTGAGAGTCGCCACGAGTATTCAAGCGCACGAGGCCCTACAACGGAAACAAGGAGTTGGTTGCAACGCTGCTGTCGTCGCAGCTCCGGGTTCGGTGGTCACCGAACCCCAAGTCGTCAGCCCACGAGAGTAGGCGTTCGCCACGGGACGACCAGGGGACTGGAGGCCGGGGGCTCGGTCGCCTCTGCGATCGGGCCGAAAGTCGGAGCATCCAAGATCTACTCCGACCCTCGTCACGTGCTATAACTGCGGCCTCCAGGGCCACGTGGCGTCCGGGTGCCGCGCTCCGCGTCAGCGCGCCATGGGTGCTCGGCTGGACGACGACCGAGATCCCAAGTCATCTCTACAATCCCCGGCAAGTCGCGGCACCTCACACGCTCGGCCTGTTTATTCGGCACACATGGGACGCCGCGTTGCGGCGGAGGAGGGCCGGTTAAGGTTCGGGGATTCGGTTCGGCGAGGGGGGTTCGGCCGGGACCAGGGAGACATCGAATGGGCGGAATTGGGGCATAGAATTGTGGCTGCTTCGGCGGGTTCGTCCGTTGTTACGGGATCTATTGATGGGGTCGAGATTAGGGTGTTAGTGGACACGGGGGCATCGGCAACTATTATATCGGACCTCATTTATGATATTCTCCCAGTCCAATGTCGTCCGCTGCTTCCAGTGGATGTGCCATTTTACGCCGCTAATGGGGGATCGTTGGGCATTATCGGTCAGATTAGGGCGTCCATTTGCATTGGAAATATCAAATTGTCGGGACCCGTTTTCGTTTCGTCTTCTTTGGCGGTTCCGTGTCTTTTGGGCACTGATTTTTTGGCTAAAATGCCCATTAAAATTCTTATCGATCAACGATGCATTGAACTGCCATCAGGTCGCCGGATTGCATTTTTGACGAGCCCTACTGACATTCGGACGGCGTGCGCTACAATACAAGCGGTGGCGACACAGACCGTGCATGTGCCCCCGGGTTCACAGATGTTGATTCCCCTCCGGTTGCGGAAACCATGGGTGAGGGAGGCTTCGGAACAAAGTATGCTTTTGGGTCCTTCTAACAAGGCTGTCGGGAGTCTTGATTTATCGGTGGCTCACACTTTGGTGCGGGCTGACAGGGATCCGTTTGTGATGGTTTTGAACGCGGGGTCGCGGCCAGCTGTCATTCCACAGGGCACCGTGCTGGCTCACGCGGCGCGGGTCCCTGTGGATGATGGGTTGGTTGCGCAGGTGGGCTCGAGCCCCGCGCGGAACGTTGAGCCAAGGGAAGACCTTGAGTGGGTCCATTCGCTATGCGCCGCCTCGGACGATTTGTCGGCGGCGCAGTTGGGTGCGCTGCGCGAGTTGCTCATAGAATTCTCTGATGTGTTCAGTAAACATGAGTATGACATTGGGTGCACAGATTTGTTGCACCACCACATTGAAACGGGCGATGCGGCGCCGGTCAAGCTAAATCCCTTCCGACTGAGTCCCGTGGAGAAGGAACATGTTCAGTCGGCTGTTAACGAAATGCTAGAAGCCGATATTATTTCGCCCTCCTCTAGCCCGTGGGGAGCGCCTATTGTGCTGGTTAAGAAGCAGGACGGGTCCCTGCGATTCTGCGTTGATTTCCGTCGCCTGAATAAGATCTCTGTGGCTGACGCGTATCCGCTCCCCAGGATGGATGAGTCCCTCGATGCATTGTCTGGTGCGCGATATTTTTCGACTCTTGATTTGTTATCGGGGTTTTGGCAGTTGCCGCTCGACGAAGAGTCGAAACCTAAGACAGCATTTCGGACTCCAGGGGGGCTGTTCCAGTTTAACCGGTTACCCAGGGGACTTCACTCCTCTCCAGCGACGTTTCAGCGACTTATGGAGTTGGTTTTGTCGGGCTTGCAGTGGGATACATGCTTGATTTATATGGACGATGTCATTGTTTTCAGTAAAACGTTTGAAGAACACCTCCAGCGATTGAGAGGGGTGTTCTTGCGAATGCGATCGGCTAAGCTGAAATTTAAACCGGCCAAATGTCACCTCCTTCGGAAGTCGGTTAGATACTTGGGTCACATTGTCGATTCTTCGGGGATCTCCACCGATCCCGCGAAGACGGATTGTGTCGGTTCGTGGCCGACACCTACGTCCGTTTCCGACGTGCGTAGTTTCATCGGGTTTGCTTCTTATTATCGGCGGTTCGTTGAGCACTTCGCCACTATTGCAAAACCCTTGCACGCTCTAACGGCGAAGGGAGTGAAGTTCAAATGGGGACCGGAGGAGGAGGCCGCGTTTCGCTCCCTCCGGGACGCCTTGGTGGGTGCCCCACCCTTGTGTTATCCCGATTTTGCCAGTCCCTTTTTGCTGGACACGGATGCTAGCAACACGGGCATTGGGGGGGTGCTATCCCAAGTCGTTGGGGGTGTCGAAAGAGTTGTCGCCTACGGTAGTAGGGTGTTGTCTCCGGCGGAGCAGCGCTACTGTGTCACCCGTCGCGAGCTGCTTGCCATTGTTTTTTTTGTGCAGCAGTTTAGGCCATATCTTTATGGTCGTCACTTTACAGTCCGAACGGACCACGCGGCGCTACAGTATTCATTGAGGGTCGCCCAGCCCTCGGGCCAGTTGTCGCGTTGGTTGGAAGTCCTCCAGGACTATCAGTTTACGACTACGTACCGTAAGGGGTTGCGACACACGAATGCCGATTGCTTGTCGCGGTTGTTGCCTTGTGATGAATGCGCGTGTTTGTCGGGATCGGCGCGCTGTAAACCGACGCTTGCGGGGGAGATGGGGGCACTGGCTGCGACAGCGGGCGCACCGATCAGGGATGATTCCACTGCCTCTCAGGGTCGGGACTCGCTGCTCTCGCTGTCGCTCAGCGAATGGGGCCGCCTCCAGATGGCGGACAGCTCGCTGCTAGCATTGCGCCGCAAGGTTGGGGGTCCCGAGGGGGACCAGGAGCGTACCGGCTCCTATGTACTTGAGCAGGGAGTGTTATTGAAATGGGACAGTTTGTCCCGGCGGAACGCACTCGTGGTGCCTTCCGCTGTGAGGGGGAGGGTTGTCTTGGCGGCACACGAACGCCTCTTGCACTTGGGAGTTAACAAGACGCTTGCCCTGCTTCAGCGTGACTATTACTGGCCGGGAATGGGAAGTGATGTGGTGCATATTCTGAAGGGGTGCGTTGAGTGCGCCAGGCGTAAACCACCGGCCGTGGCAGCTAATCCACCGCTGCAATCTATTCAGGTCTCGCGTACCAATGAGCTCGTTGCACTCGATATTTTGGGGCCCTTCCCAGTCACGCCGAGAGGGAATAAATATTTGTTAGTGGGGGTCGAATACTTTACCCGATGGCCTATGGCGTGGCCTCTCGCTAACCAGTCGGCAGCGGCTGTGACGGATGCCTTCGTCCAGGGCTATGTCCTGGACAAGGGGGCTCCCGAACGCCTGCTGACCGACCAAGGTAAAAATTTTTCGAGTAAATTGTTGCAAGAGGTGTGCGATCTGTTGGGTACCAAGAAGGTGCGTACCTCCCCGTACCACCCGCAGACTGACGGGATGGTGGAGAGACTCCACAAAACCTTGACTTCCATGCTGTGCCAGCAGGTGTGCGAGGCACATGTAGATTGGGACCTGCAGGTCCCGGGAGTCCTTGCCGCGTATAGAATGGCCCCCCATGCAGCTACGGGGTTTTCCCCATTCTATTTGATGTACGGTCGGGAAGCTGACCCGCCAATAGAAACGCAACTTGGCCTGTCCGCTCCACGAACTAATTCTAATTTCGCAGAACATATTAAGTTTAATATTCATAAGCTGACAGAGGCGAGGGAGGCCGCACGGCTTAATTCGCGGGCTCGCCAAATTGCTAATGAACGGTTGCGGGCACGGAAGGTGTCCATGCACGAATGGAAACCAGGTGACAGGGCCTGGCTGCATTGCCCTCAGGCACCCTTGGCTACGTCGCCTAAATTGTTGAGACCGTGGAGGGGACCCGTGGAGGTCGTGCGCGTTGCACGGCCCCAGTGCGTTCAGATAAAGTGGGGAAAGCGCCGTTGGTACGTTCACCCCTCCCGACTGAAACCGTTCTCGCCTCCATATGGCCTCCCCGTGTGTCGTGATGGCCGGGCGTGTGACGTGACCGGCGACCCAGAGGGGGAAATGTCTCTGCCTGATCCACACGTATTTTCGCCTGATCTGCTCCCAGGTGTCTCGGAACTGACAGCTGCCGATCACCGGCGGCCGGATCTCCGCGGCGGGGCCGGCCCCTTCAGGCCCGTTCCGCGCCGTCTGGAGCAACCGGAACCGCCGGACGGTCGTCAGTGTCCCGCCCCATACGATGGACCAGCCAGACGGACTCGCGCCAGGTCGTGCTACTTTGCATGACCTGCCTCGTGAGGAGTCGGGGCAGTTGGAGCGCCTCGTCACTGCGTGTAGTCGCAGGGACGTGGGGCGCGTTCGTTTCGAATTTGCTCGTATCGTGTTATTGTTGACTTTTCGTGTTCATTGTCAATCTGTACATAGTTATTCTTGTTGTTGTTGTTGTGTTATGTTACGGGGCACACTCGGGGGGTTACGGGGTTTTTTTTTGTTGGTTGTCGTTTTATCATCGCGGTTGGTTGTTGTTAGCAGCCGGGCCGGCTGCGAGCTATGTGGGAGGGGGTGATGTAGTGGTGATACGCGCTGGGTGTATATGTCGTGTGCCAGCGCGTATGTACGGGTGTGTGTGTGGTGACGCGCGCTGACGGGGAGGAGCAGGCGTCAGTGCGCGGGTGGGGGGTAGTGCTGCTGATTGGCTGTGTGCCGGTGACGCGCCCAGAGGGAGTGATCGGGTAGCAGCGCGGTGTGATTGGTCGGGGAGTGGAAACACGCGCTGAGCGGAACCGGATCGTAGGGATAGCGCGTGGGGATTGGGTAACTGAGGAGCGGTGCCGACGTTGAGGTCCGCATCCGCTCCGTCTCCCGGGAAGAAGGGGTATATAAGGTGATGCACAGAGGAGCAGGGGCAGAAGTGGAACCATCTAAGAATGAAGACGAGGGTGCAGAGATAGAGCCCGGAGAGGAGAGTAATGGAGAGTAATGGAGAGTAATGGAGAGTAAGGTATAAGTGTGTAGCCAGCGAGAGAGAACGGTCTACACGAGCTGAGTAATGTATAGTGTGTAGCCAGCGAGAGAGAACGGTCTACACGAGCTGAGTAATGTATAGTGTGTAGCCAGCGAGAGAGAACGGTCTACACGAGCTGAGTGATGTATAGTGTGTAGCCAGCGAGAGAGAACGGTCTACACGAGCCGAGTATGCATACGGTGTAGCCAGCGAGAGAGAAAGGTCTACACGAGCCGAGTATGCATACGGTGTAGCCAGAGAGAGAGATGCAAAGTCTACACGAGGCGAGTGGAGAGTGTAGCAGAGGCGCAGAGTCTACACGAGGCGAGAGAGGAGTGTAGCCGAGGCGCGGAGTCTACACGAGGCACAGAGAGCCGGCAGCACAGAATCCAGAGTCAAGAGAAGCGCATTGTGAAGAAGAGAGGCCACGCGTTGTATTGTTACAAGTCAAGATTTAATAAAAGAAGTGTGTTCCCGTCAAGGAGTTTCCTGCCGTCATTTTCCAATACTTCACAAGTATACGAACAATCAGGAAGTAGACCAAGGCCTCCTATTGGTGCAGAGAGGCATCCATAGTGATTGGTCGGGAGGCAAGATTGAAAGTGATTGGAGGAAAGATTTGAATGGTAAAAAGGCGGGAGTGGACTCTCAAGAGTGGACTCTCGAAGGACGGTTGAGAACCGTTGGTGGGAAGGGTCAGGATTGGCTGAAGGGGGTGGGGAGATATAAGTTTTCAGAGAGAGGGCTTGGGAGGTATAAAAGGAGACAACACAAGGAGAGGGGATGTTCCAGAGGAGACGGAGCTGTGGGGGCTGACGCCTACCTCCTCCTTTCCCCCCTCCTCCTCAGCCACTTCTCGCCGGGCCCCCGCCGATTGGGCGGGGGCCTCTCCCGCCGGGGCCGCCCACCATGGTTTCAATTGGCGGACATTGACCACCGTCTCTCGGCCCCTCTCCCCGCCCTGGATCAGCACCGTCCAGGGGGAGATGTGCCAAACCACAGTCCAGGGCCACGCCAGTAGGTGGTCAGCTTCCCCCACCTGTCCAGCCCCTACGCGCGGGGTGTGCAGCCATACCTTAGAGCTCGCCGAGTAGAAGGGGGCTCCACACGGGGCCAGGCGCCCTGCTCTTGCCGCTGATGTGCGGCCTCTCCCAGTTGATAGGCACGGCCACAGACCCCTCTCAGGGTCCCCATCAGGTACTCCTCGGGCTGGCTCCCTTCTTCCAGTTGCGGTGGGGGAATGCCGAACAACAGATTTGTTGGTAGGCGAAACTCACGATCAAACATCATTAGGAACGGGGTCTGTCCTGTAGATGTGTGTACCGTGGTAGCGTAGGCGAACAGGGGAGGTGTTCGTCCCAATCTTGTTGATTGGCGGCCGCCATTCATTTGAGCTTCCCGGCTAAGGTCTGGTTCATATGCTCCACCATACCATTCACCTGGGGGTAATATGCTGTAGTTCGGTCCTTCTGGATTCCGAACTCCCGGCACAGCGCCTGAAATAGCTCTGCCTCAAACTCACTACCCTGGCCAGTAATGACTCGTTCGGAGATCCTATGTTTAAGCACGTAATGCTCCACAAATGCCCGGGCAACCACAAGGGCTGTTTTATCGGGGATGGCCACCACCACTGGATAGCGCGTGAAATACTCCACCGCCATGATAATATACCGGTTGCCTCTTATTGGGATCGTGGGAATGGCCCCTGTAGGTTGATTCCAACTAGCTGGTTTGCCTGGCTGACATGGAACGGCCTCAGGGGCACCTG
This sequence comes from Lampetra planeri, assembly GCF_965212315.1. Lineage (NCBI taxonomy): Eukaryota > Metazoa > Chordata > Hyperoartia > Petromyzontiformes > Petromyzontidae > Lampetra > Lampetra planeri. Next base: position 11,330,571 of record NC_136141.1, read on the forward strand.
ATACCGCGCCGGTTTCTGCCCACACTGTTGACACACACGTGGCTCAAGGGCGCCGCGGCTCAAGGGCGCCGGGCTAAGCGCGGGCACCACCACCACAACCACCACCACAACAACACCAACCACAACCACCCACACCACCACAACAACAACCACAACCACCCACACCAACAACAACCACCCACACCACGTCGGGGCCTACTTCGAGGCCTACTTCGAGGCCTATGTCGAGGCCTACTTCGAGGCCTACGTCGAGGCCTACATCGATGCCTACTTCGAGGCCTACGTCGAGGCCTACTTCGAGGCCTACTTTGAGGCCTACGTCGGGGCCTACGTCGGGGCCTACGTCGAGGCCTATGTGGGGGCCTACATAGAGGCCTACGTCGGGGTCTATGTCGAGGCCTACATCGAGGCCTACGTCGGGGCTTACGTCGAGGCCTACGTCGGGACCTACGTCGAGGCCTACTTCGAGGCCTACATCGAGGCCTACGTCGGGGCCTACGTGGGGGCCTACGTGGGGGCCTACGTCGAGGCCTACGTCGGGGTCTACGTCGAGGCCTACGTGGAGGGCGCTCGTCAATGGAAGCAGAACAATGAAGCTGATGGGCCAAACATCTCGCCTCTCCACGTCCACATCACGCAACTATCCAGCCTCGGCGCCTCCAGGCCGCACGGCCGCTGCTGCTCTGCTGTAGTACACACAGCTGCGGCTGCTTCGTGTATGACTCTTGCAACTGCAGTTGGGTCGGCTGCAGCTGCTACAGCAGCTACAACAACAACAGCAGCAGCTGCAACAACAGCAGCTGCAACAACAGCTGCGTGTGAGTGAGCTGTGTGTGTGTTTAAATTTAGTGTTTTAAAGATGTCAATTCTCCTGCTGTGTATCTTACTACTGTCCCTCCCAGCCATATCTAGTGCCACATTCAACTCTACAAATGGCTACCCGCGTTACTTCGCGTCAATACTTATTGCTAAATCTGCCACTACACCTGCTAATGAAACAACTTATAGACACTTCTACACTCCATCATTGTATCCTTTTAAACCCTATTTTTGTCCCATTACTTCACCAGCACTCCTTCCAAACTTCATTCTGCTCTTAAAAATAACACCATCTGCGAGCTGCTGCTATTCGTCCAAGGTTCGTGGCTCTTCATCCTTTCACAGAAAATACCTGTGCAAACTATTAATTCTGCTTTTCTTATTTCTGGGTGGTATTGAGCTTCATCCTGGCCCAAATGTAAAGAACTCGTATAATTCTGTAGATTTTTCTGGCAGAAAAGGTGTTGGTGTTCTACATGTCAACATCAGAGGGCTTATGATTAAATTAAGTCAACTAAAAACTAGAAGTAGCAAATCTTGACCCGGACAGTTTTTGCCTAACAGAAACATTTCTCACTCCTGCCGTCAATGACTTGCAGATTACGATTGACAACTATAACCTTTTTCGGCTTGACCGAGGATCTAAAAGAGGTGGAATTGCCATCTATGTTCGTAATACTATTGCATGTTCACCAGCTCACTCCTTGTTTAAAAAGTGTTGCTTTGAAGGTCTGGCTCTCAGAATAACTCTCCCTAATGTAATGCGGGCGTAAGCAACCTTCCGGATGTGACGTCACGGGGGGTGGAGCCATGTGACGTGGGTGGAAGGTTCGGGTCCTTAAGCGGGTAAACCGGAAGGGGAAGTCAGTCGGGGTGTGAGCGGAAAAGAGTGAGGCCACGCGGGCGAGTGAGAAGAGGGGGGGGCACCGACGGCCATCGGGAGCCAACCCCGAAGACAGGAGGAAGCTACGGAGTGGTGTGCAGCTGCGGAGAAGACAGCCAGAAGGGCTGCGTGTTAGAGGCAGCGGTGTGGCTGCCAGGTGTGGCGGGAGAGAAGAGGGAGAGACAGCACGAGGCTGTCAGAGCTGCAGAGAGGACGATGGAGAGAGGAGTTGCAGCGAGTACAGCCAAGGGGGGCTGTGTGAGAGTAACAGCAGCGGGGCTGCTGTTGTGGATCGGGCCGACATCGGAGTCAGCACCGTGGAGAAGCTACAGAGTAGAGACAGCCGTGTGGGAATACAGTACGAACCGAATAAAGGACACTGAGCCAGACATCGTGGTCCAGTCGTTTATTACACTAATAATCAACACATATTGGTAGTGTGCTGCTATAGACCGCCTAGTGGGAAGGATGTTGAAGCTGCATCTGCACTGAGAGAGCTTCTTGGGGGCCTCCCTAAAGGTGAAATAGTTTTAGTGGGTGATCTAAATTGGAATCGGTTAAACCCGCCGGCCGTGGCCACAAATTTTGCAGATGAATTTAACCTGTTTCAACTAATAAATGTCCCCACAAGACCCAATCTAAAAAATCCGGGACAGTCATCTCTGCTTAACGTCCTATTGACAAATGCCCCTCACAATTTCGCACTGACTGGTGTTCTGGGTAATAACCTTAGTGATCACTCCTTCATTTTGGGGTGAGATCATCAGCCAGACCCAAAGCCCCCCCCTAAATTGGTTGAGAAGCACTCCATGAGACACTTCAGCACTCAGGCATTTACTAATGATGTGCTTCACTCGGATATTGACAAGGTCTGTGATATTCCAAACCTGACTACGGCTTGGGAGACTTTCAGGTACACGTTTCTCCAAATTCTTAACAAACATGCTCCGTTGGTTAAATTTAAAACTAAAGGCAACCGTCCACCATGGTTTGATCCTTTGATTACAAAGCTCATGGAAACTAGGGACAAGGCTTGGGCATGTGCTCAGAAAAAGTAATTTGGTCAATGACTGGCTAGAATACAGGATTTTAAGGAATAGATGCGTAAAAAAAATACGGCATGGAAATGCCAGGATTTTCTGGAAAACAATCAAATGTATCGAAAAGGCATCCAAAACAGATAATCTGCCGGTTCAGCTTAACCGAAATGGGGAATATTTTTCAGATCCCCCAAAAATAGTTGACAACTTTAACCTTCATTTTTCTGAAGCTGGTACCCTATTTGATAATGTGTAGTGGTGATAACTACTCGCTGTTCGCAAGCTGTGAGAGAGCAGTTGGTAAACAAGGTTTTCCCGCTCAATCAGACAGTTAGGGTCAAATGGGGTGAGGTAGGATCCAAACGCCAGATTGGGAAGGACCAATCGGAGGGGTCCAAGAGGTGGCCGGGGATTGGTTAACCCGGCCACGAACAGGTATAAAAGCTGGAGCGCTGAGAGCTCTTGGAGTTCTGCTACACGAAGACCCAAGTTGGCTGAAGACAGCTAGGACCCTGGACCAAGCCTTCCAGCCCTTGTTAGGGCTGGGGCTCAGTGTAACCAGTGGTCAGGGGAGATAGGTCCTGGATAGGACCCTGGCTCCCAGCCTTCCCGCCCTTGTGAGGGCGAAGGTCTCGAGCGATCAGAGGTCGGGGACCCGCCGGGCCAGCAGCGGGTCAGTGTGCCTCCCCTAGGTCCCAGCCGGAGGACGCTAGGCTAGCCGGGGAGATAGCCGGCAAGTCCGGAGTCTGTAGCTCCTCAGGATAACGGGTAAGGGGACCGTATACCCCTTGTGTTAGGTCTAGTAAGTATTGGTGAATAAAAGCGTGTGGCCTCTAAGAAGTCTCCGTCTCCTTCAAGAACGTTACAACTGGTGTCAGAAGTGGGGTACAACTTCGCCTACATGGAGACCAGACAGAAGGCGCTCACCAGGGCCTCGGACAAGGAGGTCGATGCCGACGCTGATCCAGAGGCGGGCGCACCATTTCCGGGGGACGGGTCCGCAGCGGCGAGCTCGCATTCTCCGGGCCCATCAGGGAGTCTGCCATCGCCGGGATGGGCGATCCAGTCAGCCCACGCTCGGCTGGCCGATCTCCTGCATGCCGCTGCCTCCATCCTCGACGAGCTCACGCTGGGGGGAGCGGGGGCTGCGAGGGGAGGACCATGCCGGAAGTTGGGGGCCGTTCCCGCCGAAACACGCGGGATTTCCGCACAGGGTGTTGACGTCATCTCCGGCCGGGGATACGTCACTGCCGCCGAAAGTGCTGCAGCCGGAAGCGACGTCACTTCCGCCGGGAGTTTCGACACTTCCGCAGGAAATGACGTCAACTGCCCTGGAAGTCACGTGGCCCAGGGGTCACGCGTCACTTCCGGCCTCGGAGGCCTCCTAACCGAGGCTGTCGTGTCTTCAGAAATACGGCCGCCACTTCTGCAGGACATTTTATCATCTGACGGCGCTACAAACGCCACGCTCGGCCCGCAGCTCGCCTCGGGGGGAGACTACCTCCCTGGACTGCAACAGCGCTTGCCGTCTCTACAAGTCTTCACGGCTAAGGGTGGAGACTGGGCAGCGTTTGCCCGACGATTTGTGGCAAATGCGGAGACGGCAGGGTGGACTGCGAACATCGCTCTCCGAGCCTTGCCTTCCACACTGGACGACGTCGCTCTGGCCACGTTCCTCCTCATCTCACGGAAGGCTCGCTCCATGCTACAAGATGCCCTCGATCGGATGGCCTTGGTGTACGGGCCTTCATCAGAAACCAGGCATCGCTTCGCGAGTCGGAGGAGGGAGGCTGTGCTGGAGAAGATGTTGCTGCTGGCTCGGGAGTTGCGGATCGCCGTTCACGTCAAGGATGAGGCGAATCTCTCCTCACTGGGCACTGCCCATTATCTACATATGGAGCTGCTCCTCCAGCGAGATGGGCAGGTGGCGGCGTGTGCCACGCGCGCGGCTGCGCGGGAAGACGAGGTCCTGGATAACCAGGCCTTCGCATCGCAGCACGCCGCAAGCTGGAGAGCGGCCGACGGCCTCGCCAGGGGGAGCCCCGGCGGAGACACGGCTCCCCGCGGGCATGGGGCCGTGTCACGTGCTACAATTGCGGCCAGCAGGGTCACCTGGCATCGGGCTGCCCAGCTCCTCGACGCCGTGCTCCGGGTCGCCCGCCATCGTCCGCCCGCTCACCTGCCGCTCCACAAGAACCGCAGGGATGTCGCGACACCTCACGCATCCGGTCCCTGCCCTCATCTCATACACTGCGTTTCCGTGCACCACTCCGTCGCGTTGGGTTGAGTGGTCAGAGCCGGGATGGGGTTGACGTTCGGCAGCCACTCCGACCAGTTCAGTGGTTGGAGTTGGCCCACAGGGTTGTCGCCGCGGCTACAGGCTCTTCGGTTATTATCGGCGCCATCAAGGGGGTTGAATTTCGATTGTTGGTTGATACGGGCGCTTCAGCTACTATAATTTCGGACCTCATATACAATGTGCTGCCCCAGAAGTGTCAGGCGCTCGCCCCAGTTTTTGTCCCTTGCTTTGCAGCGAATGGGGGTTCCTTGGGAATTATTGGGCAAATAACGGCACAAATTTGTATTGGCGATATTAAATTAACGGGTCCCATTTTGGTTTCTGAGACCCTTGCTGTTCCCTGTTTGCTGGGCACGGACTTCCTTGGCAAAATGCCCATTAAAATTTTAATCGACAAGGGCTGCATTGAGCTCCCTTTGGGCCGCCGGATGTCGTTCCTGCCTTCGCCCACCGGGCTACGCCCGGCTTGTGCGACTGTTCCGGCTATGGCGTCCCAAACCGTGCGAATTCCGCCGGGCGCGCAAATGTTAATTCCACTTCGGTTACGGAAACCGCTCGGGGTGGAAACTATGTCGGGTATTTTGCTGGCGCCTTCCAATACGGCCGTACGGGGGTTGGAGCTGGTGGGAGCACAAACACTTGTGCCTGCTGAGGGACAACCCTTCATTCAGGTGTTGAATGCAGGGTTGCGGACAAAGGTCGTGCACCAGGGGGCTGTGATTGCCCATGCATCGTTGCCACTCCACACTGACTCCATCGTGGCTCATGTTGATGATATGTCAGGGTCCGAGACGCAGTCTGATACTGATGAGGGTTGGATGGATTCTCTCTGTTCAGGGGCTGAAAATCTTTCCGAGTCCCAGCGATTGAAATTGCGTATGTTACTCCGTGAATTCCCCGATGTTTTTAGTAAGCACAAATTTGATGTCGGGTGCACTAATCTATTGAAACACCACATTGATACGGGCGATTCCGCTCCCATTCGGCAAAATCCGTTTCGGTTGAGCCCGGCAGAGAAAGAACATGTCCGGTTGGCAATGAATGACATGCTTGCCGCGGACATTGTGGCTCCCTCCAACAACCCATGGGGTGCACCGATTGTGCCCGTGAAGAAGCATTATGGCAGTTTGAGATTTTGTGTGGATTTTCGAAAACTTAACAAAGTTTCACTGGCGGACGCGTATCCGCTTCCTCGCATGGAAGAGTCATTCGATGCCTTGGCGGGGGCGCGGTACTTTTCCACCTTGGACCTTTTATCTGGATTTTGGCAACTGCCCTTGGATGAGGCATCTAAACCGAAGACCGCGTTCCGTACGCCACAGGGCCTTTATCAATTTAATCGGTTACCCATGGGATTGCACTCAGCTCCGGCGACGTTCCAGAGATTGATGGAGCTGGTCCTCACTGGGCTACAGTGGGATTCATGTCTCATCTATTTGGACGACGTAATTATTTTCAGCCGCACGTTTGAGGAACATTTGGAGAGATTGAGGGCTGTGTTTGTTAGGATGCAGACCGCTAACCTTAAATTCAAGCCTCAGAAGTGTTTCCTATTGCGGGAATCGGTGTGGTACCTCGGGCACATTGTCAGTCGTACAGGCATAACCACCGACCCCGCCAAAACTGATTGTGTAAGGACATGGCCAACACCCACGTCTGTAGGGGAAGTCCGCAGCTTTATAGGCTTCGCGTCCTATTACCGCCTGTTTGTTGAGGGGTTTGCGACGATTGCGAAACCTCTTCATGCTTTAACGGCTAAGGGGGCCAAGTTCCATTGGGGGGATGCAGAGGACGGGGCGTTCAAGGCGCTTCGCGATTCCCTCGTCAGTGCCCCTCCCTTGTGCTACCCTGATTTCACATTGCCCTTTATCCTGGACACTGACGCCAGCAATACCGGCATTGGCGCAGTGCTCTCGCAGGTCATGGACGGGGTTGAACGCGTCGTTGCCTACGGCAGTAGGGTGCTGTCTCCGGCGGAACAACGTTATTGCGTTACTCGCCGTGAACTGCTCGCTATTGTCGTGTTTATACAACAATATTGTCCGTACCTGTACGGCAGGCATTTTACGGTTCGTTCTGATCATGCGGCACTGCAGTATGCGCTAAAAATAGACCAGCCATCCAACCAGTTGTCACGATGGCTCGAGGTCATACAGGATTACACGTTCACGGTAACATACCGGAAGGGTACGCGACATTCAAACGCTGATGGCCTGTCGCGCCTTCCTCCGGGTGATGGTTGTGCGTGCTTTATGGGCTCTGGGAGATGCAAGTCGGCTACGGTGGCTATACCGGCTTCTCCCATTGCGGCGGTGGCAGGGGTGGTCGACAGGGAGCCTGTCCCCATTGTTGACTCGCAGGAATTGGTCGCTCGCGACTCGCTGCTCGACCTGCCCCTAGATGAATGGGGACGGTTTCAGATGGAGGACGTTTCCCTCCTTAGGTTACGCCGTCGGGCCGAACGTGCGGGAAATTGCCTGGAGGGTATTGGAGCTGTCGTGTTGCGTGATGGTCTCCTCATGTCATGGGACGCCAGCTCGCGGCGTTATAAAATCGTCGTCCACACCGCTCTGCGGGGCAGGGCCGTGTGGGCGGTGCACGAACGCATCCTGCATTTGGGCATTCACAAAACGCTCGCCACGCTGCAATTGGATTTTTTTTGGCCTGGCATGGCACGTGATGTCGCCGACCTCTTAAATAGTTGCACACAGTGTGCGCGGCGGAAACACCCGGCTAGGGCGGCCTGCCCAGCCCTTCAGTCGATTCGGGTGTCCCGGGTCAACGAGCTGGTGGCCCTTGACATTCTGGGTCCTTTTCCTGTCACCGCTCGGGGTAATAAGTACCTACTGGTTGGGGTTGAGTATTTCACCCATTGGCCTATGGCCTGGGCCCTCCCCAACCAGTCGGCGGCAGCCATTGCGGAGGCGTTCCTCCAGGGCTATGTCCTGGATAAGGGCGCCCCAGAACGGCTGCTGACCGACCAGGGAAAAAACTTCTCATCTAACCTTCTGCGGGAGGTCTGTGACCTTCTGGGTACGCAGAAGGTGCGAACTTCCCCCTACCACCCGCAGACCGATGGTATGGTCGAGCGTCTGCACCATACTATTACTTCGATGTTGTGCCATCAGCTGGATTAGGCACAGTTGGATTGGGACCTGTGTATACCTGGGGTGCTGGCCGCATATCGTTTGGCACCTCATGCGGCCACGAGCTATTCGCCCTTCTACTTCATGTACGGCAGGGATGTTGACCCCCCCATGGAGGTGCAATTGCAGGTCAAGGCTGCTGCGTCGCGCTCGAAACTGTCCGACCACGTTCAATTTAACATTCGGAAGTTGGTCGAGGCGCGGGTGGCTGCGCAGGAAAATTCCGGGGCGAGGCAACGGGCGAATCAGCGTCTGTATGATCGCCGGGTTTCAGTATACAAATGGTCCGTAGGGGATAAGGCGTGGCTGCACTGTCCCCAGGTACTGCTGACGTCATCGAAATTGCTCAGACCCTGGCGAGGTCCGGTGGACATTGTTCGGGTCGTTCGGGACCAGTGTGTTAGGGTCGCGTGCGGACGGCGCTCGTGGTACGTTCACCCTTCGCGCCTGAAACCCTATGTCGCACCGCGCACTCACACATCTTCATCTCGCAGGGGCCGTTCGCGTGATGTGTCCGGCATGCCGGGGGAGGGTTCTCTTGATCCTGGTGTTGCTCCGCACCCTCCTGCCGCTCCTTCGGATGTTGCAGGTGTGAGTTCACCAAGGGTGGCCTCACCGAAGGATCGGGGAGCTGCCCGACCGCCTGGCCTGCAGGAAGACGGCTCACGGGCTTAATCCCCGGCCTCTCGGGACGTGCCGGACACCCATCGTCTGGCCCCTCCCAACCCTCCGCAGGGAACGCTGAACTCTTCCGATGGACCTGCCACACGGACTCGCTCGAAGTGTCCCAGGTTCTCTTGAGACCTGATCCGACGCATACACACCGCCCCTCCTCCCTGGGCCCCTGGCGTTCGGTGGGGGGTGTGGGCGTGCGGTTGACCCAGGTCCTTGGTGTGGTGTGTCCACAGTGTTCATATGTACAGGCGGGTTGGGGTAAATTATTGTGGGTTGTTGTTGTTTTGTTGTTGTTGTTGTTACTGTTGCGTTGAGGCTCACGCATTGTGTTTTTCTCTTCGCGCTTCCGAGTGCCTGTTCCTTGTATTATTGTTGGGGTTGTGAATTGTGTTGCAGCTGGTATGGCTGCGTGCTGTATAGGGGGGGGGGGGTGATGTAGTGGTGATAACTACTCGCTGTTCGCAAGCTGTGAGAGAGCAGTTGGTAAACAAGGTTTTCCCGCTCAATCAAACAGTTAGGGTCAAATGGGGTGAGGTAGGATCCAAACGCCAGATTGGGAAGGACCAATCGGAGGGGTCCAAGAGGTGGCCGGGGATTGGTTAACCCAGCCACGAACAGGTATAAAAGCTGGAGCGCTGAGAGCTCTTGGAGTTCTGCTACACGAAGAACCAAGTCTGCTGAAGACAGCTAGGACCCTGGACCAAGCCTTCCAGCCCTTGTCAGGGCTGGGGCTCAGTGTAACCAGTGGTCAGGGGAGATAGGTCCTGGATAGAACCCTGGCTCACAGCCTTCCCGCCCTTGTGAGGGCGAAGGTCTCAAGCGACCAGAGGTCGGGGACCCGCCGGGCCAGCGGCGGGTCAGTGTGCCTCCCCTAGGTCCCAGCCGGAGGACGCTAGGCTTGCGGGGGAGATAGCCGGCAAGTCCGGAGTCTGTAGCTCCTCAGGATAACGGGTAAGGGGACCGTATACCCCTTGTGTTAGGTGTAGTAAGTATTGGTGAATTAAAAGCGTGTGGCCTCTAAGTCTCCGTCTCCTTCAAGAACGTTACAAATGTATTGGGAGTCACCCCTGCTCATGCAAATTCCTACACCCCTATCCAAACATTAAACGAATTTAGTTTTCAGCCAATCCACGAAAGTAATGTTCTGAAACAACTGTCCTACCTGAAAGGGTCCTCCTCTATCGGAGCAGATAGTATTCCCGTCTTTGCTCTACTAACTGTTGGTCACCTAATATACAAACCTATAGCCCATATTTTCAACCTGTCCATCAAAGAAGCATCAGTTCCTCTAGATTGGAAACATTCCTATGTTTGTCCACTTCACAAAGGGGGCCCTAAAGATGATCCAAATAACTACCGACCTATCTCAATTTTGTCCCCGTTGATGAAAATTTTTGAAAAATTCTTGAACTACCAAATTATCAGTTTCCTGTCCGCCAACAATCTATTACATCTAAAACAATCTGGGTTCCGGAAAAAATACAGCACCACATCTGCTGCATTAGACTCTCTGAATCACATTTACAATAGCCTTGATAATAAGCAGTACTGCGCCTGTCTTTTTCTTGACTTGTCCAAAGCTTTTGATACAGTAGACCACAACATCCTGCTTAGTAGAATAAGTTGCCTCCGTTTTTCCGAAAACACAGTAAAATGATTTTAAAATTATCTATTTTCTCGCACCCAAACTGTATTCACAGATGGTTGGAGGTCAAACAGTGTTAAGATAACAAAAGGGGTTCCACAGGGTTCCATTCTCGGCCCCCTCTTGTTCTCTCTTTATGTAAATGACTTGGGCACTGAACTGGATTATTCCAGGGTAAATATTTTTGCAGATGACACGGTACTGATTACTGCTGGCCGTTCTACAGATGGCGTGATTGCTAAGCTCCAGAGTGATTTCAACAAAATTCAACATCAGCTAGTTGCTCTTAAACTAGTCCTAAATCCTGCCAAAACCAAGGTGCTATGCTTCTCACCAGGATTAAAGCGGGAAGTTATTTTCCCCCAATTACATTCCTTAAATAATGATCAAATAGAGCAAGTGAAGATCTATAAGTATCTTGGGGTCATCCTGGATTCAAAACTGAATTTTGAAGATCACATTGATTATATAGGGAAGAAGACAAAAATTAAAATTGGTTTTTTATATCGACACAAACAATGCTTCCCCCCTATGTTCCGTTTGGAATTGATAAAAGCTACCATACTGCCTCTACTTGATTACTGTGACATTGTGTATAAATCAGCCCCAAGTACTGTACTGAAGAAGCTTGACTCAATGTATCACTCGGCCTTAAGATTTACATTGAACTGCCCATATAGGATTCTAGATTTGAAGCTTTCGTGACTGCAATGATTCATACTCTTAGTTCTTTCGGTAAAGTCACGTAGGTAAAAAATGAAATTAATAAAAATAAAACAATAAAAATCACGACGTTTCGGAGGCAACACAAGTCTCCGTCATCAGGTGGGACCGTCACAGCCAGATTTGCTGCATCAAGTGAGGCAAGGATTCAAGAAGTAATCCCTTAAATGCAAGTTGAGGGGGGAGGAGAGGGGGGGGGAGCTCATCAGAATGTGGTAGCCAATGAATGGAATGTATCGGGAGGGAGTGGGGCGGGGCTAAAAGAAGGCACGAAGTGCTACGTAGAACGTATCGGGAGGGGGAGGGGGCGGGGCCAAAAGAATGCACGAATTGGTACACGAGAGTCGGCCACGTGGACGTGGTTGTGCGCAAGCAACTATTGTTGCACACGCCAACGTATTGGACGGAGAGGGGGAGGGGAGGCCAAAAGAGAGTGTGGGGTGCAAGTGTACGTGGACATGTGTATGTACAAGCACCTGTTGATACACATGATAGAAAAGAACGAAAATGCCATGTTTATACCAGTGCTGGCTGAACAGTACTGTTAAACACTGGGGATGTTAATGTAATGCGGGCGTAAACGGCCTAGCGGATATGACGTCACGGGGGGAGGGGTTAGGTCACGTAGGGGAGAGGGGTAAGCTCTTAAGGGAGAGAACCAGAAGAGACGGGGAGAGAGTGTGGGATTAAAGACAGGGTGAGGCCACGCAGGGCAGAGGGTGGAGAGTGGCGAGATCGCCACGCGGTGAGTCTCGGCACCGTCGGCCAGCGGTGACCGGGCACAGGAGGAACAGAGAGGAGCGGTGGGTGTTGTTAATAACGGGAGGCCATCAACTGGGCCATGTCGCTCGGTAACGCAGTGGCGTAAATTGGCACGGCAGGTCGTCGCGGCCGCTACTGGTTCGTCCACTGTACCTGGTTCTATACAGGGGGTTGACGTGCGCATTTTAGTGGACTCCGGGGCATCCGCGACCATTATATCGGATGTAATTTTCCATCTGTTGGGCATCCCACCGGAGGCCATGCGTCCGGTTTACGACTCCTGTGTTGCGGCGAACGGGGGTAGTTTGGGCATTGTAGGCCAGGTGGAAGCCAATATATCTATCGGGGGAGTGTCGGCCTCGGGGATTGTGTTAATTTCGAGGTCCCTTGCGGTCCCTTGTTTGTTGGGAACTGATTTTTTGGCCAAAATGCCCATTCTGATTAGAATTAATGAAAACTGTATCGAATTACCGGGGGGTCGTAAAATCACATTTCTGCCGTCGCCCTGGGGGCGACCTGCTCCGGTCGGCCAGGTGCAGGCGCTGTCCGAGGTATCTGTTGACATTCCACCTGGCTCACAGATGCTTATCCCTTTGCGATATCGGAAACCTGTGCCTGGTCGTGAAGGAGCACTTGGGGTTTTGTTGTCGCCGTCCGACACCATAACGGGCGGATCAGCGCTCGTCGGGGCGCAAACTATTGTCCGGCCGGACCAGCAGCCATTTTTGCAGGTGCTTAATGGAAGTACAGAAAACGTGTGTGTGCCAGCTGGTACGGTTGTGGCACATGCCACTACGGCATTTACGGCCCAGGATTATCTGGGCAGCCAGGTCATGGTTGCCGGTGTTTCGGGCCCTGGGGCCGCAGATAATCGCTGGATCGCCGAATTGTGTGGGGAAAATCCTTCCCTTTCCGGGGACCAACGTGTCGCGCTTCGTAAGTTATTGCTGAGTTATTCTGATGTGTTTAGCTCCGACGAATTGGACTTGGGACGCACCTCTCTGCTTTTCCATCATATTGACACAGGGGACGCTGCCCCTATTCGGTTGAACTCGCATCGGATGAGTCCGGCAGAGCGAGATCATGTTCGAGGGGCAGTGGATGACATGTTGGCTGCGGACATAATATCTCCATCTAACAGCCCATGGGGCGCGCCTGTTGTCTTGGTTAAAAAGAAAGACGGGAAATTGCGATTTTGTGTTGATTTTCGGAAATTGAATAAAGTATCCGTGGCAGATGCGTACCCCCTGCCGCGTATGGACGATTCCCTCGATGCCTTGTCGGGGGCGAAGTTCTTTTCGACGCTGGATCTCTCTTCGGGATTCCGGCAGCTTCCCCTCGATGAGTCCTCGCGGGAAAAAACTGCTTTCCGTACGCCGCAGGGGTTATTTCAATTTAATTGTCTTCCGATGGGGTTGAATGCTGCCCCCGCCACATTTCAGAGGTTGATGGAACTGGTATTAACTGGGTTGCAGTGGGAGACATGTCTGATATATTTAGACGATATTATCGTCTTCAGCCGCACATTTGACGAACATTTACTGAGGTTGGAGGCGGTGTTCGCCAGGATGCGTTCCGCTAACTTGAAATTTAAACCTAAGAAATGTCACCTACTGCAACGGTCCGTGCGCTATTTGGGACATATTGTTAGTGCGGACGGGGTTGCCACGGATCCGGACAAGACGGCGTGCGTCCGTGACTGGCCAACCCCGGCCACGGTGGGGGATGTGCGTCGGTTTTTGGGGTTCGCCTCATATTATCGTAGGTTTGTTCCAAATTTTGCAACGATCGCGAGGCCTCTGCACCTCCTTACGGGTAAGGGACGGAAATTTGCTTGGGGACCGCCAGAAGAGGCGGCGTTTCAAGGCCTGCGCGATCGGTTGGATACGGCGCCGACGTTGGATTATCCGGATTTTGATCACCCCTTTATTCTGGATACGGACGCGAGTGACACGGGCATTGGAGCCGTGTTGTCTCAGTCCAAAGGCGGTGTGGAGCGCGTGGTGGCGTACGGTAGCCGGGTTTTGTCTCCCGCAGAAACCCGCTACTGCGTCACTCGCCGAGAACTTTTGGCTATTGTTTACTTTCTCTGCCAATTTCGACCGTATCTCTACGGCCGTTCGTTTATTGTGCGCACGGATCATGCGGCCTTGCAGTATGCGCTGAAGGTGGACCAACCATCCGGCCAGCTGGCGCGGTGGTTGGACACGCTGCAAGAATTTTCCTTTCAAATTCATCATCGGAAGGGGGTGCGTCACGCGAATGCGGACGTGCTCTCTAGGTTGCCGCAGCGATTCCCTTGCGTGTGCGCGTCCGGGACGCATAGGTGTGCGCCGATCCAGCATCCCCCTCAGCCTGTTGCGTTGGCAGTTGAGGTGCCTAAGGCTCCAATGGGGCCGGGACCGGCTGATGGGGTTTTGAATCTTCCAAGGGCTGTGTGGATTCGGGAACAAATGCTGGACGATTCATTGGCGACCTTACAGAGTCGGGCTGCAAAAGAGAGTGGGGGACCGGGTTTTGGGGGTACGCCGGAAACCGCTCTCCGCGATGGTCTGCTGATGTGGAGGGAAAGGTTACAGGAACGCTGGCGTCTTGTTGTACTGGCATCCTTGCGGTACGAATTGATTAGGACTCTGCATTGCGACACGCTCTTGCATCTGGGGGTGCAGAAGACCCTATTGACGTTGCAGCGAGATTACTTTTGGCACGGCATGACAACAGATGTCGTCGGTCACGTTCGCGCGTGTCCCGATTGTGCCCGGCGGAAGCCGCCTAAACACCCATGTGCCACCGATACAGTCTATTCAAGTGTCTCGAGTTAATGAACTGGTCGCGTTGGATATTTTGGGACCCTTCCCGCCATCTGCTAAAGGTAATAAATACTTGCTAGTTGGGGCGGAGTACCTCTCCCGCTGGCCGATGGCCTGGCCCTTGCCCGACCAGTCGGCGGCGTCCATTACAGACGCCTTTCTATTTGGGTATGTTATGGACAAGGGGGCGCCGGAGAGGCTCCTCACAGATCAAGGCCGACATTTTTCTTTTAAATTGTTGGGGGAAGTGTGCGCGGCTCTGGGAACCAAAAAGATACGGACATCTCCCTACCACCCACAGACGGATGGTATGGTCGAACGGCTAAATCGGACTTTCTCCGCCATGCTGTGTCACACGGTGAGTGAAAAACAATCAGATTGGGATTTGCATATCCCTGGGGTGCTCTCGGCATACCGGATGACGCCGCATGCGTCTACAGGATATTCGCCGTTTTTCCTTATGTACGGTCGCGAAAACGTGCCGCCGATGGATGTGCAGTTGGGAACAGGAGTGAGGGGACCTACTAAGCCTCTTCCTGATTACATTCAGGACACCGTTCGCCGTGTCACTGAGGCGCGGGAAGGGGCCCGCATGGCTACGGCCAAAGCCCAGGCCCAGAACGAACGGTGCGCTCGACGCTCTAAGGGGAAGTGCCCCTGGAAGGTGGGGGACATGGCCTGGCTGCATTGCCCACAGGTGCGGCCAGGGACCTTCCCTAAATTACATAAACCATGGCAAGGGCCTGTTCGCCTCATCGAGGTTCCCAACCCACAGTCTGCACGCGTTCGGTTTGGATCTCGGCGTTGGTACGTTCACACGTCTCGCTTGAAACCATATGTGGCCCCTCGAACGGATGCGTCATCTCCTGATGTTGCCTTGCCGGGGTCTTTTGCTGCCGACGCACCCTTGCCTGTGCCTGTTGACCCTGCAAGAGCGCCTGTCGTGCCATTTACAGACAAGCCGGCCGTGACACTGCAGGAGACAGAGGACTCTGCTCGGGGTGTGCCTACCACGGCTGCGGGGACACCGAGCCCCGCCGCCCTTCCGACCCCGCCACAGACACGATTGCGGGACACCCCGGACTCTGGGCCTTCAGGGATACGGGACCGGGACGTTGGCGGGCCTCCAATAGCGACAGGAAGACTTAATCCTGTCGCTCTTAAAACCCCGTCGCGTTCCCGGTCTGCAGGGGGGCCGCTGCCCGTCCGGGACGGGCCGGCGACCCGCACGCGGTCTAAGTCCCTTTCGTTTCGTTGATTTATACTGTTCGTGTTCTTGTTGTTGTTATATTTATTGTATGCTTCGCTGTCCTCACATGTATGATGGTTGTGGTCGCTCGCATTACTTGTTGTTGTTGTTGTTCAGCCGAGGACGGCTGCAATTTTATCCACGGGGGAGGGTGGTGTAATGCGGGCTTAAACAGCCTAGCGGATATGACGTCACGGGGGGAGGGGTTAGGTCATGTGGGAGAGAGGGGTAAGCTCTTAAGGGAGAGAACCAGAAGAGACGGGGGGAGAGTGTGGGAATAAAGACAGGGTGAGGCCACGCAGGGCAGAGGGTGGAGAGTGGCGAGATCGCCACGCGGTGAGACTCGGCACCGTCGGCCAGCGGTGACCGGGCACAGGAGGAACAGAGACCAGCGGTGGAGCTGCAGCGAGAGCAGCTGAAGGACTGCACAAGGAAGCCTGCAGCGGAGCTGCAGCGGAGTGGGGAAAGGCTACGGGAGCGACGGCAGCTGTCGAGCTGCCAAGCGGAGAGGCTCTGAGCGAGGGCCGTGTGGGACAAGTGTAAAGAACCCAATAAAGGACAACGGAGACAGACACAGTGAAAGAGTCCTTTATTACATTAACACTCGGTAAAGTAAAGTAAAATAGTGCCTGTCAAGCTGTTTCTCCCACCATACAGAAACAGCCACTTGAAACTCTGATCAAAACTGTCACGTTATCATACATAGCAGGCGTGACTAAAAAGATCTCCAAAATTCTAAACAAACACAAGATCCAAGTCCGATTCAATACAGTACATAAAATCCGTGATCTAATTCCATCTGTGAAGGATGTCATCCCTGACTTGCAATACCCTGGAGTCTATAAACTGAGTTGCAGCTGTGGTGACTGTTACATTGGGGAAACGAAACGTCATGTCTCTGATCGTGTCCGCGAGCACAAGTCAGATTTGAAACACGGCAAAATTGAGTCTTCCGCTGTTGCCGATCATTGCTACAACGCGGTGGGCTCTCATGAGATTGTTTTCTCCGAGACTAAGGTACTCTGCAAACCCTCTGGCTACCATCAAAGGTTTGTACACGAAGCCATTCAGATATACAAACACAGACATACTTTCAACCGTGATGATGGGTACAAACTTAGTAATCATTGGAAAGATGTTATCATCCATGCAAAAAAAAGACTTAATTACACATTTTTGGACCATCTTATCTGACAGGCACTATTTTACTTTACTTTACCGAGTGTTAACATCTCCAGTGTTTAACAGTACTCTCTTTATTGTTCAGCCAGCACTGGTATAAACATGGGCATTTTCGTTCTTTTCTATCATGTGTATCAACAGGTGCTTGTACATACACATGTCCACGTACACTTGCACCCCACACTCTCTTTTGGCCTCCCCTCCCCCTCTCCGTCCAATACGTTGGCGTGTGCAACAATAGTTGCTTGCGCACAACCACGTCCACGTTGCCGACTCTCGTGTACCACTTCGTGCATTCTTTTGGCCCCGCCCCCCTCCCCCCTCCCCCTCCCGATACGTTCTACGTAGCACTTCGTGCCTTCTTTTAGCCCCGCCCCACTCCCTCCCGATACGTTCCATTCATTGGCTACCACATTCTGATGAGCTCCCCCCCCCCTCTCCTCCCCCCTCAACTTGCATTTAAGGGATTACATCTTGAATCATTGCCTCACTTGATGCAGCAAATCTGGCTGTGACGGTCCCACCTGCTGACGGAGACTTGTGTTGCCTCCGAAACGTCGTGATTTTTATTGTTTAATTTTTATTAATTTCATTTTTTACCTACGTGACTTTACCGAAAGAACTAAGAGCATGCCCATATAGGACTCACCACTGTGATCTCTACATTGGGTCAAACTTAACATCTCTGAATGTTCGACGGCTTGTGCACCAGATCTTATTTATTCATGATGTACTTGCAAAAAAATCCACAGATTACCTGCTGGATCTCCTCTCTGTTTCAAAGAACAAATTTGACCTAAGGTCTACACTCATTTACCAGCTTCATATTCCCTATTGCCGTACATATACTGGAGGAAGGGCCTTTGCTATTGATGCCCCCAGGGTCTGGAATGCTGTTGCCAATAAATTGAAACTTGAGTCACTACCTATGAGATCTTCACTCAAAACTGCTCTAGAGGAGTTGTACACCCCTAGCTGCCAGTGCTATTCAGTGGCCTAAAATAAAATGTTTCGCTCCGGATGATCGCTACAAAATATGACCTGTGTTTTGATTTAGTGTACTGATCTTAAAGGTGCATACTCCGATTGATGCTCCTGCTGTTGTGGAGTCACTCATGCAGCCAGCTATGGCTGCAGGGTTTTGGTAGTACATGTTGTTTATGCCATTTATTGTGAAAATTCCGTCACAGTTCCTATTATTGCTTTTCATTGGTTTCATAGCTTTATTGTGGTGATTTCGAAAAGTGTATTGGTTTAGCCATGTTTGTTTGTTGTAGTACAGAGTTAGACTGATGGCCTTAATCTAAGTTGTCTTGTGGTTGTTGTTGTTGTTGTTTGACTTGCATCCCACTGGGATTTTTGCACACAGCGTTAGTGTACGGTTTTTTTTCTGCAATATTTTGCTGTCTTTTCTTGGATTTTCTGTTTGCACTTAGTCACATATTCACTTGAAGATGTTTTTTGTTCATGTTTTTTTTTGTTTGTTGCGGTTGCACCCGATTCAAGAGCCGAATGGCTCACAGGGCTATACCTAATAAATGAACTTGAACTTGACAAGCGCGGCAGCCCTGTACCCAGGCGGCCACATCTTGTGCCAGTTTGGGCCAGAGATACTGGCAACGCAGGGTCTCCTGAGTGCGCCATTCCCTGTGGTTGTGCACCAGCTATAGCAGCTGGGGCCGCACCTGGGCGGGAATACAGATGCACCCCGGTTGCCCGGCTTCGGTTAGTTCCCGCACCACCCCGTTCTTTACACACAACCGGGCATACAAACCACTCCAGGGTCCCTGCAGGGCAACCTTTTCCTCCTGCAGGGCCGCCTCCACCGCCGCCAGGTCCGGGTCCCGCTACTGGGCCTGTCTCAGCTACTCGTCATCCAGGCCCGGGAAGGCGCAGCCGACGTCCTCCTGGATCCGTCCGATCGGGGCGTGGTGGTCCGCTGGGCCCCGAGCCATGGGTCCTGCGCTTGCCGGGCGGTCGACGGGATCCCCTGTGCCACCTGCGAGGGTCTCTGTGGCGCACGCTGCACTCTCTCTCGCTGGGCGGGGGTCAGTGGCCGCGGCCTCTCGGGGGTCCGTTGCCTGCCGGCAGCGTCCCCCCGGGAAACACGGGCAGGCCTCCTCCGGCCTTGTTTCGGCGTACACCGTGGGTCGCCTCGACAAGGCGTCCGCGTTTGCATGCGTCCGGCCAGCCCGATACTCGATTTGCAGGTTGTACTCCTGCAGCTGCGCCAGCCACCGGGCCATCTGCCCCCGCGGCTCCTTGAATGTAAGAAAAAACTGCAGAGCATAATGGTCAGTGCGTACGCGACATCTCCTGCCGTACAAATACGGCCGGAACTGTTTATATGCGAAAATCACGGCATACAACTCTTGGCGGGTCACGCAATAGTTCAGATCGGCCCCACTCAAGGTCCGGCTGGCGTACGCGATGACTCGTTCCGTCCCATCCTGCACTTGTGACAACACCGCGCCCAGCCTGCTACTGCAGGCATCGGTGTCCAAAATAAAATCGGTGGTAAAATCGGGGAAAGCGAGGGTGGGGGCGTGGGTGAGGTGGTTTTTGAGAGTGGTGAAGGCCGTCTGGCAGGCCCCTGTCCACTGATAGGGGTGCTTAGGGGAAGTGAGTTGGGTGAGGGGGCGTGCAATCTCGCTGAATCCCTTTACAAATCGACGAAAATAGGTGGCGAGCCCCAAAAGTGATCTGATCTCCGTCAGATTCCTTGGCCGTGGCCACTCCACTACGGTGCGTACCTTCTCCGGATCGGTGTGCACGCCTGCCTCGCTGACACGATGCCCGAGGTACCCCACCTCGCGTTGTGCGATGTAACACTTACGTGGCTTGAGCTTGAGATGAGCCGCTCGCAGTCGCTGGAATACCTCTCGTAACCTGGACCAATGCTCAGACAAAGATCTACTGAACACTATCACATCGTCCAAGTAAATCAGGCACTGTTCCCATTGCAAGCCCCGCATCACCAACTCCATCAGCCGCTGGAACGTCGCGGGCGCATTGATGAGTCCGAACGGGAGTACTCGAAACTCGAATAGTCCCATCGGCGTGGTGAATGCGGTTTTCGCCCGATCCTCCTCCGCCATCTCCACCTGCTAGTACCCGGACGCGAGATCGAGGGTGGAAAAATATCGCGCTCCGGCGAGGCTGTCGAAGGTGTCGTCGATGCGGGGTATGGGGAAGGCGTCGCCGAGTGTGACTGCGTTCAGTTTACGGTAATCGACGCAGAACCGGGTTGACCCATCCTTTTTCGTTACTAGTACCACTGGGGCTGACCAGGGGCTCGCCGAGGGCTGAATTATGTTATCGCGAAGCATGTCCCCAACTGCCTCTTTGATCTGGGCGCGTTCGGGTGCGCCCACTCGGTATGCAGGGAGTTTGATGGGTCGGGCTGCACCGGTGTCAATTTGGTGCTTAACAAGGTCGGTCTGACCCAAGTCCAAGTCGTGTTCACTGAATACGTCGGCATACTCCCGCAGTAACTCGCACAGTCGATCGGCCTCTCCCTTAGGTAAATCCGCCCATGGTACATGTGTAGGGGTGTTAGAGAGAGAGCCGTTATGCATGGCAGCTTATGGGAAACAAACACAGTGGACGGGGCTACGTGAGTGCACGGGGGGGGTGCTCTCAACGACGTCCGCACCAGGCAGCCCGGGGCCCCACCCCTCAGCGGGGGTGGAGTATAAAGGGGGATGTGTCAGAGGGCTCGGGGCAGAATGTTAAAGCTAAACCAGTGAAGACCGAAGATCGTCTAGCTAGAGCCCTGGACTCTCCTGGGACGCCGCCCTTGTCAGGGCCGCGCAGGACCGAGCCAGCGGCGTGGTCCCGAGAACCAGAGCTAGTGCTCTGGGACTCCGGGTACCGTAGCCCGACTTACCAGTGTCGGGCCAGACAGCCTCCCCTAGCCCGTTAGTGGAGGACTAGGAGGTAGGTCAGAGATAGCTAGCAGTGTATTCCCAGCTAGCCGGGTGAGGGGGCTGATACCCCCTCTAGTATTGTATGTCCACAGTTGTGACTACTTGTACGGAATAAATACGTGTGCCTCACCAACGGTGTCCAAGAGTCATCAACGGTACTTCATCTGGTGTCAGAACAACTACGAACATGGACACGCGCCGGACAGCTCGAGCCGGAGTACCGCAGGTGGAGGACACCGCTGAAATTGTCGAGCCCGAGACGGCTCAACAAGACATCGTGCAGCCGGAGCCGGACGCATTCTTACCGGGGCATCAGGATGAAGAGGAGCCGCCATCAGAAGGGCTGAGGCTGGCTCACGCGAGGCTGGCGGAGCTGCTTTACGCCGCTGCCGCCACACTCGAACACATCACGCGGCTGGGGGCTGGTGGACCACCACGGGGCGAGGAGAACCGACGTCCGATGCGCCTTCCCGCCATCTCAACGGATTCAAACTTTGAATCTCCCGCCATCGCCGCAGCAGCTGCTGAGGGCGTGGCCGGCCTGAACCTCGGGTCCAACATCGCTCTCGCTGGGGCTGCCGCGTCACCGCCAGCGGAGGGAGCGTCATCACGGCTGCGACAGGCGATACCATCTGCCGTTCGCGCTGAAGCGCAGCCGAGTTACGGGGACAGCAGCCTGCGAGCTTCCATGGCGACCGCTGCGCTGCACCAACGGCTGCCTCCGCTCAAAGAGTTTGTTGGCGCGGAGGGCGACTGGGGCGGCTTCCAGCGACGCTTCCTCGCCCACCAAGAAATGGCACGGTGGTCGGATGCTGAGGCTCTCTGCACGCTGCCGGCGCTCCTCGACAGTGATGCACTCGCCGCCCTTACATCGGCGCCGAGGGAGAAGCGCTCCACACTACAGATGGCGCTGCAGTTGCTGGCCGGGGTCTACGGACCTTCAGCGGAATGCAGGAAGCAGTTTTACGATCGCCAGCGGGGTGCAAAGGAGTCGCCCCTGGCGTACAGGACGAGTCTCCTGGCACTGGCGAAGATGGCCTTCCCTCGAATGGACGACGACGGCGTGGACGCCATGGTCACAGAAAAAAATCCTCCTGCTGGCAGACGACCTGGACATCGCCGTCGTTGCACAGGAGGACACGGAGATGAGTTCCCTCCAGGCTGCGCGGCTCCTCCACGCCAACCTGCTGTCACAGCGTCGGAAAGCCAGCAGGGCAGCGGCCGGGCATGCGGTGGCTGCAGCCACCCTCCCGGCGGAGGAGGTTTACGCCGTCGACCGTCGACGGCAGCAGGGGACGGGAGCGCGGTCGGGCCGGGATGGGTCGAGCCGCTTCGACCGTCCATCATCGCCGCCGGCGCTCCCGCGTTGCTTCAACTGCGGCGTCTGGGGCCATGTCGCCTCGGGGTGCCGCTCTCCTCGGCAGCGCGGGACGACGCCTCGACAGGACGCCGGCCCTCCTCCTCCCAAGCTCCATCAACATAATCCGGCGAGTCGCGGCACCCCTCATGTTTGGCCCAAGCACACACTCGTCACACACTCGCACACCGCAACGAACGGGGGGCCGACATTGCGCTGCGACGGGCCAACACGCACCACTATGGGGACTCAAATCGAACCCAGGCAGTGGCCCATGTTGGCCCATCGCGTTGTGGCCGCGTCGTCGGGGTCGTCGGCTGTGGTGGGACACATTGACGGGGTGGAGGTACGCATCCTGGTCGATACGGGGGCATCGGCGACCATCATTTCCGAACTCATTTACAATATTCTACCTGTCCAGAGCCGTCCTTTACTGCCGGTTAACGTCCCATTCTATGCTGCTAACGGGGGCTCTCTTGGCATCATTGGACAGATTCGAGCGCAAATTTGTATCGGGGATATCAAATTGTCGGGCCCAATTTTTGTTTCCTCCTCGCTGGCGGTTCCGTGCCTGCTGGGGACGGACTTCTTGGGCAAAATGCCGATTCGTATTTTAATAGACCAGGGATGCATTGAGCTCCCGTCGGGATGACGCATGGCGTTCCTGCCTTCCCCTACTGCGGCTCGGACGGCGTTCGTAACAGTACCAGCGTTCGTCGTTAAAACAGTTCGTGTGCCGCCGGGAGCTCAAATGTTGGTGCCTCTAAAACTTCGTCGGCCCTTCGCTGAGGGCATTGGGGACCAGGGAATTCTGCTGGGACCATCTAGGGCCGGGGTTAGTGGACCTCATTTGATTCCGGCCCAGACCGTCGTAAGAGGGGACGGGGACCCTTTCATCGCGGTCCTCAATGTGGGGTCGCAGACAGTGGTAGTTCCTCAAGGGACGGTGCTTGCTCACGCGACGCCGGTGCCCTGCGAGGAACCTGTTGCGAATCACGTCGGCACTGCTCCCCGGCCAAACCCACATTCGGACAGCGATGGAGGGTGGCTCGATGCGCTTTGTGCGGGATCGACGGACCTGTCAAATTCAGAGCGCCAACAGCTTAAAACGCTACTGCGGGAATTTTCCGACGTTTTCAGTCGGGACAAATACGATTTGGGTTGCACTCATCTGCTGCGTCACCATATTGACACGGGTGACAGCGCGCCAATACGCCAGAATCCGTTTCGGTTAAGTCCCGCCGAAAAGGACCATGTCAAATCGGCTATTGATGACATGTTAGCCGCCGACATCATTTCTCCTTCCACCAGCCCTTGGGGAGTGCCGATCGTCCTGGTTAAAAAGCAGGACGGCTCGTTGCGGTTTTGCGTTGATTTTCGGCGCCTTAACAAAATTTCGGTTGCCGACGCATACCCGCTCCCACGGATGGACGAATCGCTGGACGCCTTGGCGGGAGCGCGATTCTTCTCCACACTGGATTTACTTTCGGGATTCTGGCAGCTTCCTCTGGACGATGATTCAAAGCCTAAAACTGCTTTCCGTACACCGCACGGCCTGTTCCAATTCAAGCGGTTGCCGATGGGCTTACACTCAGCGCCGGCAACTTTCCAGCGTTTGATGGAATTGGTTTTGGCTGGATTGCAATGGGAGTCGTGCCTGATTTATTTGGATGACGTTATCGTCTTTAGTAAAACTTTTGACGAACATCTCCAGAGGTTGCGGGCAGTTTTCCTAAAGATGCGGGCTGCTAATTTGAAATTCAAACCCCAAAAATGTCATTTGTTACGCGATTCGGTGCGTTATTTGGGGCACATCGTGGGGCGCTCAGGTATTGCTACCGATCCCGCCAAAACGCAGTGTGTCAGCTCCTGGCCGACTCCCACCTCGGTGGGAGAGGTCAGGAGTTTCATTGGCTTCGCGTCGTATTACCGACGGTTCGTCGCTGATTTTGCGACGATTGCCAAACCCCTACACGCTTTAACATCAAAAGGGGTTCGGTTCCACTGGGGTCAGGAGGAGGAGGCTGCTTTCTGCTCCCTCTGGGACGCCCTGGTAAAAGCTCCTCCCTTGATTTACCCCGATTTTTCGGAACCATTTTTGCTCGACACCGATGCGAGCAACACGGGTATTGGGGGCGTGCTTTCCCAGGTGGTTGACGGCGTGGAACGGGTGGTTGCGTACGGCAGTCGGGTGTTGTCTCCAGCGAAGCAAAGATATTGTGTCACCCGTAGGGAACTGTTGGCAATTGTCTATTTCATCCAACAGTATCGCCCATATCTGTACGGTCGGCATTTCACCGTCCGCACAGATCATGCGGCACTGCAGTACGCCCTGCGAGTTCAACAGCCATCGGGACAATTGTCCCGATGGTTGGAGATCCTCCAGGATTTTGATTTCGAAACCACCTACCGTAAAGGCATTCGCCACACCAACGCGGACGCTCTGTCGCGCATGCCAACCACCTCCGAATGTGCATGCCTCCTGGGGTCGGGACGTTGCAAGCCAGCAGGGGATATGCCGGTTCCGGTCCTGGCGGCCGCCGCCGACGACGAAACATTGCTTCCAAATTCTATCGCACAACAGGGAAAAGATTCCCTGCTGGGTTTGCCTGTTAATGAATGGGGGCGCCTCCAGATGGAGGATACCTCCCTCCTCGCGTCGCGTCGTCGCGCCGGGGAGGCGGGGCGGGAGACGGGTGATGCCGACGCATGGGAAATGCACGCGGGGTTGCTGATGCATTGGGACGGGAAATCCCATCGACACCGGCTGGTGGTCCCTTCTGGGTTACGGGGTAGGGTGGTGTGGGCTGCTCATGAGCGCCTCCTCCACCTGGGTACCCAAAAGACCCTCGCCTTGCTCCAGCCTGATTTTTTTTGGCCAGGCATGACGAGGGATGTCGCAGATCTGTTGGCATCATGCCCTCGGTGTGCGCAGCGAAAACCACCAGCACGGGAGTCAAACCCGCCTTTGCAGTCTATCAGAGTCTCCAGAGTGAACGAACTTGTCGCGCTGGATATTCTGGGGCCATTTCCCGCCACCCCTAGGGGCAATAGATATTTGTTGACCGGGGTGGAATACTGTACGCGCTGGCCTATGGCCTGGCCCCTGGCCAACCAGTCGGCAGCAGCCATCGTGGAGGCCTTTGTCCAAGGTTACGTCATGGACAAAGGTGCTCCGGAGCGGCTGCTGACCGACCAGGGAAAACATTTTTCCGGCAAACTCCTCCAACAGGTCTGTGAGCTCCTGGGAACGAAAAAAATTCGTACCTCTCCCTATCACCCGCAAACTGACGGGATGGTCGAGTGTCTGCATTGAACCATCACGTCTATGTTGTCGCAGCAGGTTTCGGACTCACAGACCGATTGGGACTTGCAAATTCAAAGGGTCCTGGCAGCATACAGATTGGCCCCCCATGCTGCGACGGGATTTTCACCCTTCTTCCTCATGCATGGCCGCGAACCTGACCCACCTGTTCGGGCACAGCTGCAGATCCCCGCGCCGCTGGGAAAAACTAAATTGGCCGACCATGTTAAATTTAACCTTGCGAAATTGACTGAGGCACGGGATGCTGCCATGCTAAATTCCGACAGGCGTCAGAAAGCGAATGAGCGCCTCAGACTGGGTCGCGCGCACGTGCTACAGTGGAAGCCGGGGGACAGTGCATGGCTGCACTGTCCCCAGGTACCACTCGCGACCTCCTCAAAACTGGTGCGGCCGTGGTGGGGCCCCGTCGAGGTGGTCGAGGTTTTGCGGCCTCAGTGCGTTCGCATCAAATGGGGGAAGCGCCGGTGGTTTGTGCACCCCTCTAGGCTGAAACCCTTCGTTGCGGTGCAAGGCCCCACTCCACACACGCGTGGCCAAACATGTGGGGGGTCGGCCGACTCAAAGGGTCCGTCTCTGCTGCTCTCGCCTGACGTGTTGCCGGCTGTCCCGCCCCCAGGTGCACCAGGAATGACGGGCTCCCGCCCAACAACCCCTACGGGGGATGCCGAGAGTCTCGCGACATCAAGCGCAGACTCACTTCGAAATGGACAGCTGCCACCGGATGGTCCGCCATCCGGGGTTGCCCCGTGTGACGGGCCTGCGGCAAGGACGCGCGCAAGAATGCGCAGACTCTTGTGATGCACAAAAAGGAGAATTTTTTTTTATTTTTTTATTTTCACGTGTATGGTTACTGTGCGCTGCGTCGGTGGTGTGCTCCTGGCACATTGTGTTGTGTTGTGTGTGTGTTGGGGGTTCCTTGCGATTTGTATATACGTTGCTTTTACGGAATTCGTATTTATTCGGGGGGGGTGCGTCGGGTTGTTTTCCCTTCGGGGTTTTCTGGTTCTTGTTGTTGTTCTCTTCGCGTTATGTTGACAAATAGTGAGGCACATGCGCGGTCAGGGGGTAAATGCGCTTTTATTGTCGTTTTTTTTTGTATATTGGCAGCCGGGACGGCTGCAAGCTATGCGGGGGGGGGGGTGATGTAGGGGTGTTAGAGAGAGAGCCGTTATGCATGGCAGCTTATGGGAAACAAACACAGTGGGCGGGGCTACGTGAGTGCACGGGGGGGTGCTCTCAACGACGTCCGCACCAGGCAGCCCGGGGCCCCACCCCTCAGCGGGGGTGGAGTATAAAGGGGGATGTGTCAGAGGGCTCGGGGCAGAATGTTAAAGCTAAACCAGTGAAGACCGAAGATCGTCTAGCTAGAGCCCTGGACTCCCCTGGGACGCCGCCCTTGTCAGGGCCGCGCAGGACCGAGCCAGCGGCATGGTCCCGAGAACCAGAGCTAGTGCTCTGGGACTCCGGGTACCGTAGCCCGACTTACCAGTGTCGGGCCAGACAGCCTCCCCTAGCCTGTTAGTGGAGGACTAGGAGGTAGGTCAGAGATAGCTAGCAGTGTATTCCCAGCTAGCCGGGTGAGGGGGCCGATACCCCCTCTAGTATTGTATGTCCACAGTTGTGACTACTTGTACGGAATAAATACATGTGCCTCACCAACGGTGTCCAAGAGTCATCAACGGTACTTCACATGTAACGCGTCAAGCATGGGAACGACCTCGGCTCGGGGAGTCGGGCCGACTCGCCAGGCCAGGTCCTGGTCACCCTCAGGACGACCAGGGTCCTCAGCCCAAAGTGCGAACACCGAGTCGTTAGAGTGGCGTGCGTGCAGGGGGTTTACGGTGGCTATCGGGGTGCGCCGTCGTATTATCGCTGGGGTGCTGTGAGGGTTGAACATCCGCATAAACAATCGGTCCCCATCTGCGTTTACCAACGTGGCGGATCCTACGACCCCATACCGTTTGGCCAACTCCGGGTGAGGAGTTAGCATTACCTCCCCTGATGGTCGGAGCGCGGGGTCGGTAGGGGATGTTGCCACCGGCACCAGCATCTCGGTGAGCGGCCCGATGGTGACTGCCGTCGCCAGGATAGCGGCCACAGGTGCGAAGCGGGGACGCGTCGGCTCTCGTCCCAGGAACGGAATCCGCTCGCCGTTGCTCTCCATGGTGACGCATCGTTGAGTCCCAGCTGTTCTAGGAGGTCGGTACCTGCAATACACTCGTGACACAACGCACTCGACACGTAGAACTCCTGGGTGCACACCTGGCTGCCTATGCGGACCTCTAGGGTGGCTCTCCCCAGCAGCCCCATTCCTGCTCCGCTCGCCGTGTGCAGCATGCGGTCCGGGGCCTGCAGGTGACGCACGTCGACCCCGATCGCGCTGCAGTGCGCTGCGCTCACGAGCGAGGCCACCGCCCTCGTATCCAGCAGGATTCGGGTACGCATTCCGTTTACCTCCCCTTCCACCAGCGACGTGGCCCCCGTGATCCCCGCCACCAGCTCCCGTAGCCAGTCACCAGGAGTCACCGTTTCCGTGGGCATTGTTGCTGGAACCTGTGTGGAGATTACTCGCTCGCCATTATTCTCATTATCGTCTATTTGTATCGGGACCGCGCCGATTGCACCCCTAGTTGGTCCACGCTCTAGGGGGCGTTGGAGTTTAACCCCCGCGTCTGCCTAGCTCGGGTGATTTCAGGACAGTCTCTCACTAGATGCCCTCGGCGATTGCACATATAACATGTCCGGGGAGGGGGGGCGGCTCCGTAGCGGGTCCCCTGTCCGCTCCCTCTCCCTCCCCCAGTACGCAGTTGTCCCACATCGGACTCTAATTGGGCTATCCTCCTGGCCAGCCCCCCTACTGTCGAGCGTAGTTCCCCCATCTCAAACTGGAGGGTCTTCATATTTTTATTTGCTTCCTCGCGTACTTGGGTTACCCTCTCACCTACGTGAGTTACCCTCTCACCTACTTGGGTTAACTTACCGTCCATTTGGTCTACCCGGCCAGCAATATCTCCCATGCCGGTCTGTAACCCGGCTACCCACCCCGGGGTTGTCTCGCGGGGTCTCTGGGGCTCTCTTGCCCATCTCCTTATTGGGCTGGCGGGCTCCTCCTCATCCTCCTCCTCGTCAGGGATCAGGCTCGCCACGGTGCACTCCTGTCCCGACCCTCGGAGCTGCGCGCGTTCGCTGGAGAGCTCCTCACACTCGAGTGCTTGCTCGACTAGGGTATCGAAGGGGAGGCCTGCGCTACCCCTTTTGGGCTGCCACCACGTGGTGCGAGCTAGGTACCTGAGTAGCTTGTCTGCAGCTAGCGCGTCAATGACCTCCTTCGCGAACTCTGGACGGGCGATCCGGGTTAGTGATCGCACGTCCTCGGCGTAGTCTCGGAAGTCCTCGCCGGGTTGGCGTCGGTGCGCCTCTAAGGCTGTCTTTGCCCGTATCGCGTTGCGCGTGCCGAAACGCAGGTCTAATCTACGCATTAGTTCTTCTAGTTGGGTTTGCACGCTTTCGGGTAGTGCCTCTACAAAGTCGGCTGCCCGCCCATCTAGGTTCAACGTAAGTTGTCGTAACGCCTGCGCGTCCGACCAGCCATTAAGCTCTTTAGCCCCTATGATATTGCGGGAAAACGCTTTCTATGTAGGGGTCCCCTGGCCGGTGAACACATGCCTTACCTTTGCGTGGAGTAACGCGCCACTTTCCCGTGAAGATGTGAGGGTTCGTACGACTTCTGACACCAAATTGTTGGGGCCGCTGGTCCCCGAAGTCCCTCCCTGCTGCGTGCCTATGGCAGGGGCTCCGCCGTTCGCCGACCCCTCGCTACTCTGCGAGCAGCTGCTGCCATCGCTGGGCTCATCGCCCGATGGCTCTCCTCCCTGGTCTGCCCCTCCGCGAGCTCGTGTGAGAGGCATAGCTCGCCGCTCGCTCTCGTTCACCTGTAAACGCTGCGTTGTCTCTCCACCAATCACGCGCTCTAAACGGGGGTCAGGGGTCGGAGGGCGAATGACGCTGCCCTCACACCGCGCGAGTCCCTGCGGCGATAGACGGAGCGGGTACCTGTGGACGCACCGACCCCTTCCCCCACGCTACGAGCGCACACACCTGCACACACGCGACACCCACTCTTGCGCCGCTCTGCGCAGCGCTCCCACGTGGCGAGCTGCTGTATACACAGCACCACACGCGTTCCCACTTTTCAGCGAGATTACATGGGGACACGATCAGCTATTAATGATTTATTATCTGCTACCTGGAACTGGTTGTTGAGTCAGTATGAATCGACGAGGCTGGCCTACGCTGATACCTTCCTGCCTATTCCCGAGTTATCTGCCTATGATCCTAATTCACCTTCTTACTCACTGTTAGGTGCCCACGGCGGTCCGTTGATCCCGTGCTCGCAGCGTACCTCGATGCGTCGCACGGACGTCCGGGTCGCTGGGCTGGAGAGCATCTTGTGGCCTGATGCTGGAGTAAGAGAGACAGATCTCCTGTTTTCGCCCCCTTTTATCCTAATTCCCGGACTTAGGCCCCCCCCCCTTTTCCCACGTACTCTCCGCTCCCCCTCCTACCATGTGTGTGGGGCAGGTGCCGTTCAATCGCTTTCTTATGCAGGATTGTCGTAGTTATGCACATTATGCGGCGGCGTCCCCTCCGACTAGGCTCCGATTCTTGCCCCGTCGATCCTTGCGTGTGTGTGGTGTGCAGGATTGTCGTAGTTATGCACATTATGCGGCGGCGTCCCCTCCAACTATGCTCCTATTCTTGCCCCGTCGATCCTTGCGTGTGTGTAGTGCGTTTCACCCGCGGTGGCCGAAGGGCCCCTCGCTGCGACCTTGCAATCTTAATGCCGGTCGCAGCGCCGCGAAGTAGCATCGGGGGAGGTCGTCCAATTCCCTGGTCACCGGAAACCATGAAAGTTTATCCCGATAAGGGTTTCTCGGATTAAAACCGGTCGGCCAGGTGACTTCCCCTCGGAGCTCTATGGGGGGGGGGGAAATGCGTGCGGGTGTGTTCATGTGAGGTGAGGTGAGGGGGACGCGGGGTTGGCTCCGTCGCTTGGTGGTGGCGAGGTCATAGCTAGGGCGCCTGCTGAACGGCTTCGTGGCAGCGGCATCACAAGGTCTTCGCCGGGCTGGCGGCGGCGCGCATCTAATGCTGCCATTGCCTCCTCACGGTCATATGCACAGAAGCGTTGGCCGAGGTGGTGCATTACCTCTCCCAAATGCGCTTACGCGCTTGTGGATAGCGTTTCCACAAAGTTGGCTGCCCGCCCATCCAGATTAATATTTAGCTGCTGCAGCGCTTGCGCGTCCGTCCAGCCATTAATATCTTTCACATACGTGAGGTTCCGGGCA
This sequence comes from Lampetra planeri, assembly GCF_965212315.1. Taxonomy (NCBI): domain Eukaryota; kingdom Metazoa; phylum Chordata; class Hyperoartia; order Petromyzontiformes; family Petromyzontidae; genus Lampetra; species Lampetra planeri. The sequence continues at coordinate 11,361,766 of NC_136141.1, forward strand.
AACGATTTTGATGACGGTATCCCTCGCCCGGTGAATACGTATCTTACCTTTGCTTGGGGTGGGGCACCTCTCTCTCTTGGAGGTGTGGGGGGTCGTACCACTTCTGACACCATTATGTGGGGGCTGACACCCACCTGCTCCTCGGCCACTTCTCGCTGGGCCCCCGCCGATCAGGTGATCGGCCCCCCCGCACCAGCGCCCTCTCTGAGGGACATGGCTAAGTGGCTAGCTCACCACCGCCCGGAGTTATCCCACACACTCCTCACGTACACCACCACTAATGCGGAGGTGGCTGCGTGCACGTGCGTGCCCATGCAGGCGCACGTCGCCCACCACGGCTAGCGCAAAAAAAAAACGTATGAATATGCACGCGCCCCTCCCCCTCCTGTGGGTCTGCCTTAATCCGCTGTGCAAACACGCACGCGAGCGCAAGCACGTGTAAACAATGACGGCCGTATAGAGGTAATATAGATGTGCACCTCACACACCAACCCCGCGCTGACACCCTGCAGCCAACGCGCTGCGTAAAGCACGCTGTGCAAACACGTACGCGAGCGCAAGCACGTGTAAACAATGACGGTGAACGGGTTTTAACTCACCCCTCCCTTGCCCTATTAATAGCGCGGCTGTAGGCGCACGGTTTCCCCAAACGCGTGCATTTACCCACGCAGCCAATGGCAGCCGTATTGATGGTAATGTAGTGGTGGTATTGACGTGCGCCGACTGTGACAGTGATGGATCACGGGGCGGCGCGGGGTGCGGGGTTGGGCACGCGTTGTGGGCGTGGTGTGGACGCGCGCGCCGGGAGTGACAGATGACGAGGCGGCGCGGAGTGAGTGGTGAGGCACGATGAGATGTGGGAAAAGAGGATCGTAGCCAGCACCCGGCGATTGGTCGAATAAGTGGGTGCTCGCAGCGACGTCCGCAGGTGGGGTATAAAGGGGGACGCGCGAGAGCACTCGGGGAGAGTTACCGAGTTGAAGACCCGAAGACGGAGCTGAAGACCTAGTGAAGCCGAGTAGCTCAGTGGCGTTAGTCGCCGAGTAGCTAAGTGGATGTTGGTCATCCGAGTAGCTCAGTGGCGTTAGTCGCCGAGTAGCTAAGTGGATGTTGGTCATCCGAGTAGCTCAGTGGGCGTTAGTCGCCAAGTAGCTAAGTGGGTGTTTGTCACCCGAGTACTAAGTGGATGTTGGTCATCCGAGTAGCTCAGTGGCGTTAGTCGCCAAGTAGCTGAGAGGATGTTGGTCACCCGAGTAGCTCAGTGGGCGTTAGTCGCCAAGTAGCTAAGTGGGTGTTTGTCACCCGAGTACTAAGTGGATGTTGGTCATCCGAGTAACTCAGTGGGCGTTAGTCGCCAAGTAGCTAAGTGGGTGTTTGTCACCCGAGTACTAAGTGGATGTTGGTCATCCGAGTAACTCAGTGGGCGTTAGTCGCCAAGTAGCGAAGTGGGTGTTTGTCACCCGAGATACAAAGTAGGTGTTAGTCACCTGTAACCAAGTTTGATAAAATAAAGAGTGTGTTACCCGTGAAGTCGTCTCCCGTGGAGTTACTACATTACAACTGGCGTCAGAAGTAAACCTGTCTTCAAGAAGTATGGACACAAGGAAGACTACCCGTACCCACGAGCGAGGTCGGGATGACGACTGCGTACCGGGGACACCGACCTCGGGAGTAGAGGACGAGGAGTTGCCGCCGATGCAGCACTTCGCGGTGATGGCCGACGCTCCGCTTGCCTCCGACACCGGCCTCCAGGACGCGCACGCCCGCTTGGCGGAGTTGCTACTCGCCGCCGCCGCTGTCTTGGCCGACATCTCCGTTCCGGCGAGCGGAAAAACGGCTGCGGGGGTCGTGGAGGAAGCGACGGTGGAGGATTCCCGCCAAAGGGCGCTTCGCGCCAAAAGCCTGGAAGTTGCCGCCGTTTTTGGGGGGCCGCCACCGATTGGCGGGAAAGACGGACGCCACGTGGCCGGACACCTCCGCGCAGCGCAGCCCACGTCATCGGCGCGCGCCGGAGCCCTCCATTTTGCGCCTGACAACCGAGCCGACATTTTACACAACTCCAGCGGAGCGCGGGAAAATCTCTCCGACGTCGACGACGATCGGGTCCTCCAGCAAAGATTGCCCGCGCTGTCGGCGTTCAAGGCGGATGGGGGCGACTGGGGAGCCTTCCAACGAAGGTTCCTCGCTCATCAGGAGATGTCGGGGTGGTCCGACACCACTGCCCTGCGTGCGTTGCCAGCGATGCTTGACGACGACGCGCTTGCAGCCTTCACATCTGCTGCAAGGTCGTCCCGCTCTACGCTCCAGGCCGCACTACACCTGATGGCGAAGGTGTTCGGGCCGCCCTCCACGTGCCGCCACCAGTTCTACGATCGGCGGAAGGTGGCTGGGGAAACGACGCTAGCCTACCGCACGGCACTGCTCGCCTTGGCGGACGCGGCTTTTCCCCGCATGGATAAGGAGGGGAAGGACGCCATGGTGACGGAGCAGCTGCTGGTGTTGGCCCACGAGTTGGGGGTCCCCATCAACGTGGCAGACGAGATGGAGATCTGCTCCCTGGCGATCGCCACGAGCATTCACGCGTACGAGGTCCTCAAACGCAAGCCGGGGGTCGTCTGCAAATGGCCGGGGAATGCGGCACTGGCCGCCACGATCGCCGAACCTCAGCCAGCTGCGGTGCAGGAGCGGGCCTTCGCTGCACCGTGTCCGGGGGAGTGGAGAACGGGAGGTCGTTCGCCCACACGTTCGCCCCGCAAGCTGGAGCAACCGAAACCTACGACGTCCGTCGTCTGCTACAACTGCGGCCTTCGGGGTCACGTCGCAGCCGGGTGCCGGGCCCCGCGTCCGCGCACCGCAGGACCACGTCGGGACGACGACCAGGGCCACAAGTCATCCCAACAAAACCCGGCAAGTCGCGGCACCTCACACGTTCGGTCCACAAACACGGCACATTCGGGTCGCCGCTTCGCGGTGGGGGGTTCGCGGCTGGGTGCCGGGGGTTCAATTCGGCGGGGGGGGTCCGTACGCGGCCCGCAAGCAGTCGAGTGGTCCGAATTGGCCCACAGGATCGTGGCTGCGTCAGCCGGGTCGTCCGTGGTAACGGGGTTCATTGACGGGGTTGAGGTCCGGGTGCTTGTTGACACGGGTGCGTCGGCCACCATCATCTCGGACCTTATTTATAACATCCTTCCCGTCCAAAGTAGACCCCTTCTGCCGGTAGACGTGCCATTTTATGCGGCGAATGGGGGATCCCTGGGGATCATCGGCCAGATTCGGGCGACTATTTGCATTGGGGACATTAAATTAGCGGGCCCTATTTTTGTATCATCATCGCTGGCCGTTCCCTGTTTGCTAGGTACGGACTTTTTGTCAAAAATGCCCATCAAAATTCTTATTGATCAGGCCTGCATAGAGCTTCCGTCAGGTCGGCGGGTTGCCTTCTTGTCGAGCCCTATCAAAGTGCGCACGGTTTGTGCGACGGTGCAGGCGCTGGCGACTCACACTGTACGGGTACCCCCGGGATCGCAAATGTTAGTACCCCTTCGGTTCAGGAAGCCACTCGAGGTGGGTGCGGAGGCACAGGGGGTGCTGTTGGGGCCGTCAAACAGAGCCAGTAAGGGCCTCGACTTAGCGGTTGCTCAAACCATGGTGAGAGGGGACAGTGAGCCGTTCGTAATGGTCCTGAATACGGGGTCGCGGCCGGCCGTAATTGCGCAGGGAACGGTGCTGGCTCACGCCGCGCCGCTGCCCGTTGAGGAACGGCTCGTGGCTCAAGCAGATTTTACTGTCGAGTCGCATCCTCAAAGTGATGAGGGGACTGAGTGGTTGGACTCGCTGTGTGCGGGTTCTGCTAACTTGTCCAGGGTGCAATTGGGAGCATTGAGGGGTTTGCTCATTGAGTTTGCTGACGTGTTCAGCAAACATAAGTACGATATCGGCTGCACTGACCTGTTGCGCCACCACATAGCTACAGGGGACGCGGCCCCTATTCGTCAGAATCCTTTCCGGCTCAGCCCGGCCGAGAAGGAACATGTGCAATCGGCGGTTAATGATATGTTGGCGGCCGATATCATTTCGCCCTCTTCTAGTCCGTGGGGTGCTCCTATTGTCCTAGTAAAGAAACAGGACGGGTCCTTGCGGTTTTGTGTCGATTTCCGCCGCTTAAACAAAATCTCGATGGCGGATGCGTATCCGCTCCCCAGGATGGATGAGTCGCTGGATGCCTTGGCGGGAGCGCAGTTTTTTTCCACACTCGATCTGCTTTCTGGATTTTGGCAATTGCCACTCGATAACGAGTCTAAACCTAAAACTGCTTTCCGCACACCTGGGGGCCTTTTTGAATTCAACCGTTTGCCCATGGGCTTACATTCCGCTCCTGCCACGTTCCAGAGACTCATGGAATTGGTTTTGTCAGGCCTCCAATGGGATACCTGTTTGATTTATCTTGACGATATTATCGTCTTTAGTCGGACTTTCGAGGAGCACCTCCAGCGACTGAGAGCGGTGTTCCTCAGGATGCGTTCCGCTAAGCTAAAATTTAAACCGGCTAAATGTTTTCCGCTTCGGGAATCTGTCAGATATTTGGGCCATATCGTGAGTCGTTCAGGGATCTCGACGGACCCTGCTAAGACGCATTGCGTCAGCTCATGGCCAACGCCAACCTCGGTCACGGAGGTTCGTAGTTTCATTGGTTTTGCCTCCTATTACCGTCGTTTTGTCAAGCAATTTGCCACCATAGCCAAGCCCCTGCACGCTTTGACGGCTAAGGGTGTGAGGTTTCACTGGGGGGCAGAGGAGGAGGATGCGTTCTGCTCCCTCCGTGACGCTTTGGTGCAGGCTCCCCCCTTGTGTTACCCCGATTTCACACAACCGTTTTTGCTTGACACGGACGCCAGCAATACGGGTATCGGGGGGGTGCTCTCACAGTTGGTCGGGGGGGTTGAACGGGTGGTCGCCTACGGTAGTAGGGTTCTTTCCCCCGCAGAACAACGCTATTGCGTAACTCGTCGTGAATTGTTAGCCATTGTGTTTTTTACACAGCAATTCAGGCCGTATCTTTACGGCCGTCATTTTACGGTCCGGACGGACCATGCGGCTCTACAATACGCTATGCGCGTGGCGCAGCCATCGGGCCAATTGTCCCGATGGTTGGAGGTCCTTCAAGACTACCAATTCACGACGATTTACCGAAAAGGGTTGCGGCACTCAAACGCGGACGCCTTGTCGCGGTTGCCGCCGTGCACGGACTGCACATGTTTGTTGGGATCAGCGCGGTGCAAACCCCCGGTCGCCGGCGCCCCGGGAGTTGCGCTCGCCGCCACTGACACCCCGGGAGAGGACGCCCCCACGGGGAGGGATTCGCTGTTGTCGTTGCCCCTCATTGAGTGGGGCCGCCTCCAGATGTCCGACAGCTCCCTACTTACGCTGCGTCGGAAAGTTGGCGCTCCCGAACAAGGGGAGGCGCGGGTCGGTTCCTGGGTGTGCAGACAGGGCCTGTTGATGAGGTGGGACAACATGTCCCGGCGTCACGTGGTCGTGGTGCCTGTTGCTATGCGGGGTAGGATTGTTCTGGCAGCTCATGAACGGCTCATGCATCTGGGTTTTCACAAAACGCTCGCCCTAATCCAGCGAGACTATTATTGGCCGGGGATGGGTAACGACGTGGCGAATATTCTTAAGGGATGCGTAGAGTGCGCCAAAAGGAAACCGCCACCATTGGCGGCTAATCCACCGCTGCAATCCATTCAGGTTTCGCGTATAAACGAATTGGTAGCGTTGGACATCTTGGGGCCCTTTCCGGTTACACCAAGGGGAAATAGGTTCCTGCTGGTTGGCGTGGAATACTTCACCCGATGGCCTATGGCATGGCCGCTCGCCAACCAGTCGGCTGCGGCGGTGGCGGACGCCTTTGTCCAGGGTTATGTGTTGGACAAGGGCGCCCCCGAACGCTTGCTGACGGATCAAGGGAAGAATTTTTCGAGCGTTTTGTTGCGCGAGGTGTGCGACCTGTTGGGTACAAAGAAAGTGCGTACTTCCCCCTACCACCCGCAGACTGACGGGATGGTTGAGCGTCTGAACAGAACGATTACGTCTATGTTGTGCCAACAGGTCTGCGACGATCAGGTTGATTGGGACTTACAGGTGCCGGGGGTACTCGCGGCCTATCGAATGGCCCCTCATGCGGCGACAGGGTTTTCCCCATTTTTTCTTATGTATGGGCGGGAGGCCGATCCGGCCATGGACGTCCAACTGGGGATTTCCCAGCCACGTGCAAAATCTAAATTGACAGACCACATCAAATTTAATATCGCCAAATTGACTGAAGCGCGGGAGGGGGCAAGGTTGAATTCGCGGTCGCGGCAAATTGCAAACGAGAAATTGCATGAGCGGAGGGTGCATACGCATGATTGGAAACCAGGCGATAAGGCCTGGCTGCATTGTCCACATGCACCGTTGGCTACGTCCCCCAAGTTGTTGAGACCTTGGAGGGGACCGGTGGAAATTGTGCGGGTTGCACGGCCCCAGAGTATACAGATTAAATGGGGGAAACGCCGTTGGTATGTGCACCCCTCCCGACTGAAGCCCTATGCGGCACCGTGTGACCCCGTTCTGTGCCGTGACGACCGGGCGTGTGATGTGACCGTCGACTCGGGGAGGGAGGTGTCGCAGGCTGATCCTCACGTGTCTCCACCTGACCCACCCCCAGGTGCCTCGGGCTTGACGGCTGCTGACCATCGAGAGCCTGAACCCCGGGGCACGCACGAGTCCTCGATGCCTGGCCGATGTCTTCCTGAACCGCCGGCACCACCGGACGTTCAACCGCGTCTGGTGCCGTACGACGGACCGGCAAGGCGGACTCGGGCTAGGTCTCAACAATTTTCATGAGGACGGGTTTTTTTTGTGCTCTACACCGAGCTCGCCCGGTGTTCCCCTCTGCCGGGATAATGTCCCGTTGTAGGGACGCTCGGAAGAAAAGGGGACACTGCACGAGTCGAAAGGAAAAAAAAAAAAATTTTCCATTTATTTTTTTGTATACACATTGCTATTGTCACTCGCCGGTTTGTATATATTGTTCTGTTGTCGCGGTGGCATTGGTTGAGGGTTGCGGATGGTGGTGTTCGCGTCGTGTTGTGTTGTTAGCTTAGTTGTTGTTCTTGTTGTTGTGTTGTGTTACGGGGCACACAGGGAGGGTTTGTAATTTTTGTAGCAGCCGGGGCGGCTGCGAGCTATGTGGTAGGGGGTGATGTAGTGGTGGTATTGACGTGCGCCGACTGTGACAGTGATGGATCACGGGGCGGCGCGGGGTGCGGGGTTGGGCACGCGTTGTGGGCGTGGTGTGGACGCGCGCGCCGGGAGTGACAGATGACGAGGCGGCGCGGAGTGAGTGGTGAGGCACGATGAGATGTGGGAAAAGAGGATCGTAGCCAGCACCCGGCGATTGGTCGAATAAGTGGGTGCTCGCAGCGACGTCCGCAGGTGGGGTATAAAGGGGGACGCGCGAGAGCACTCGGGGAGAGTTACCGAGTTGAAGACCCGAAGACGGAGCTGAAGACCTAGTGAAGCCGAGTAGCTCAGTGGCGTTAGTCGCCGAGTAGCTAAGTGGATGTTGGTCATCCGAGTAGCTCAGTGGCGTTAGTCGCCGAGTAGCTAAGTGGATGTTGGTCATCCGAGTAGCTCAGTGGGCGTTAGTCGCCAAGTAGCTAAGTGGGTGTTTGTCACCCGAGTACTAAGTGGATGTTGGTCATCCGAGTAGCTCAGTGGCGTTAGTCGCCAAGTAGCTGAGAGGATGTTGGTCACCCGAGTAGCTCAGTGGGCGTTAGTCGCCAAGTAGCTAAGTGGGTGTTTGTCACCCGAGTACTAAGTGGATGTTGGTCATCCGAGTAACTCAGTGGGCGTTAGTCGCCAAGTAGCTAAGTGGGTGTTTGTCACCCGAGTACTAAGTGGATGTTGGTCATCCGAGTAACTCAGTGGGCGTTAGTCGCCAAGTAGCGAAGTGGGTGTTTGTCACCCGAGATACAAAGTAGGTGTTAGTCACCTGTAACCAAGTTTGATAAAATAAAGAGTGTGTTACCCGTGAAGTCGTCTCCCGTGGAGTTACTACATTACAGTAATATACGCGCGCCCCACTGCTAAATGCTAATGCCCTTGTACGTAAAACACGCGGCGTAACGCCGGCGGACGGGTTTTAACTCACCCCTGCCTCGCCCTATTAATAGCGCGGCGCCGCTGCACAGACGCGGAAGCCGTTAATGAATTACTACCCGCGCGCCTCACACACATGCTCGAATTACACACCACGCCGTCACTCTCCCCACACATACAGAAATCACACTACACCGATCTTCTGAACTGAAGTTTATTAATGGCGCGTCTATAGCAAACCCTGTGCAGCCTGGAGTAAATAGTCGGCGAGCAGCGCCTAGCCTATCCGTATTCAATTCATGGGTGTACCCTCACCTTTCTTCTCACCTCGCAGACGCACTCACGGTGTCGCCCGGACGCGGTGGGAGTCGGAGGGATGAAGGTACGAGAGGTCTCTGCCTGGGGTCGAGTTGTAGCAGCACTCACCAGCGTCCCTTGGACGTTGCGAGCGGCTGGGAGTCGGACCGGGCAGCTGAACGGCCGGATGAGAACTCCTCAACGTTTTCCCGCTCCCTCCTTTTATGCCCTCGGAATCCAAAGATCCAGAGTCACGTGGTGTTATCCTGCACATCCAATCGGGTGCCTACCTTTCGATTTTAAACCGATACCCCGCCCTTACCTCGAGCGTTGCTTCCCATTATGCCTTGATCCATTGTCTACGCCCCTATCCTCCCCACCCCGGACTCAACCGGTTTGATCGTGGTGGCCGTCCCGTGGAATACACAGCTGCAGTCGGTCCAGGAATTTCTCTCCCACCTCCTCTTATGCGCTGCTCACGGAGTGTTTGCCCTCGAGGCCCTATCTCCCTGTGCTGTGAGTGTCTCATTGCGGTTAGCCCGGTGAGCGTCGTCGCGCCCATACAATTTAAGCCAATTCATGGGGGCCGCAATTAAATTTGGCCTGGGGGGGTCGGCCAATCTCCTGCCATTGGGAAACCGTGGGACATCCCCGCTAGGGGTGCATGTGTGTGTTTAGTGGGGGTGTGCGTGCGTTCGTGTGGAGGGTTGCAAGGGGATGGCAGTGCCAGTGGAGTTGCTCCATTGCTGTGGCACCACAGAGCTCAAGCCTCTAGAACGAGCCCTGGGCATCGTTAGTGTTGTCTGAATAAAGGCTCTTAAAAAGTCACAATATTACTATTTAGCATGAGCTTGAAAAAAAGAGTAGCTTTTACCCTTTCTGGCAATACAGTAGGTGTTAAGATGTTCAAACACCAGTTAGATACCGTTTTCAAGGATCGAGTCTGCATTAACTACATGTACTTGTGGTGAAGATGCAAACAAACATGCCCTGATAATATATGCACTGTTTTTGAAACTGGTTGTATGCCAATTAGATTCAGAGACAATGCATATATTAGCAGAGCATGTTTGTTTGCATATTGAACATCTTAACACCTGTTTAACACGTAGGCTTTCACGACCAATATCCATAATAGAGGTTTTTTTGGTTAGATCACGTAAATATAAAAATGTGTCGTTAAAACCCGCCACCACCCGACACAGACAACTAGTAAAGGTTACTCTTTGGTTCTTTCATTAAAGTCACGTAGAAAGAAAATTAATTAAATAATAGAATACGAACTACATTTGAAAGACAAAACACAGACACGGAGACACACAGACAGACACACAAGCAGAGACAACACAGAGACACACAGAGAGGGACACACAACATAGACACACAGAGACCCAATGCCTCTGTGTCGAGGCCTTAAATAGAGAGAGAGAGGGGCAGAGAGAGAGAGGTGGTTCTGCTGGAGCAGAGAAATTAGCATGTCAATGAGAGAGCTGTGTGGAAATCCACCCCGCGGCGGCCGGGGGAGAGAAAGACCCAACAAGCCTGCTAAATTTTAGAGAGAGTTGTGTGGAAATCCACCCCGAAGCGGCCAGCTGAGAGAAAAAAAGCGAATGAACCTATGGAAGCCTGGTAAATTTCAGAGAGAGAAATAGGCAGTTTGAGAAAACAAACGTAGCAAATTTTTGGAAATGTAATGCAATGCAACACAGAGAGTCGGCTAACACACAGTTAACGCATAGCCTGGTTGATTACGTTCTCCAAAGATTGCTAAATTAGAGAGAGAGGGGGGAGGCAGAGAGAGAGGTGGGTCTGCGGTAGCAGTATAATTAGCATGTCAATGAGAGAGCTGTGTGGAAATCTTCCTTTGCGGGTTGTCACGTAAAGAGAACATGCCAATTCGTCACTAGTACAGCACACCAGTGTGTTGGAGAGCCAAGCCACAACATTTACAATCTGAGTATGACGTCTTGCCAGTAATTAGAACTACCTTCATCAGGCGACAGCCAGATTTGTGGAGAAGTCTAACTGTTTCGTTCCTTATATAGAAGCGTAGATGTGGTGACCACACTTCTGCGTTCTTGCGGAAAGTGGTGGGGGGATTACTGAGTCAACGTACATTATGCACGTGCATTATGCGAGCCCTTTGATCTTGTCCTTCGTGTCTGTTGTGTGTATTAAAATAGCCATACCAACGGTAATCCCTATGTAATAAGAGCCTATGTCGGATTCACGTGGTGATCAGCTTTGCCGGTCCCGCTTTACAGCCAATGGGGGAAGAGCCTGGGAGCATGGCCTCGGCGTGATCACGGGATGTCAGCTAGGTGATTGGTTTCGCTGGTCTTGGCCTCAGCCAATGGGAAGACAAGTCAGGGCTGTGGTCCCGGGAGTTGATGGGGAATCTGGAACATTCGGCGCAGGCTATTGAGGATTGGCTGGAGTGTACCACGTGACCCAGGCGTTAAATAAGGGGAGAGGAGAGACACGGGGTCAGACACGGAATGAAGAGAGGGGCCACGCGCGAGTGGGGCTCCGGGTGCCACGTGGCGGTGTGTCTCTGGTGGCTGTCTGCCCGCTTCCCGTTGCCTGCCAGCAACGGGGAGTGTTTGTGAACTGCAAGAAGTGAAATAAAAGGACCGATTCCACAAGCCGTCTCCAGCGTGTTATTACACCTATATAGGTATGCTGCCCTTTATAGCCATGCATTTAAATACAGGTAGTCCTCTACTTACGATGGAGATGCGTTACGACGACCCCATCGTAAGTCAAAAATATCGTAAGTCGAAGATGGCCTAGCCTACCCAAGAATGGTGGTAATTTAGTAAAACAGAGCAATTTACGGTACCGTACTGTATAAACTATATACTGTATGTATTTATTAATTGCAATACTGTATTGCACAGTAAAATGTAAAGTAAAAAACCCAGGTAAATTCTTAGCCTACCTCTATGAACTGCAATTTAATAGAGAGTTTTATTAGGAAACACTCCTATCTGCTATAAAAAAAACTTTTAACATGTATTGAACGTATCGTATCGTGGTAACCCTAAAATGAAATCGCTAAAGCTACGTATCATACATCCATTGAACGTATCAGGCTTTGAAACACAAAAAACACAAAAAATACATGCGCTAACACCGAGACAACATAACTCCGTCGACCGCTGGTGAGAGTGAAGCATCACCCAAGGCGGGAGATGCGTACATCCCGGCAGCGGCCCAACGTACAGTATCGTACCTCGTACGCTGCTGTGTTTGCCTGCCGCGTGAAATTTGACATATTTTACAATTTTTTCGTATCGCTATTACCATCGTAAGAGCGAAATATCGTAAGTCGGACCATCGTAACTCGGGAACTATCTGTAATGTATTATTTGATGATTTGCTTCCACGTAGCAATAAGGCCGTAGCTATCCGAACGGTTAAAATTATTTTTACTTCTTTCAATTTCGATTGATTATCTAATTAGTCTTGTCCAGTAGGAGATAGTTTTGCACAGAACTTCAACATCAAAATCAATTAAGTGTCCTTGTTGGCACACGTGTAGTGGTGATACGCGCTGGGGTAGGGATCGGGTGCCAGCGCGTAGTGATTGGCTGTGTGTGTGGTGACGCGCGCTGACGGTGAAGGATCAGGGGTCAGCGCGTAGTCGTGGGTTATGTGGTGCTGATTGGCTGTGTGCCGGTGACGCGCTTGAGAGGGAGTGATCGGGTGGCAGCGCGGCGTGATTGGTTGAGTAGTGGAAACACGCGCTGGGGGAAAACGGATCGTAGAAATAGCGCGTCGTGATTGGTTAACTAAGGAGCGATGCTCACGTCGAGGTCCGCATCCGCTCCGTCTCCCGTGAGGAGGGACTATATAAGGTGATGCACACAGGCGCACGGGGAGAGTGTAACCAGCGAAGACTGAAGACGGAGAGGAAGAGATAGGGCCCTGTGGTACCCAGTCCCGCTGTCCTGTGGGGACCGGGACTCTGTGTAACCCAGAGGCGGAGTGTAGGGTGAGCATGCAGTGTGAGCATGCAGCGTGTGTAGCCAGAGGCATAGGGTCTACACGAGACGAGTGATGCGTGTGTAGCCAGAGGCATAGGGTCTACACGAGACGAGTGATGCGTGTGTAGCCAGAGGCATAGGGTCTACACGAGACGAGTGATGCGTGTGTAGCCAGAGGCATAGAGTCTACACGAGCTAAGTGAAGTGTGTAGCCAGAGGCATAGAGTCTACACGAGCTAAGTGAAGTGTGTAGCCAGAGGCATAGAGTCTACACGAGCTAAGTGAAGTGTGCAGTCAGAAGAATAGAGGTCACACGTTGTATCGTTGTATCGTGACAGTAGTCAGAAGAATAGAGACCACACGTTGTATCGTGACAAGTCAAGATTTAATAAAAAGTGTGTTACCCGTCAAGGAGTTTCCTGCCGTCAATTCCAATACTTCAACTGGCGTCAGAAGTGAAACAGTCTTCCAAGCATGGAGACAAGGAAGACCCGTCGGACCCACGGGATTGACCGCGAGGATAACCTTGACGACTCGGGCCAGCTGGCATCGGGGGGTGAGGACGAAGAATTGCCCACGCTGCAGGATCCGCCGACGGCGCCGGGCGAGCGACTGGGGACCGATGCCGTGCTCCGCGAGGCGCACTCCCGTCTGGCGGAGCTGCTGCTCGCCGCCGCGTCCATCCTGGCGGAAATCAGCTCGTCGGCAGGAGCGGGGACGGCGGTGGACATTCTACAGGGTCGCCCCGCAGATTCCCGCCAAAATGACTTGGCGATTCCCGCCATTTCATCTGCGCCGACTTTTGGCGGGAACGGCGACCGCCACGTGGCGGCGGTTCTCCAAGCGCGCCCGCTTACGTCATCAACGCGCGCTGCGGACCGCCATCAGACACCCGCCACTGGGGCCGCCATCTTACACACCGACGGGGTGGCGGAAAGGAACCACGAGGCAGAGGACGACTTCATTTTTCAACAGCGCCTTCCCACATTGTCAGCCTTCAAGGCGGAAGGCGGGGACTGGGGCCAATTTCAGCGCAGGTTTTTGGCGCATCAGGAGATGTCCGCCTGGTCCGACGCTACGGCGCTGCGGGCACTGCCTGCCATGTTGGACGACAACGCGCTCACGGCCTTCACGTCCGCACGGAGGTCGGACCGCTCCACGCTTAAGGCAGCGCTGGGTCTCATGGCCAAGGTCTACGGACCTCCCTCGGCGTGTCGCCATCATTTTTATGCAAGGCGGAAGGCGGACACGGAGACCGCGCTCGCCTATCGCACGGCGTTGCTGGCTCTTGCCGATGCCGCATTCCCTCGTATGGACGAGGAGGGCCAAGATGCGATGGTTTTGGAGCAGCTGCTTAAGTTGGCGCAGGACCTGGGGGTCCCCATCAACACGGCCGACGAGATCGATATTTCTTCCTTGCGGGTCGCTACGAGTATACAAGCGCACGAGGTCCTTCAACGCAAACAGGGGGTCGTCTGCAACGCTGCCGTGGCCTCAGCTCCGGGTCGGGTGGTCACCGAACCCCAAGTCGTCAGCCCACGAGAGGAGGCGTTCACCGCGGGACGACCAGGGGACTGGAGGTCGGAAGGTCGTTCGCCTCTGCGATCGGCCCGCAAGCTGGAGCAACCGAGATCTCCGACGACCCTTATCACGTGTTATAACTGCGGCCTCCGGGGCCACGTGGCGTCCGGTTGCCCCGCTCCACGTCAGCGCGCCATGGGATCTCGGCTGGACGACGACCAAGGCCCCAAGTCATCCCTACAAACCCCGGCAAGTCGCGGCACCTCACATGCTCGGCCTACATACTCGACACGCATGGGCCGTCGCGGTGCGGCGGAGGAGGGCCGGTTAGGGTTCGGGGATTCGGTTCGGCGAGGGGGGTTCGGCCGGGACCGGGGAGACATTGAGTGGTCGGAGTTGGGGCACAGAATTGTGGCTGCTTCAGCGGGTTCATCCGTCGTTACGGGATCTATTGATGGGGTCGAGGTCAGGGTGTTAGTGGACATGGGGGCGTCGGCGACTATTATATCGGACCTCATTTACAACATTCTCCCCATCCAATGCCGTCCGCTGCTCCCAGTGGATGTGCCATTTTACGCCGCTAATGGGGGATCGTTGGGCATTATCGGTCAGATTAGGGCGTCCATTTGCATTGGAGATATCAAATTGTCGGGACCCGTTTTCGTTTCGTCTTCTTTGGCGGTTCCTTGTCTATTGGGCACTGATTTTTTGGCTAAAATGCCCATTAAAATTCTCATCGATCAGCGTTGCATTGAACTACCATCGGGTCGCCGTATTTCATTTTTGACGAACCCTACTGAAATTCGGACGGCGTGCGCTACGATACAAGCGTTGGCGACACAGACCGTGCACGTGCCCCCGGGTTCACAGATGTTAATTCCCCTCAGGTTGCGGAAACCATGGGTGGGGGGGACTTCGGAACAAGGCATGCTTTTGGGTCCTTCTAACAGGGCTGTCGGGGGTGTCGATTTGTCGGTGGCTCACACTTTGGTTCGGGCTGACAAGGATCCGTTTGTGATGGTTTTAAACGCTGGGTCGCGGCCAGCCGTCATTCAGCAGGGCACCGTGCTAGCTCACGCGGCACGGGTCCCTGCGGATGAGCGGCTGGTTGCGCAGGTTGATCCGAGCCCCACACAGAACATTGAACCGAGGGAGGACCTTGAATGGGTCCATTCGCTGTGCGCGGACTCGGACGATTTGTCAGCGGTACAGTTGGGTGCGCTGCGCGAGTTGCTAATGGAATTTTCTGATGTGTTCAGTAAACATAAGTATGACATTGGGTGCACGGATTTGTTACGCCACCACATTGACACGGGCGATGCGGCACCGGTCAGGCTAAATCCCTTCCGACTGAGTCCTGCTGAGAAGGAACATGTTCAGTCGGCCGCTAACGATATGCTAGAAGCCGACATTATTTCGCCTTCCTCCAGTCCTTGGGGAGCACCTATTGTGCTGGTTAAGAAGCAGGACGGGTCCTTGCGATTTTGCGTAGATTTCCGTCGCCTGAATAAGATCTCTGTGGCTGACGCGTATCCGCTCCCCAGGATGGACGAGTCCCTCGATGCATTGTCTGGTGCGCGATATTTTTCGACTCTTGATTTATTATCGGGATTCTGGCAGTTGCCACTCGACGAAGAGTCTAAACCTAAGACAGCATTTCGGACTCCAGGGGGCCTGTTCCAGTTTAACCTGTTACCCATGGGACTTCACTCCTCTCCAGCGACGTTTCAGCGCCTTATGGAGTTGGTTTTGTCGGGCTTGCAATGGGATACGTGCTTGATTTACCTTGACGATGTCATTGTTTTCAGTAAAACATTTGAGGAATACCTCCAGCGATTGAGAGGGGTGTTCTTACGAATGCGATCGGCTAAATTAAAATTTAAACCGGCCAAATGCCACCTTTTTCGTAAGTCCGTTAGATACTTGGGTCACATTGTCGACTCTTCGGGGATCTCTACCGATCCCGCGAAGACGGACTGTGTCAGTTCATGGCCGACACCCACGTCAGTTTCGGACGTGCGCAGTTTCATCGGTTTTGCTTCTTATTACCGCCGATTCGTTGAGCACTTCGCCACTATTGCAAAACCCTTGCACGCTCTAACGGCGAAAGGAGTGAAGTTCCGATGGGGACCGGAGGAGGAGGCCGCGTTCTGCTCCCTCCGGGATGCCTTGGTGGGTGCCCCACCCTTGCGCTATCCGGATTTTGCGAGTCCCTTCTTGCTAGATACGGATGCTAGCGACACGGGCATTGGGGGGGTGCTATCCCAAGTCGTTGGGGGAGTCGAAAGGGTGGTCGCTTATGGTAGCAGGGTGTTGTCACCGGCGGAGCAGCGCTACTGCGTCACCCGTCGCGAACTGCTTGCCATTGTTTTTTTGTACAACAATTCAGACCGTATCTCTATGGTCGTCACTTTACGGTCCGGACGGACCACGCGGCGCTACAGCATTCATTGAGGGTCGCCCAACCCTCGGGCCAATTGTCACGGTGGTTGGAAGTCCTCCAGGACTATCAGTTCACGACTACATACCGTAAGGGGTTGCGACACACAAATGCCGATGCCCTGTCGCGATTGTTGCCTTGTCATAAATGTGCGTGTCTATCGGGATTGGCGCGCTGTAAACCGCCGGTTGTGGAAGATATGGGGGCATTGGCTGCGACCGCGGGCGCACCAATCGGGGATGTCCCCGCTACCTCTCAGGGTCAGGACTCGCTGCTCTCACTGTCGCTGAGTGAGTGGGGCCGTCTCCAAATGGCGGACAGCTCCCTGCTAGCATTGCGCCGCAGGGTGGGGGGTCCCAAAGAGGACCAGGAGCGAACTGGCTCCTACGTACTTAAGCAGGGCATGTTAATGAGATGGGACAGTTTGTCCCGGCGGCACGCACTTGTGGTGCCTTCCGCTGTGAGGGCGAAAGTTGTTTTGGCCGCACACGAACGCCTCTTGCATTTGGGGGTAAACAAAACGCTTGCCCTGCTTCAGCGTGACTATTATTGGCCGGGGATGGGGAGTGACGTGGTGAATATTCTGAAGGGATGCGTTGAGTGCGCCAGACGAAAACCACCGCCCGTGGCAGCTAATCCACCGCTGCAATCTATTCAAGTCTCGCGCACTAACGAGCTCGTTGCGCTCGATATTCTGGGGCCCTTTCCAGTCACGCCTAGGGGTAATAAGTACCTGTTGGTGGGGGTCGAATATTTTACCCGGTGGCCTATGGCGTGGCCACTCACCAACCAGTCGTCGGCGGCTGTGACGGACGCCTTTGTCCAGGGCTACGTCCTGGACAAGGGGGCTCCCGAACGCTTGCTGACCGACCAAGGGAAAATTTTTTCAAGTAAATTGCTGCAAGAGGTGTGTGATATGTTGGGTACTAAGAAGGTGCGTACCTCCCCGTACCACCCGCAGACGGACGGGATGGTGGATAGACTCCACAAGACTTTGACTTCCATGATGTGCCAGCAGGTGTGTGAGGCACATGTTGATTGGGACCTGCAGGTCCCGGGGGTCCTCGCCGCATATAGAATGGCCCCCCATGCAGCGACGGGATTTTCCCCATTCTATCTGATGTACGGTCGGGAAGCCGACCCGCCCATGGAAACGCAGCTTGGCCTGTCCGCACCACGAACTAATTCAAAATTGGCAGAACATATTAAATTTAATATTCACAAGCTGACAGAGGCAAGGGAGGCCGCACGGCTTAATTCACGGGCTCGCCAAATTGCTAACGAGCGGTTGCGTGCACGGAAGGTGTCCGTGCACGACTGGAAACCAGGTGACAGGGCCTGGCTGCATTGCCCTCAGGCGCCTTTGGCTACGTCGCCTAAATTGTTGAAGCCATGGCGGGGACCCGTGGAGGTCGTGCGTGTTGCACGCCCCCAGTGCATTCAGATAAAATGGGGAAAGCGACGGTGGTACGTCCACCCCTCCCGACTGAAACCGTTCTCGCCTCCATATGGCCTCCCCTTGTGTCGTGAGGGCCGAGCATGTGACGTGACCGACGACCCAAAGGGGGAAATGTCTCTGCCTGATCCTCACATGGTTCCGCCTGATCTCCTCCCAGGTGTCTCGGAACTGACAGCTGCCGACCACCGGCGGCCGGATCTTCGCGGCGGGGCTGGTCCTTTCAGGCCCGATCCGCGCCGTCTAGAGCAGCCGGAGCCACCGGACGGTCGTCAGCGTCCCGTCCCATATGACGGACCGGCCAGACGGACTCGCGCCAGGTCGCGCTACTTTTTATGACCTACCACGTGAGGAGTCGAGGAAGCTGGAGCGCCTCGGACTCTGCGTTTAGTCACAGAGACGCTGGGCGCGTTCATTTTCTGGAAATCACTTTTATTGTGTTGTTCGTCGGGCTGTACATAGCTTCTTATCGAGGTGTTGTGTGTGTTGTTGTTGACTTTTCTTGTGTTAGTTGTCAATTTGTACATAGGTTGTTGTTGCGTTACGGGGCACACTGGGGGGTGGGGTTTTTTTTGTTGTGTTAACGTTGTGTTGTGTTGTTGGTTAGCAGCCGGGCCGGCTGCGAGCTATGTGGGAGGGGGTGATGTAGTGGTGATACGCGCTGGGGTAGGGATCGGGTGCCAGTGCGTAGTGATTGGCTGTGTGTGTGGTGACGCGCGCTGACGGTGAAGGATCAGGGGTCAGCGCGGGGTCGTGGGTTATGTGGTGCTGATTGGCTGTGTGCCGGTGACGCGCTTGAGAGGGAGTGATCGGGTGGCAGCGCGGCGTGATTGGTTGAGTAGTGGAAACACGCGCTGGGGGAAAACGGATCGTAGAAATAGCGCGTCGTGATTGGTTAACTAAGGAGCGATGCTCACGTCGAGGTCCGCATCCGCTCCGTCTCCCGTGAGGAGGGACTATATAAGGTGATGCACACAGGCGCACGGGGAGAGTGTAACCAACGAAGACTGAAGACGGAGAGGAAGAGATAGGGCCCTGTGGTACCCAGTCCCGCTGTCCTGTGGGGACCGGGACTCTGTGTAACCCAGAGGCGGAGTGTAGGGTGAGCATGCAGTGTGAGCATGCAGCGTGTGTAGCCAGAGGCATAGGGTCTACACGAGACGAGTGATGCGTGTGTAGCCAGAGGCATAGGGTCTACACGAGACGAGTGATGCGTGTGTAGCCAGAGGCATAGGGTCTACACGAGACGAGTGATGCGTGTGTAGCCAGAGGCATAGAGTCTACACGAGCTAAGTGAAGTGTGTAGCCAGAGGCATAGAGTCTACACGAGCTAAGTGAAGTGTGTAGCCAGAGGCATAGAGTCTACACGAGCTAAGTGAAGTGTGCAGTCAGAAGAATAGAGGTCACACGTTGTATCGTTGTATCGTGACAGTAGTCAGAAGAATAGAGACCACACGTTGTATCGTGACAAGTCAAGATTTAATAAAAAGTGTGTTACCCGTCAAGGAGTTTCCTGCCGTCATTTCCAATACTTCACACGCGTTCTGCTACTGCTGACAGTTGTATTTGGGATCATTTTAGTATCATGCTGATTATTCATCCTGTGAGGACTATGGTAATAAAATCAAAGATTTACTCGATGAAGGTACCTACCTTAAAATTAAACGAGACCCAACCAGCACCTTGGAACGTGAAACAATGGCAATCGTTGCCAAGTCATCAATTCCCAAGGAAGAGTGATACCTGATCAAACCAAGGGCATCAAAACCACCAAGACTTTATGGGGTGACAAAAATTCACAAAACGGATGTGGCGTCATCTGGTCCAACACCAATGGAGACTAGGCTCTAAGAAAAGCTGTCTCGGGTGGGGACCAATCAACTTCAAGGACAGTGCATATCATTATCAGAGTTGTTTCTTTTTGTTTGCATTTTGACTGCTTGTGTTTTAGTTATTGCAAACATGATGCCTTGTATAAAGGTGTCAGTTTTGTACCAGTTGAAAGGGTAAAAACCTAAGGAGCGAAACAGACTTCTCCACAAATCTGGCTGTCCCTGATGAAGCTGTTCTAATTACTGGTGAAACGTCGTACTCAGATTGTCAATGTTGTGGCTTGGCTCTCCAACACACCGGTGTGCTGTACTAATGACGAATTGGCATGTTCTGTTTACGTGACAACCCTTACTAGTTGGCTGTGTCGGGTGGTGGCGGGTTTTAACGACACATTTATATATTTACGCGATCTAACCCAAAAAACCTCTATTATGGATCTTAACACCTGTTTTATTGCCATAAAGGGTAAAACCTATTCTTATTTTTCATATTTTGATACTGAAAAAATCACTGTTATCCATATGTTGTGGTGCAACTTACGACAGAGGCAGGTCTTGGTTGGAGCTCACTCCGAGTTTATTAAGGGCTTACACCTAACAGGGGTTACAAGCTTACGCCTAACAAGAACCCCCTAGCCCAGGGGTCTGCAACCTTTAAGACATAAAGAGCCACTTGGACCCGTTTCCGAAGGAAAAAAATAAACTGGGAGCCGCAAAACCATTGCAACATTTAAAACAAATATAACACTGCATATATTGTTTCTTACCTTATTGCTATATACAGGATCGTGCAGTCAGCTGTCAATCTGAATAAAAAAAGGACTTTTTCACTTAACAATGTAAAATATATTTTTGCAAATTAATAGCTAAATTACCTGGTTAATGGGATTTTTGCTCCTGAACCTCAGTGCACAGTGTCTGCACATCAGGGCTGTAAGACGTCACCTTCATTTTCACACAGGCTTGCAAGCTGTCATCTGTGAGGCGTGATCGATGTTTGTTTTTAATATAGTTCATGTTGGAGAAGACCTGCTCACATACATATGTGGAGCCGAAGATCGACAGGACTCCAAATGCATACTTTTTCATGTTTATATAAGTGTTGGGGATGGCATTCCATGTTTCGAATACAAGTTTGTCCTGTTTGGGAAGGTTTTCAATATCACTCCATTTATGATTCTGAGCCAGAATGGCCTTCTGACGGGCAACATCCTC
The DNA here is from genome assembly GCF_965212315.1 of Lampetra planeri. Lineage (NCBI taxonomy): Eukaryota > Metazoa > Chordata > Hyperoartia > Petromyzontiformes > Petromyzontidae > Lampetra > Lampetra planeri. Next base: position 11,382,658 of record NC_136141.1, read on the forward strand.
AAGAGTAGCGGTCAAGCATTTGAACTTGGACACCCATATATCTTTGTCGGCTATATCGGCCAGTTCCATCTCAAGATCAGGTTGACTTACACCTGCAAATGCAGTCATATTCAATAGGGATGGATCGATCGCCAGGGGAGTGACAGGGAAGGATAATGTAGTTTTTTCCTCTCTGAACTCACAGAATCGTTTCCCAAACGAACTTTGCATTGTGGTGATTGCAGACTTGAAATATTCCAAATTTATCGTATCATGACTTTGTTTGAACTCTCTCAAAGAGGGAAAGTGAGACAGTGTACCTCTCTGTAAATCTTTGACAAACACTGTCAACTTGCGCTCGAATGCCAAAACCTCCTCCAGCATGTGCAGGGCTGTGCCTCCTTTCCCCTGAAGGGTTGTATTTAGCGTGTTTAGATGTGCTGTCATGTCTACCATAAAATGTAAATTTTCCAGCCACTCTGGCTGTTCCAGCTCAGCAAAGGTGAGCTCTTTGCTGCCCAGGAAGGTTTTTACTTCTTCCAAACATGTGACAAAGCAACGGCAACGTTATTGCCTGTCACCGGGTGGGCAGTGTGGAGCGGAGCGGCGACCTGTCAGCAGCGGAAACGCCAGAGCAGGTGTCACAGTGCGCCTCCTCCCCTCGCTAGCATCCGCCCCGGAGCCGCGGTCAAGGTTCAAAAGAGCCGCATGCGGCTCCGGAGCCGCAGGTTGCCGACCCCTGCCCTAGCCTATAACTCCCCAGGGGACAGGGTACTGGGAATCCTAACTCGGCTCTCCTCCCTGCACCAGCCTGGGGCTCAACCAACTTCGGCCGGTCGGGTGGAGTAGCCTCCCTTAGCCTCGTGTGAGGATCACCTACCCCGGGTCCCAACTTGTACCCTCTCCTGATCTAGGCTCCCTCGACGACATCACCTCCCATCACCATTCCCCCGAGGTCCGCCTGACACCACGTTCTGCCCCTTACTCTCTCGGAGGGCGAGAGTGACGTGACATCCCCACTACTCCTCTACACATACATAAATACTATAAGGTCTAGGTTAAGCATGTGAAAAATGGTAATGAAATTATGGTAGTTCATGCTGAAGTATTGAACCTCAGGATCATTCAGGACAACAACATATTTATATGTGTAGTGCAGGAGAACCACGCGGAGACAAGGAATTCTATAAAGGCTGTTGCCGTTTAATAAAACACCGTTACACTCGACATCCGACGCTCACACCTGTGTGGGTGTACTCTATCTCGGTCCTTTACCCCGGACACTGAATACTATTTGGGTCCTCTCACTTGTCTGCCCGGAGTGGGGGTTCAGCCAACACCACTCCGCGATGAGGAGAGGGAGACCCTCTTCCCGCAGACCCTTCACTGAATACCTACGGACCCTACCCTCGGCTATCCCCTTGGATATCCCACTCGTCTGCCCGGAGTGGGGGTTCAGCCAACACCGCTCCGCGACGAGGAGAGAGAGACCCTCTTCCCACCGACCCTTTACTGAATACCTACGGACCCTACCCTCGGCTATCCCCTTGGTTATCCCACTCGTCTGCCCGGAGTGGTGGTTCAGCCAACACCGCTCCACAACGAGGAGAGAGACCCTCTTCCAGCCGATCCTTACCCCGGCTCCCTATGACGACCACGCCTCCATCACGGGGCCCCCCTTAAGAAGCCATTGGGCGGCTCCTCCCCCCAGCTCGGCTCCGCCCATGTTCCCGAAGGTGCTCTCCAAAGCCCCTTACGTAGCCCGTGACATTACGTCATTCTTGACTGTCAACCCGCTCGCACCTCCTTCTGCTCGCCCCCTCATTGATTACTCACAATACTCCTCTACATATGTGTAGTGGATTCAACTGAGTCGCAGATATACCTCTTGGAGGCAACACATATTTATTAATACCAACACATAACACAAACGGGTTACTGCCCCTTCGCCAGATAACCTATGGTGGTGGACCACCAGACCAAATACGCTTGTTACTGGGAGTAGCTACAACGGACAGGACCCGGGCTGCAGTCCTCATCCACGTGTTGGTGACTTCTTCTTGGATGTAGAACGTAGATCGTAGATCTTCAGATGACGGCAGCAATGCTGAATCCCGGTCCCCTGTGGGGATCTGGTTTATATGCTGCTGGGTCATGGCTGGCCCCGCCCTTGGCCACGACCACCTTCGAGAAACCTCGGGTCATCTCTCGATACTTCCCGTAGGATCTACCCTGACACGTGACCACCCCCAAGCCCCGACCCGGGGGCCCTTGTATACATCTTACTGGTCACGTGCATTCCAGGGTCAACCAGAGTGCCATGGCCCAGGTTAACTTCATCCCATGGCTGACACTTTCACACTCCCTTCTGCAGGAGTCAGCACTGCATGCCATGTGTGGTGCCATTGCGCTATCACCAAGCCCCCCCTAGGGCTGGTACTATACCCACATACGGGTGTCCGCAATGACAATGCATTGCACGCCGTGCCTCGCTCAAGCTGGCATTCCACCGTGACATACACGATGTCGCTACATACGTGATGTCTTCGATGTGAGTATATCGCACGCCGTGCCCCTCTAGGGCCGGCACCACACAGTGACATCCGCGATATCCTGGGGGGGGACCCAGTTCAGATAACTGCCAATATGTTGATTGTGAGTGGGAACAGAACCCAGCAAACCAGGCTCAATAGAAAAGGGGACAAACAAAGACAAGAACACACGTGCTACAGACACACACCACATCTAGGGGCCAACTTGTATGAGTCGATAGACATCACAAGGGCAATTAAGTGGGTCTTTGTTCACACAAGTCTTGGCATGACCTCCGAAGGGAGGAAGTATTGCAGGGTTTATGACATCAGGCACCGGGATGTTTGCAGAGCCAGGTCCAGGGGTAAACTTAGGATCACCCAATAGATGCTCGAGGGCGTGATAGTGGGAGGAGCTTCGGGCTCCGACGTGACTTAGGGAATTAATGCAATAAGTTAGAAATGTCTATATAACAATAAACGAAAATCATATTAATCAGTCTTTCAACGGCAGACTCCGAGTGGTGCCCCAAACCAACCACAGTTTGAGCTATGCAACGGCAAAGGCTCCGAGGAGCTAAGAGTTCGACTCTTGCTAAGGGAGACCCCTTAGTGTCCCTGAAAGCAGCTACTATTTTCTTTCATAGTTTTCTTTACATTTTGAGTTACTTGTAGAATCATGGACTCCGAGAAGTCGTGTTGTGATGAGTTACGTGGTCGAGGAAAATTGTTGATAAGCGCCTCTGGCGATAGCGGGCGTGGTGTGCGTCAAGCGAAAACCCATCCATCAAAGAAAATATGCTTAATACAAACCAAAACTCGGAGAGTGAACGCACGCTAAACGGGGATTTACTGTACAGTAGAATGCACTTGTGAGTACAGAACATAATTAGTGGTATTCTTATAAATTATAATTTGTATTAATGAAATAATGTTTACTATTCAGGACAACGGCACATGAATATCTGTGCAAGGAGAAAGACTAAATAACCTGAGATTTGCAGACGACGTAGATCTGATGGGATTCATACGGTAAATAAGTCAGGAAAGGATGCAGGGCTGAGGATTAACGTGGGAAAGACAAAGATGAAGGACATTGAGAAAGAAGTAATACTAGAAAGCAGTAAGATTGTGAATGTAAAGGAATGTGTATACTTGGGAAGTCTACTGACATGGGACGACTGCACGAAAGATAGAAGAGCGAGGATTGCAAAGGAAAAAGTAGTAATGGCAGGATTCAATAACATCTGGAGGAACAAGCAAATCAGCTACAAGACCAAACTGAACATCTTTAGAACATGCGTGTTCAGTACAGCTTTGTGTGCCTGTGAGATTTGAACATAGTAAAAGACTGACAGAGATAGGATATTAGCATTTGAAATGAATTGCGATAGAAGGATACTGGATCTAATCTGGACCCAAAGAGTGACCAATGTAGAAGTGAGAAAACGGTTGCACTTAGAAGTAGACAACCTGATGATGCAGGCAGTGATGAGACGGAAACTGCCACAATTTGGACACATGTGTAGGATGGACAACAGGAAAATTAAAAGTGTGTTGTCCGGAAAAATGTAAGGAGCCAGAAAGAGAGGAAGACCTCACAGAGAATGGCTTGACGACGACGACATCAGAGATTAGTGCCAGAAAGATGTGGCAACTACTTGAGCATAAAAGGCACGAGACAGAGGAAATTGGAAACAAGAAATACATGTGTAGTGGATACCTACGGGCTATCTGCCCATGGATCGTGGTGATGATGATTATCTGTATTATTTTTAGCGCTATTACCGATACCCCTCATATTGCATATACGGGAACGCATCCCCATTAATATATTATGGAATAATTACCCCTTTTAGCGCCGATTCGATTCGGGCTCACTTCTCCATGAGCGCATCTTGAGCGCTTTGTAAGGTCTGCCCGTACATACATAAGCGTGCGTAGCTGTTATTTAAATGGAAAATGTTAAAAAGTGTCCATTCTTTATTCGTCCTTTCAATGTTTTACGTGAATACAGAACATCGAGTGGAGCAATGCATTCGTTGGGAAACCCAGATTTTCATCAGGACCTTCAACCTTGAAGTGCGGGGTAGCAGCTGGTGTGGAGATCAGGCTCTATCTTCTGCTATGTAGCCCAGAGGCAGCCCTCCTGCACCACTGGGGGTTGGGATGAGTAGCGGAGGACGGGGGGCGAAGGGGGTGAAGGGCGAACGCAGGGTCCGAATTCCTGCTGCTGCTACCCGCGATGTCAGCAAAACCTCTCTCACTCACATGTGCACACAGACAGACAAAGATCCCCTGTGTAGCCTTAAGACTGTTGGGGCAAATGTTGTTAGCGAACACCTATGAAGGCCAGCGCGGCACACGAAGGCGTAGATGGCCAGCACCACGCCCGGCCACCTTTGTCTCCCAAGTGCTGATATTTAGACTCCGCACCAGGTACTCACTTGAGGCCGAGTCGACCTAGAGGAGACACAGGACCGGTACAGATTATCGTCACCTATGTTGGCCATGAACGGGAATCGAAATCAGGTGACTGGGTATGTATCGCAGCGCACGTATCACTGCGCCACCGCCCTCAATACACGCACACACGCGCACCATCCCAAAACTTCAGTGGGTCTCCTCTCCCCTCATCCACAGACTGCCGCTTCGCTCTGCATTCTAATAGGTGACTCTTTGATGAAGATAACAGCTGTGCACACACACACACAATCGATCCATTCAGCAGTGCTGAGGAAAGGCACTACACTTGCAAATTCCAGCTACAGCTATATATAGCGGCGGGACGCTCCTCGTCACTGCTGCTGCCATCACAGCGTGGAGTTGCAGCAGTGAGTCTGAAGTGGCTAAGGCGTACATTGGAGTGATCCCGAGGTATCGGTGCCAACTCTAATGCGTGTAGGTCACGTGGGACTAAAACAACAGGAATTCACACGACGACAGGTAAACCCATATAGGGCTCACTCTATACACATACAGCGCACAAAGTGCGAGGCTCGAAGAGAAACAATGATTCTCTCTCGCCAGGAACAAAGAAAAGTCGAAGATTAGAGGCCGCCAGTGCAGGAGGGCACGAGCACGTTCTACGGACGCGCGAGCCTTCAGTGACTGCGGAGTGTTCCACCACTCACGAGCCGACTAGTAGTTGTGGCGACTCCTCGGGATCTCGCGGAGGCAGAAGGACGCAAGCTGTGCACGGCGCTACCATGAACACCATCGCCACGTGGGTGAGGAGGCATTCGTGGCTGAGCAGCGTGGCCGCCTTTGGGATCCTCTTCGCCGGTGCCGACGCGGTCCAGCAGAGATTCTTGGGACCTCCACCGCCTCCCAGCCACCACCAGCGTCCCCCCCATCACCCCGACGGGGCCCGCACGGCACGGGCTGCGCTGCTGGGCCTCGCGTTCCACGGCAACTTCAACTATGTGTGGCTACGGGGCCTGGAGAGGGCGATTCCGGGGAGTGCGGCGCGGGCAGTGGTGGTCAAGGTGCTGGTGGATCAGACGGTGGCTGGGCCCATCACCATCTCGGCCTTCTTCACTGGTACCCGCTTAGCCTTCGTCAGGGGGCAGTGGGGCGATAGCCCTTCCTTGACACACCATACATTGGCATTCGTGAATAATTACTGAGGAAATGCGTTGAATGTTTGTTTATTAATGTCTGTTCGTTATATGAACAATCTTTAAATTGAACGTCCTAAAGATCCATAGAAGTGTATATGTCCACCCCTGGCGATAACGACTTGCTAACGAGAAAGCATTCCCCAGTGAGCACGAGTCATTGATCGTTGACTGTTGACCACTTCCCCGGTAACGGTCTCCAATTCACAGGCGCCGACTGCTGAATGCTGAACACTCTCCAACGTTCACGAGTCGGCGTGCCTCTCTCACCGCCTAAAGATTTGCAGGCAACTGCTTTGTATTGACCAGAAACGATGGAGAATTCACAAATGAACGTTTAGCGTTCACCAGGAAGCCCTCACCGGTCACTGCCATTCAGTCCAAGAGTCCGATCGAGGCGCCTTGCTTACTCCATCGCCCTTCATAGGGCTCACGGAGATGTCGGACTAGACCAGGGGTCGGCAACCTTTCCAAGCAGAGGAGGAGGAGCCATTTCAACACGTAGACTTTCGCGACCAATATCATCCATAATAGAGGTTTTTGGGTTAGATCACGTAAAAGTAATTACTGGCGAAATGTCGTACTCAGATTGTAAATGTTTTGGCTTGGCTCTCCAACACACCGGTTAGTGCTGTACAAGTGACGAATTGGCATGTTCTGTTTACGTGACAACCCTTACTAGTTGGCTGTGTCGGGTGGTGGCGGGTTTTAACGACACATTTATATATTTACGCGATCTAACCCAAAAACGTCTATGATGGAGGAACCATGTTTTGTGTTTTTGTCTTTGACTAACATCGTTCGAGATTCGCATCACACGCGGAACTATTTGAACACAAACACAGCAGCAGGTATGCAACAGATGAGAAGTTGATCAGGTATGCGTCTATTTAGTTTGTGTCCCAATTTAGTTTCTCTTTAGCAATAGTTTGACTGTTGTACATTTTGTTGTCATCAAGATATTCCATAGTGACCCATTCCATGTCATATTTAATCAGTTATATTTGAGTTTTTACAAAGAAAAGGGCCACGACATGCGCTCTGGAGCCGCAGGTTGCCGACCCTTGCTCTCGAGCCAGTCTCCCTGCTCATCTCCATTGGTAGCTGTAAGCCAGTGGTAGAAGTTCCTGCATCCATCTTTACCCACTCAGCATCCACAGGTAGTAACCGGTGAAAGATTAGTAACCATTAACTGCTTTACCATTCATCATTCAAAGCTTTCCATTCACTGATAATATCTACATATTAATCGAAAGAGATTTTATTCAATGGCAATTTCTTACTGTGTACATGTATCCCCTAAGCATTTGGGGGTGCCGAAGTAGCAAGGTGTTAACTCCCTCGCCTGGTATATAGGAAGTCGTGGGTTTGATCCTGATCCTGACGATGCCTGTATATTTGGAGTGTGCATGTTCTCCCTGTGGTCACGTGGATTTTTCTCCGGGTCCTCCCGATTTTTCCCTCCACATTTAAAAACATGCATTTAGAGTATTTGGCTGATATACATTTTCACATAAGCCACTTTGTTAAGCTATCGTTTGTGATCGCCAGGTCACTTCTGTAAAAGAGTTATACAGTTCAGTGGGCCTTACCTGGTACAATAAACATAGGTTAGGTTAGGTATTCATCGGAAACTGCTTACCATGTATTGTGCCCCCTAAGCATTCACGCGTAGTTTCTGCCACAGTGTGTCACTGAATACGTCATTAGTCCAAATGTTGGTGAAATGTGCGTGCGTCTCGATCACCAACAACAGAAACAACAACGGGGAAAACTGACAAGGGCCGTGTGCTCTGGAACTATCGTAGAGAGTTGCCCCACTTATTGTAGTTTGGCAGTTCTGAGGTAATGGTGAGGATTCTACATTTCCAAGGAGGCATTCTGTCTATCCCAACCACTGGCAGACTTCTGACAAACTGAAGTCCTGGATAAAAAACATGCCACCTCGCGCCTTGTAAAATAAAGGCTTTACAAGTTAAACGTTTGCCGAGTTTGCAATCATTAATAGTGCAATTGCTTAAGTATCACCGGTTTAATTATGCGTGCAATCACTATTGCAGTGGTCTCCTGTGAAGACAACTGCCTCTGCCCAGATAATATTTCACTGCTGGCTCAAAGTTTGAGCTGAGATACTTTGGGCTGTGTTCTTAGCCACAGCTCACTTCTGGCTTGGCCTCTAATGCGGATCAGTTCAGACTTGAGCCGCATTTAAAAGACGCACGAGCGAGCCGCTCAGCCGTGGCTCGGCTCAGGGTGAGCTCATGAACATCCTGGGCATGGCTGAGGCTGTGTTCGGAGCCAGCTAAAGGTAAGCGTGGCGTGAACCGGCTCACTTGAGCCAGAATCAAGCTTGAGATGAGCTGTGACTAAAAATACTGCTCTTCACTTTGACTTGCTTATCTAGTGATTACACCTTTCAACATCTTTTTTTTTGTCTCGTGTGCAGGGATGAGTCTGCTGGAAGGAAAGCCAGACATTTTTAAGGACCTCAGGCAAAAGTTTTGGCCAACCTATAAGGTGTTGAAAATGTCAAATTAAATCACACGCGGCTTCATATCAACATAAGTGTGTGCACATTGACTTCAGTATTCCACAGTAATTTTGGTGATCACAATGCCATTAATATGTATAGTATAACGAGATGTTATAGCCTGGCCAGATGGCAACACGGAGAGCATTTGACTCAATTACATGGTCGTGAGTTCATAATCCTGTCAGCAAATGAATCAACCCTTCATCCCTCCGGGACCATTAAAATAGCTTAAAATTTGTGGGGAGGTCACCAGTATTGCTCATATGGTTAAACTGGTCCATGCCAAAACAATGTGGAATTTACACCAATGGTTCATGGCCAGCAAATGAAAATCCCACTTCCTAAGCTTGTTTGTAAAGAGAGAATTTTCAGCCCATGTTTCATTTTTTATACCGATTACTTTTTCAACAGTCGAGCATTACTCTTTGGTTCTTTCGGTAAAGTCACGTAGAAAGAAAATAAATTAAATAGGATACGATATTCTTAGGTTTTTTCGGTAAAGTCACGTAGGTAAATATTTAAAATTTTAATTAATAAAAGTAAAATAAAATAAAAATCACGACGTTTCGATTGCAACACAAGCAATCATCATCAGGTATAAATGAGATAGCAACAAAAAATTCTAACCAGAAAAACTATAGACAGACATATAAGCAGACAGATATCACCAAGATACATAGAGAGAGAGTAACACAGGTACAGAGAGGGAGATCGTCTCTGTGGAGTGGCCTTAAATAGGCAGAGGGGGCGGTGGCAGAGAGATGGAGGGGTTAGATAAAAAAAATTAACATGTCAATGAGTGCGGAAAACGCGTAAAAAACTTAACATGTCAATGAGTGCGGAAAACGCGTAGTAAAGTAAGCTTGAACATTTACCTACGTGACTTTACCGAAAAAACCTAAGAATATGAATCCTTGCAGTCACAAAAGCTTCAAATCTAGAATTGAATAGGATACGACGTTTCGATTGCTACACAAGCAACCGTCATCAGGTAAGAATGAATGAGAAAACAAATCTAGTAAACTTAGAAGTATAATGCAGTACAACACAGAGAGTCGGTTAACACAACAGTCAACATCCTACCTGGTTGATTACGTTCTTCCAAATGTAATAATCCTTCTTGAGACGGCTTCGGAATCAGTCCTTTTTATTTCCACTTCCACAAATACACTTTACTCACACACTCTCCGTTGCTGGCAGACAACGGAGAGAGGGCAGACTTCACACCAAGTCCCCACCGCGCACGTGGCACCCAGAGCCCCCGTACGCGCGTGACCCTGCTATTGTCGTTCCCAAGTCTGCTCTCGATCATTCCCTCTCTCTCTCTCTTCATCCCTTCCTCCATGGACCGCCTTGACCGTTCCCGATGGTTCCCTGTCAATCCCGGGACCACGCCTCTGATCCGGCTCCCCATTAGCTGGGGCCCCGAATGGCCAGGCCAATCACCCCTGCTGACATGCCGTGATCACGCTGGGGCCATGCTCCCTGTCTCAACCCTTATTGGCTACAAAGCAGGACCGGCAAGCCAATCCCCACGTGAACCCTCTATGGCTGTTATTACACAAAGATTGCTAAATTCGTGAGAGAGACAAAACACAGACACGGGACACATAGACCGACACACAAGTAGAGAGAGACACACAGAGACACACAGAGATACACACATGTGTCTCTGCTTGTGTATATATGTGTCTCTGTGTCTGTGTTTTGTCTCTCAAATCTAACAATCTTTGGAAGAACGTAATCAACCAGGTAGGGTGTTGACTGTGGTGTTAGCCGACTCTCTGTGTTGTATTGCATTGTATTTCTAAGTTTACTAGGTTTGTTTTCTCATTCCTTCTTACCTGATGACGGTTGCTTGTATTGCAATTGAAACGTCGTATTATATTATTCTATTTATTTTCTTTGTATGTGACTTTACCGAAAGAACCAAAGAGTAATTCCTGCAGTCACGAAAGCTTTAAGTCAAGTCGAGCATTGTAATAATTTTTTTTTAAATTATCAGAATATGCTAAATTAAGTCGATAGCAGGGACAGTCACATGTTTGGGGGAAGAAAACAGTTAGGTTGGCACAGTCAGCTTTGACCCGTATTTACCTGTTAGCCCAATCGAAATATTGTGAAGAACAGAATAGGTTCAAAGGCTGGATGGCTTTTTTCAAATACGAAGAAGTGCGCACTCACTTTATACACAAAGTCAAAGTGATGTCCTGCTGCTCAAACGAGCATTGGGGCGGTGCTCATCTCCCGTTGACAACTGTGAGCCAGCATGGAAAATCCACATTCCTATGGTGGGGGTGAGTCCCTCCCTAGGGCAACCACTGCTGACTTCTCTACACAGTAGTACTCATTGTCTTGATTCCAGAGGGACGATGGGCTAAGTCAACCATCCACCAGGATTTGAACTCGCGCCTAATTGCGAGCCACGCTACCGCTGAGCCACCCGGCCAGTTATGTCCGTACACCGTGTTCACTGCTCCTCGTGTGAAGTCACGAACCACACTTGCCCCAACTGTATACGAGGCTGTGTGGGAAATCTTTGTCTTTGCAGTAAAATGAACGTTTATGCAATCTTCTCATTCTTCTTGTTGGCAGACGGGCGTTGTTTATTGGTCGGCGATGCAGGTAATACCATCTCCTCTTACCATCATCTGTAACTTATACCTGACAAATACATACCAAGGAGCCCACATTGTACCGCACGTTTGGAAAGCACCACTCTATCTCAGTAGAAATTGTTTCTGGTAGGAACCTCCTGGTTACACTAGCCCACAGGGGATTATTGTGTCCGTCCGTCATGCAGGGAGGGGCTGGGTGGGGAGGGAGGGGCTGGGTGAGGAGGGGCTGGGTGGGGAGGGTGGGGAGGGATTGGGTGGGGAGGGGCTGGGTGGGGAGGGTGGGGAGGGAGTGGCTGGATGGGGAGGGGAGGGTGGGGAGGGGCTGGGTGAGGCTGAGTGGGGAGGGTGGGGAGGGACTGGGTGGGGAGGGTGGGGAGGGGCTGGGTGGGGAGGGTGGGGCTGGGTGGGGGGTGGGAGGGTGGGGCTGGGTGGGGACGGGCTGGTCACCCCATGGTGCCCTTATAAAACTCAACGTTTAATATCACGCCGGCTTGTGCCCGCCCTCACAGTCGGGCATATTTGCGGAATATACTACGCCGCCGTTGACCCTGGCCATTGACCGAGCAACCCAACGTTCCTACCAGCTCCCTCCGCAGGAATGTGTTTACATGTTCTTCAAAATTTCTAATGCATCACATCTTTATAAATGTTTCCTGTTCATAATGCACCAATTCTAAGGAGTCACCAACTGAGTCCCGTTCTACTGCTGTTAACAAAAGAAAATTCCAAAAGCCACTGGCTTTACTGTGTAGTTGTGTTTTGAGGCAGTGTTGGTGATGGCAGCAGTGTTAGGATGCAACGTGATACATGTGTAGTGGCTTTTATAAAATTACTCACACCGACACGTTGTAACAAGTCACCTGTTTACACTTTATTCTTGTACCAGTTGTAGGCACTCCTATAATTATCTATACGGTCACTTATGTGTAACCTCTCCCCACTCTTATCTACCTTCCACCTCACTTATCCTGCACTTGGCAGCTCTGCTCTCAGCGACTCCGCACACAGCGTCTTCGCACACAGCAACTCTACATCTCCACCGCTGCCCTCACCTAAGCTCCCTCAGACCCGCTCACCCATCTGTTCTGGGCGGGGGGATCAGCCAACATCCGCCCAGCGACGGCGTGAGGGTTGAGGTTCCGTTGATGGCTGGAGCGGCAGCGACGAGATGTCTTCACTCTTCGACTCCGGCAACAACTCCCTCTCCGCTCATGCACACACCCTTATATCCCTCTGCTAATTATCCGAGACCTCTCATGCGTCTCTTTATGCTCTCGCCAGGCCGGCGCCTGTCGGCCCATCAATCAACCCTTATCTCCCATCTCCCTGGCAACACCTCCGGTCTCAACGTACACAACCGGTCGACCCAGTTTGCACCTGCTTCGCCCCTTAACAACTGGCGGTTTGTCCGTGCAACCTCATGTTGCACATGCACACATGTTTGCCATATCCACAGTATGGCGTGTTCATTCACCCATCCGTTTGAATTTTGTTGAGTGTTCATCATCATCATCAACCATGATCTGTCCACTGCTGAATGAAGGCATCTCCAAGTCATTGCCAAACCTCAGTCTCGTAAGGGAACAATCCATCCAGCTCCTGCAAATGAGCCAGTCTCATCCTGTTGTCTCTGTGGCAGTTATCCTCTGGGGTGTGTACCCCTCCTTAGGTTCCCATTCCATCACCGGTCTTGACAATCAGCCATCATCCCTAATGGCGAGCGATTTGTCCTGCCGATGGCCACAGATTTTCTCAGGGGTCAATAGATGTCTCTCGTTTGTGTCTATGCTCTGGGTTTTCATGGTCATTAGTTTTATCCTGCATATTAACCATTCTTTAAAAAAGAAAGTTGCCAAACATGCTAATGCAGGATCCTTTTGAAAATGTCTAAAAGCTATGATCTTAGTCGTGGTTCGGCTTTAGTTTGGACTCGGCTTGGGTTTAAGCCTCTCACTTGCTGTCAAATACGCACGAGTGATATACTCAGCGGTGGCTCGGCTCAGCAGATGGAAATCTTAAGTACGGCTGGGATCATGCTCAGAGCTGGCTCAAGTTGAGTGTTAGGGTTTTCAACTTGCTCTCTTGAGCCAAACCCAAACCTGAGCCGAGCCATCTCTAAGAATTCGGGCCTCCTCAGTGAAGCTTTTCCGAATAAAGAAATTAGTTTGTTAGGTGGCCAAGTTTGCAAGCTGCTGTTACCGATGCCGTGTCCCCTGTCCTGCAGACCATCAACTTCACGCTGGTGCCTCCGTACGCGCGTTCAGTGTTTGTGGGCGTCTGTGCCTTCTTGTGGACCTGCTACCTGTGCTACGTGCGGCAGCACAGCTTCGGGACAGACAGGGAGCAGCAGCAGCACGAAGTATGGGAGTACAAGGAGCAGCACGAGGAGGAGCCAGGAGGTCCGGGGCAGTAGCCACATGGGTAGAGGGATGGGGTTAACCTGAACTCAGGCCCTTGGCCATGCCACACAGGAGAAGAAAAACTCTGCAGCACCAACTCAAGGTTTCTATTTAAAGTCACTCATCGGGTATTATCAATGAAGCGCTGCAGCGAGGCATCTCAACGAGACTTTACATTGTTCTTATTCTGAACAAACCTTCATTCAGTGAGGCTTCTCATTGAGAATGTTCTGTAAAGCACCTTAGTGTAAAGGCACATACAACCGAATCAACTTGAATGTGCCCAGTCACATCATATCTCAGAAGATAAGCAGTGCTGAGCCTTGATTGGGTGGGTGACCACCTAAGTATAATCCAGGGCTTGCCAGGTGTTGTGGGTGTTGGGCTGCAAGGTAGTAGCCAGGAGATAGTAGTGGCGAGTAACCCTCTTTTGAGTGATACTCAAGGGTGATGCGGTGGCGAGATGTTAACTACCTCGCCTGGTATACAGGAGGTCGTGGGTTCATCCCGACCTTTATGCCTGTACATTTGGAGTTTGCATGTTCTCTCTGTGGTCATGTGTATTTTTCTCCGGTTCCTCCGATTTTTCCCTCCACATTTAGAATCAACACGCATTTAGAGTATTTGGCTACAATACATTTGTAGTGCCATAGATGGGCCACGCTTACCGACAGTGGTAGACAAGGTCCATCTGCAAGGGTGCCCTGTACCGCCAAGGGGGGGGGGGGGGGGGGCTGCGGGGGATCTACGATCCCACGCAACGCCACCCCTCGATGGGCAAAGGGGCATAAATGGGGACCTCCCCAGCCGATTGGGACCAGTCGCAGCTCAAGACCCAAGACCAGCCAGCTTAGGACCCTGGACCCCCTCGCCCCACTTGTTCTTGTAAGGGCCGGGACGCTGTGCGGGCCAGTGGTGGGACTCTGGGACTCCCGGCTCTACGTCCTTGTAAGGGCGAGTTCCGAAGAAGCCAGAGTCTAGACCCGCACCTTGGCTGGGTCGGGTCAGGTACCCTTCCCTAGGGTAATTGTAGCCAGACGACCCGAGAGCATAGCCAGTGTTAGGCACGCTAGGAGAAGGCTCTGTCCCTAGGCTGTGTCCCTAGGCTGTGTTCCTAGGCGGTGTCCCTAGGCTGTGTCCCTAGGCTGTGTCCCTAGGCTGTGTCCCTAGGCTGTGTCCCTAGGCTGTGTCCCTAGGCTGTGTCCCTAGGCTGTGTCCCTAGGCTGTGTCCCTAGGCTGTGTCCCTAGGCTGTAACAGAGTATCAGGACTGTTGGAGTGTGGTATCGTAATAAAGAAGTTACCTCTACAAGTGTCTCCGGAACCCATTACACATTTACATGCGATAAGACACTTCGTTGAGCTATCATTTGTGGGCAGATCGCTTCTGAAAAATAGCTATATAGCTCAGTGGGCACTTACCTCGTAAAATAAAAAAATTGTAAAAAAAAAGGTTTTGAATGTCTGGGTTTTATCTGGGTAGTCTGGTTTCCTCCGACCTGTAGTTAAACAATGCACCAAAGGGATTTGCTACATCTCAATTTAGGCTGCTCTTAAATAAAGAAGTAATTGGCATTCTAACAGCGTTGCTTGGTCAGCATTACTCAAATCCTAGCTGGACGTGCCATGACACGTGTGCACATGCGAAGTCTTAACAAACACTGCGCCTCTTCAGCCAAAGAAGACATCGCTACGTGCCTGCTGTCAATAGGAAGACTTTATTCAAAATTTATTCAAGGCTATTATTCAAGCACTTTGTAAACCGAGCAATCAATGCTGTATACAGTACCCAGATAATATACATTTTCTAAGAAGGAAAACATCCAATTTTATGCCAATTTAAGCTGAGCTTTAAAAACGTAAAAGTAACTTTGGCATGCCTCTAAGAACTTGTAAACATTAACCCATGAACAAACTTCAGACTCAATCATATGTATACACATATTGAACCAAAATGAAAGAAAGAAAATAAAGTCTGCATGGCAGTTATTTGCAGTACCAAAATATAAGGGATATGCTTTAAGTTAACTCACGCTGCTTGTAAATTACTTTAGTGGCCAACCAAGATACAGGCATTGCACATGATAGATGCAGCTGGCATCAGAAATTAGTTCACAGGAAGAATACACATTAAGTAAATCAGCACAGGATACACATACCTCTTCGCTTCACAAGTTCTCACGATTTACCTCATTGGCCAGTTGCATAACGACCCTTGAGCTGAACTTACAGGCGCGTCTCACTTCACGAGCGAGATACGTTCTGCGACAAAAGCTCGGTAAGCAAAAACTTGAGCAACTAAAATAGTTTTCCCACTGACTCCTAACCATTGTTAAAAACTGACCTACGTTTCAGTCCCAACATTTTCCACTCTTGAACAACGTTTTTTAACATGACAAATATCATCAGGTCCTGATGGTACACCAGCTGAAGTACTGAAAGTGGGGGGGAGAAACATGCTCCTGGTCCACTGAAGAACACTGCTGACTTACGCAGCGCTAACATCGTCACCAGTTTAAAAAACGGAGACAAGGCCGACACTGTGGCAACTATCAAGGCACTGCCATCCTCTCCATCGCTTGCGAAATGCCTGCGAGGCTCGTACAGACTGGTCTGCTCATTCCAACAGAGGAATTACTCCCAGAGTCCGAGCATGGCTTGAGACCATCACGAGGCACCACCGAAAATGATTTTCGCAGCCAGGCAGATCCAGGAAAAATGTCCAGAACAAGACCAAGAGATGTTGATGGACTTCATCAATCTGACCAAAGCCTCTGATTCTGTCAACCGTGAGGTCTCTGTGGAAAACCAAGTCAGAGTTTGGCTGCTGAAGCAAATTAACCACCATTGTGAGACTCCTCCACAACCAGATGACTGATTCCATCCTGTGCAGTAGCTCTATACCTCCGAGCCCTTTGCCATTCTAACTGGGGCGTAAAACAAGGTTGTGTACCACCCACACTCTTCTCCATTTTCCAAGCAGATATGAAACTGTTAATCAAAGAGTGTCTGCCACAGGGCATTGTCATTCAATATCAGACTGACGGCAACCTCTTTATCCTCTCTTGCATCTGTGTCAGAACGTAGCATCAGCTACAATCACCAATCTCCAGGAGACAGATGACCGTGATGTGCTTAAAGGAGGATCTATAAACAGCTGTTAACTGCCTCTCTGATGCTCACAAAAGCTGAGGGCTAATCCTGAACATCACAATAAAATTATCCATCAGCCTGCTCCCAGTCAACCATCATATCCAGCAAGGGAGATATACATTGCCCGAGAGGAAATGAAAAATATAGAACACTGTGCCTACCTTGGCAGTCACCTCTCACAGTGAGCAAACACGGTTGTTGAGATTCAGCACAGAATCTGCTGTGCCAGCTTGGTCGTTGGCAGACTATCTCTCTGATGTTCAACAACCACGACATCAGAACACACGCTAAATTTCGATTAGTACTTAGTACAGCTAAAGTAGTAATAATCGCATATCTGCATTTCCCATAAATATGCTAAATTCCTCTTCATATGCAAATTCTTTTGTCAAGGCGCCCCTCCATCTCAGCTTAAATAGTCGCTCCAAGCCTGGAGTGTGTCATTCAGACTCTGTCTTCTCGACAGACCTGTTCTTCACCCGAGGACGGCTGCTTGCGTTGTGGCCGAAACGTCATGAGAATTATTTTATTATGTTTTATTTTTATTATTTTATTATTTCCATTCTGCGTGACTATACCGAAAGAACCAAGAAGACACACGTTAGATGTTTAGTTTACATAGTGTTGGTGATTGCAACTCTTCTCTATAGCTGTGAGATGTGGGTGACTTAAGGAAAACACCTGAAAAACCTAAAACGCCAGCACCGGCAATAATTCGGAAGATTCTCAACACCAATTGGAAGGATCGTTGCTGCAATAGGATCGGTGTCCTCACGGAGGCCAAAATCGTCAGTGTTGAAGCCTCGATTACCCTAGCACCAGTTGAGTGCAGTGGGGACTGTGTGCGTATGCTTCATCAAAATACTGGCTGTATGCCCAAATCAGAGTAGAAAGGAAGCGGGGAGGCCAAAACAAATGATACCCTCAAGACAAACATCAAGAGATGTGGCACCGGCACCACACACTGAGAGACAGTAGGCCAAGACGGGGCAATGTGGCAATTACTTTTGAGGGAAATCGCCTTGCCCTGGTCGCAAAAACAACCAGGAAATAAAGAACAGAAAACTGTCCTGTGGCAAACGAGGCCCAACTCTGCCTATCCCACACCACCTACAATGTTTGTCAACGAGTTTTCTTTTCAAGGATTGAACTCTTCTGTCACCCAAGAACACATGTAAAATAAAACCTGCGAAAGAGACCATCACTGACCTGAAGGATCGCCAAATAAGAGATGAGATAGGACCATCGTGAAAAAGAGTGAGGCTTCATGGATAAAGGGAATATTATAATTGGCCTGAACTGGCTCAGCGTTGGTGTTCGAGATATAGGGTGGGTGAGTTGGGGGGGGGATTTATTTAATCAACTTCCTGCTGGAGCAAAATAAATGATAATCACCTTGAGTGACAGATGCATACTGGGATGCTCACACTCATAGAATTGTGTTTAAGATAATATTGTTATAATTATCTTTAACAAAAAACGTTTCATTAGAAATTTGTAATGCTTTGCTGCCACTGTTATCTGTTGCCCGAGTCGCTCTTTAAACAGCAGAACATTGTCACGGCTGAAGTTGTTGACCCACACCTCTAAGGTGTATTATTATAGTCTCATCAACAACACCATGTGGATTAAGGTCTTCCTCCTGGTCGCTGAACCTCTAAGTATTTTACCCAACAATCACAGCAATGTCCCACTTTACCTTTAAAATGATTTAACCCACACTGCTCAAACAAAATAAATGACCAATATGACAACAGCAACCACAAACCCACCCCCCCCTGGACAAAAGTAAAACCTCTCAGCGGTGCAGCCTTCACTTGTCTGCATCCTCGAGCGCCTGCACAAGCCAGTCCCGCGTGCGCTCGTCCCCCGAGTCCGACGCGTCGCTCTCATTGGACAGCAGCCGGGAGTAGCTGAGGCCCTTCGGCCTGGGCGCTCGCACCTGCGCCAGTCCAAACACTGTGGCCCATATGGCTAGCAGCACTGCGCAGCCCTGGAATGTCCGCTCCACGCCCACCTCCTGCACCAGCGCGCCGCCAGCTGCGGCGCCGGCTCCCGCACCCAGCCCCACCGCCAGCGCCCGCGCCACAGATCGCGCGGTCCGCTCGCCGACGCCCGGCACACATTCGAGTCCCACGCGCCGCAGCACGGCGTGCCATGCCAGCGGCGCCCCCAGACCCGATGCCGCGTATACTAGCGCCAGCGCCCACGGCGTGCGCAGGAGCGAGTACGCGAGTGCCTGCGCAGCGAACACTGTTACGCCCAGCGCGGCCGTGACGCCGGCATTCAAGTCGATGGGGCAGCGCTGGCAGCGGCGCACAAGGGCGCCGCCGCGACGCAGCCAGGCCAGCAGCAGCTCACCAGCGGCGGCCGCCGACACCGCCCCTCCCATGAGCATCTCCGAACCGCCGAGCTCGCGCATGCGGCAGAAGATGAAGCAGTCGACGACGGCGCCAGTGGCGGCCAGCACAAACAGTGTGGGCGCGCACAGCAGCGTGCCGGCGTCGGGGCCACACACTGTGCGTCGCAGGGCGCGCCGCAGCGAGGCCGTGGGGCCGGTGGGGGCCACGGCGCCATGCACCGGGTAAGCGAGCACCGCGAGCAGGGCGACCGCGAGCAGTGCGGACGACGTGTAGAAGTGTGGCAGCATCGAATCCACATGCTGGGACAGGGCGCAGGCGCCCAGTGCTGCTACCGACGCACCCAGCAGGCTCCACAGCTCGTGCTGCCCGTACCTGTACAGGCGGCACCAGGACAGAGGCGTGGGGCATGTTACCACAGCAGCACCGGAATCAACTCCCCTTGTTCATTAAGCAGCCCCCATCATTAACCTTCTTCCGTTCCTCTCTTAAAGCCTCACCTCTTCTCTATTGCTCATTCTCTTCCTCTTACCCTCCCCACCTCCACTCCTTTCCATCCCTCCCTTACACTTTCATGAACCCTAAGTACTCTCTATCACTCATTTCTCAATCCTTGTACGCCCCTGCCATCTTCATCATTCTATTGTCACCGTATTGTAAGCTATGTCAAGTGCCTTGAGTGAAGAATCTCTCTTCTTGGTTCTTTCGGTAAAGTCACGTAGAAGGAAAATAATAAAAATAAAACATAATAAAATAATTCTCACGACGTTTCGGCTACAACGCAAGCAGCCGTCCTCAGGTGAAGAATGAAACACCACCAAGCTTGGAGCGTATATTTAAGCTGGGTTGGAGGTGGTAGAAGAGCGCCTTGACAAAATAATTTGCATATCAAGAGGAATTTAGCATATTTATGGGAAATGCGTAGGAGGTGAGCGGGGGGGTTTCAAAGTCATATTATGCCCATGCATTATGCAGGATTAGCAGCATCAAAGGGAGGGGGTAGGGGGTAGCATTAAAAAGGGAGGGCATGTTAATAGTATGTAGAAGCAACGAAACATGTCAATGGGAGAGCGGTGGCAGGAGACCCGCAGCGGAGCAAATAATCCATTTCCTGTGGAGAACACAAGATACACAGTCAATGCCAGTGAGAGGACTGCGGTCTAAAAGTCACCATAAACGTGAACAACAATCAGTTAAGATCCGAAATGGTTTATTACGTCCTTCCAATGATTGCTGAGCCAGAATCCATCTTCTCAGTTGAAATTCTCGGTTGGTCTGAAATCCCTTTTAGCTAAAGGACTAAACTTTGCAGTCACACCTAGACACATACCAGTTAATGATATCATTGCCTGAGTAAATGTGGCTCTCAAGGGCCTGAGTCACATCGCTGCAGATGTAGCAAGATCTGAAATCGCTACAACCCTCAAAAACGCTAAGATGCCAGCTAGTAACATCAGCAAAGATGAGCGTTTTAAATTAGCTCTATTAAAAAAGAGGGATGACATTGTCATCCTCTCAGCCGACAAAGGCAATGCCACTGTCATCATGGACAAAACAGAATACAACAACAACATTCAAGAACTACTCAATGATGGCAGCTATACAAAAATAAAAATAGACCCTACCAACAGCCTCGTCATTAAAACCAACAAAATCATTTCTGATTCAACCGCATTAATTGATCAAACCAAACAGTTCTCGTTGAAACCCTCTGCAGCCAGGCCACCAAGATTATATGGCTTGCCAAAGATACATAAAGAAAATACACCTCTTCGTCCCATTGTCTCGACTATCAACTCCCCCACCTCGTTTTTTGTCTGAAATCCTGCGGCCTTTCACTGGAAAAACCACCTCTGCGGTACTAAACTCTACTGACCTGGTATCGACAATCAACGGAATTTCCCTGTCCCCAGACGACCTGCTTGTCAGTTTTGATGTGGTTTCCCTATTCACCAAAGTTCCTGTACCTGACACCATCGCAATCATTGAAGACTTGGTTCATCAAGGATTGAATACTGGGGTACCCCCCCTGGTGAGACACTGCTTAACCAATACATACTTCACCTGGAATGGAACTTTCTACAAACAAACTGAGGGCAAATTTCGATTTAAAGCTTTCGTGACTGCAGGGATTCATCTTCTTGGTTCTTTCGGTAAAGTCACGTAGAAGGAAAATAATAAAATAATAAAAATAAAAATAATAAAATAATTCTCACGACGTTTCGGCCACAACGCAAGCAGCCGTCTTCAGGTGGCGAACAGGTCTGTCGAGAAGGCAGAGTCTGAATGGCACGCCCCAGGCTTGGAGCGACTATTTATGCTGGGATGGAGGGGCGAAGAGCATCTTGACAAAATAATTTGCATATCAAGAGGAATTTAGCATATTTATGGGAAATGCAGATATGCGATTAGTAAACTGAGGGCACCCCAATGGGCTCCCCCCTATCTCCGGTTGTAGCCAACGTTTTCATGGAGAAATTTGAGACTGACGCCATTCAGGCTGCCACTCTACGCCCGATCTTATGGAAGAGGTACGTAGATGACACTTTTGTCATCTGGCCACATGGCCGGACTGCTCTAGACCAATTCCTCGACCACATCAATTCCATACACCGAGACATCAGATTCACCATGGAAGTCGAAAAAGATGGCAAGCTACCCTTTTTGGATGTCCTAATTAAAAGGAGACCCTGATGGTTCAATGAGCCATTCTGTCTACAGGAAAGCCACCCATATGGATGCTTACCTAAAACCGGATTCCCACCACCATCCATCCCAGAAGAATTCCCTCATCAAGACTCTATACCATAGAGCCCAATGCATCTCCGACCAGGAACACATTGCCAGTGAACTCAAGCACGTACGCCAAGCTCTCAAGGCTAATGGTTACTCTGACTACACAATCCGCAAAGCCATCACTCCAACCATCAAGAAGGGTCCTGTTGAGGAGCCTTTTAAAACCATCACCGTACCCTACATTGCTTGGGTCACAAAAAATATCTCCAAAATCCTGATTAAACACAAGATCCAGGTCCGATTCAACACAGTACATAAAATCCGTGATCTGGTCCCATCTGTAAAAGACGTGGTTCCAGACATACAGTACCCTGGCATCTACAAACTAAGTTGCCTCTGTGGTAGCAGTTACATTGGAGAAACCAAATGACATGTCTCGGACCGCATCCGTGAACATAAAGCAGACCTGAAACACGGTAGGACAAACACTTCAGCCGTGGCAGATCATTGTTACAATTCAGTGGGCTCACATGACATTGACTTTTCCAAGACAGAGGTTCTCTGCAAGCCATCTGGCTACCATGAGAGATTCGTTCATGAGGCGATCCACATATACAAACACAGAGACAACTTCAACCGAGAAGATGGATTCTGGCTCAGCAATCATTGGAAGGACGTAACAAACCATTTCGGATCTTAACTGATTGTTGTTTACGTTTACGGTGACTTTCAGACCGCAGTCCACTCACTGGCATTGACTGTGTATCTTGTGTTCTCCACAGGGAATGGATTATTTGCTCGGCTGCGGGTCTCCTGCTACCGCTCTCCCATTGACATGTTTCGTTGCTTCTACATACTATTAACATTCCCTCCCTTTGTAGTAGAGTTAACCACTCGATGTTCACAAACTGGGAGAGCAAATCGTTAACAAGGTTTTCCCACTCAAACTAACGGTCAGGGTCTCACAAGCTGTGAGAGCTGACCGTAAACAAGGTTTTCCTGCGCGACCAAACGGTCAGGGTCAGATAGGGTGAATTGGGATCCAAAAGCAGATTGGGAACGACCAATCGCAGGGTTCCACAAGGTGGCCGGGGATTGGACAACCCGGCCACGAACAAGTATAAAGCCAGAGCGCTCAGAGCTCTGAGGGAGTTCGGCTACACGAAGACCCAAGACGGCGGAAGAAGCCTAGGACCCTGGACCAAGCCCTCCAGCCCTTATAAGGGCTAGGGTTCAGTGTAACCAGTGGTCGGGGAGACATCCCCTAGGTCCAGTCAGAGGACACTGAAAGAGCGGGATATTAAGTAGCCTATAGGGTGCGGAGGCTTGTACCTTCTGAGTGTAACGGGTGAGGGGAACGTATACCCCTCAGTGCATAGGGACTGTGTTCATAAGACAAATAAAGGTGTGTGCTACAAAAGACGTTGAAGAGTCCGTCTGTACAACACTACACCTTTGTTAATGCTACCCCCTACCCCCTCCCTTTGATGCTGCTAATCCTGCATAATGCATGGGCATAATATGACTTTGAAACCCCCCCACCCACCTCATATGCATTTCCCATAAATATGCTAAATTCCTCTTGATATGCAAATTATTTTGTCAAGGCGCTCTTCTTCCACTTCCAACCCAGCTTAAATATACGCTCCAAGCTTGGTGGTGTTTCATTCTTCACCTGAGGACGGCTGCTTGCGTTGTAGCCGAAACGTCGTGATAATTATTTTATGTTTTAGTTTTATTATTTTATTATTTTCCTTCTACGTGACTTTACCGAAAGAACCAAGAAGATGAATCCCTGCAGTCACGAAAGCTTTAAATCGAAATGAAGAATCTCTATAAATATAAGTGAGATTAGATTTATGAGTCCGCATTATCCTGATGAGACTCCACGTGTTTGGTGATCGTGCATGCCTGTCATCCCGCCTTTTCAAGACATCGGGTTGGTGGATTGTGTTGATTTGTAAAATACACTCAATCCTGTGGGGAGTGAGCAAGTGGGTTCATGAACCAATCTATATGAACCCACTATGTATAAAGACTCATTAACATAGTTGACCAAAATTCCCAATGTAATACCACAGAGGCTTTGGCAGACATCACAACGGCACACGGAGAGAGGACACACATCGGCACAATGCCTGTCTGCTTGTATGTCTGTCTATAGTTTACTAGTTAGATTTTTGTTGCTCACACTTAAAATTCTAACTTAGCAAATTTTGAAACACGTAATCAACTAGGCTATGCGTTAATTGTGTGTTAACCGACTCTCTGTGTTGTATTACATCACATTTCGATATTTTACTAGGTTATTTAATTTTCGTGTGCCTGCCTCCTAATTTTCAGGCTTGCATGCCCGTGCCGCGTTGTCAGCTTGCTCCTCTCTCTGTGTGCCGTTGTGATGTCTGTCTGCTTGTATGTCTGTCTATAGTTTTTTCTAGTTAGATTTTTGTTGCTATTTCTTTTATGCCTGATGATGATTGCTTGTGTTTCAATCGAAACGTCGTAATATGTTATTTTATTTTAATTTATTATTTTATTTTTAGACGTGACTTAACCGAAAAGAACCAAAGAATAGACAGTATGAGTCGCGTTTCTCCCCAAGCTATCACATGGCTCACATACTTAAACCTGGATGTGTGATTTACACGTACTTAACATCTGCTAAAAGGGACATGCCCTTGCACCCCTATTTGGTGCCTAAGTGGATATCAGGGACGCCTCCACCAGGCTCCCTTCACTGCCACTCAGATGCAGCGAGGTGTCAGTGCAACCTCAATAGAAACCCACTGCCTCAATACAAACCCACTGCCTCAAACTGTACCCACAGCATCAATACAACGCAGTCTCAACAGGGAACCACAGCATCAACAACAATCGCAAATCCGTAGTGATGCTACAGTGGAAACCCTGTTAATTCTGGAGTGGTTGAAACCTTCATTTAACCCATGAACTGAGCTATACGGGCTCACCATGTCAACGCTTCTGTTAAGAGTTCCCTCGAGCCACGTGGCCGTCCTGACCCAGCACCGGTGGCCTCTAGTGCCCAAGCGTTCAATTGGAATCTCGGGAAGCCAGGACACAGTCTCACCTGTCCGTGGCATCCACCTGGTCCAGGTACTCGTAGAGGGAGTCATCGGCCAGCGAGTCCAGCGGTGATGAGAGCGCCGCCCCAACGGTGGACACAGCGAGCACCAGGGCGAACACGCGCCACGCGGACAGCGCGACGGCTGGGCGTAGCGTGGCCACTGCAGGCCTCGCCACTGGTGGCATAGCCGGTGGCGGCGAGACCGACGCGAGCTCGCCTGGGACAAGGTCGTTCGAAGATATCGCACGCTCCGCTCGGCTGCCGTTCTCGTCTCCGACTGGACAAAAAAAGAAAACACAAACGGCATGGGAGCTGCCATGGCGCCATGAATCGCACACTGGAAATGCAATACGGAAATTGCCAGTTAGATTCCATATTCTGGTGCGGCAGTTGAAACTTTAGAGCAAATACCTCAAATCCCCGTAACATGGTTAAATTTCCATCTTTAATTCTTTCAAGACCCACATTCCAATATCACAATACTTTACACTGCTTCTGAACACGCAAAAGTTTACTTGAACAAAGTTAACATATGAAAACATTCCAACCTGGAAGAAATGTTTCATTTTTGATCGCCACCATCACTGTCGTCCCCTCTTTGTCCTTTCCGCCATCGTCAACCGAGCTCTTTAACTTCGTTGGCGGTGCCTCCTCCTCAGACTCCCCCCACCTCGTCGACGACACGTGACTGCCGGTGTTGGGCAGCAGAGTGGTAGAACTGGTGTTAGAGCTCAACGTCGAGCTCCAGTTTGCCTTTGGCTTCTCGTCTACCCCAGGTGACGCTGCTGACCCAGTCGGGTTTGTTGGAAGATGGTTCAGCCGAGCTTCAACCATGGCAGAAGTTGGCAGGATGGTGTCAGGAGGAGCCGGCCTGGCGTTTAAAGGAACAGTGCTGGGGCTCACAAAACCACTGGTGACACCGTCAGAAGGCAAACGGGTTTCTTTACCTCCAAAAAATGACCAGCTAGCACTGGAAGGTGATGAGCTGACGTTGAAATATGGCGAGTTTGCGTTAACAGATGGCGTGGTAGCATTGAAAGGTTGTGAGGTAGTGCCAAACGATGTTACAGCAGGGCCGGTGCTTACTCTGTGCGTGCTGCCTATAATCGCCTTGCCAAATGCTGCTCGTGTCATGCCGGGGTCTGTGGCGCCATCGCCAAACGAGCTCCTGTTTGCGAGCTCCACGGTGGTGTTGCCGCCGCGGAAGAGCGACCACGGTTGTGCCGACGGCACAGCGGTGAGGCCGAGGGTAGCCGTGGCGCCGCATGCGAGCGCCAGCAGCATGGTCAGGCGGCGCCGGCGGCTGCGCTTGGCACAGCGCGACAGCACGGGGCCGCACACGATGTGCGCCAGCGCGCGCGAGGACGCCACCAGCCCCAGGTGCAGGGGTGCGAGGCCCAGCACGCTCAGGTAGACGGGCAGGAAGGGCAGCAGAGAAGCACCGGCCGCCCCCAGCAGTAGGAAGAAGAGGCCCGAGGCGACAACAGCCCGGTCCACGTCCCACTGCTGCGTGTCGACGGGGCCGTCCGTGTAGATGCGCAGCCATGACCGCTTCTTCATGATGGCCCCTGAGCTGACGAGATCAAGGAACACAGAAGCAGCTATCATAATCATTGCAACTAAGTACATTTGGTGTGCACTCCGTTCGTATGGTGCAGGGCTATTCCAAAGGCATTACGTTTCATAGACAGCTGTAGTCTGCTGTAGGGAGTGGATGGGTATAGTCTGCCAGTAGGAAGTTATATTGCTTTGTGTAATTCCAATTGAGTAATTTAAGGCTAATTCAATATGGACTGTGATTTTAACACATGATGGCCTACTCAAATGTCATCCATTGTGAAGCAGAGGGTGCATATTTATGGCTAACATATTTATGGTTAATCGACCTGCAGTAATGACCAGGGCCAGAGTCAAATCACGAACCTCTAGAACAAGCGGTGAACGCGCGGCCACTGGGCCATGTCATCAACCCAAATGACAAGGATGAAGTGCCATGACAAGATGTGAGGATGAGGTGTGCAGCAAGTGCCGTTTAGAACCTGTGTGGATTTATATGAAACCTGTGTGGATTTATATGAAACCTGTGGACCCATATGAAACCTGTGGACCCATACTTACTCTCCCCTCTTACCTTACCTACTCGATTCACTTCCACCTCCTCCCTCCTCTCCAGCAACTAAGGCCTTCTGTGGAAATCACTGCTTGGCAAATGCTCATTTCGAGGTTGCCCCTTCTCTTCTGCTGCCCTCCCATCAATCTCTGGGATAATCTTCTCTGAGCCTGCTGTACTCCTGGCCCTATTCCCTTATAGTTGTTGATACGTTATTTAATCCTTACCTGCTATCACTACAGTAGTACATATAGCAGTATATATGGACTCTATAGCACAAAGTACTCACCGAACAGAGTAGCGTGGTGAGGCCTAGTCCCGTGCAGAGCCCCTAGCCTCGCCAAGATTGCCCAGCCGGCTGAGGTGGCACCTTGACAGGCTGGGCCGCTATTCCCCCCCCCCACCATTCCCCCACCTGCGCTACAATAATACTATCTAAGCGCTATAATATTAGTATCTACCGATCCTATAGTAGTAAGTGCACACTTTGGGGTGGGGGGGGGAGAAGAGAACATGACCCTTTGATTAATTTACCTCAGCGTTGTGTGTATTCTTTTAAGCATTTTGAACGCGAATAAGAAATCCTCCCCCCCCCTCCACCGATGACACGTGTACGTTGTTAGGGGCAACCCCCGGGCTGGTTTCGAGGTGCAAGGAAATAATTAAATAATGAGAAATCTCTCTTCATTGTTCATTTAACTACTTTAAATTTGACGGATGGGAAAACGGAATAGCGCTGGCTCACCACGGGCTTACGGCGTGATACCCGGCTACTTTTTAAAACAGTAAACCCCACGGTTCATGAGCCAAATCCTTCACAAGTTGCGTGCACACAGACACAGAGACAGACAGACGGACAGATGAATGTAGTGTATATAATATTTGATACTGAAATCAAGCATAGCTACTTTTTTTGTCAAGCACATGGTGCTGATTGCCGGACTGGTTACAGCCTTTAGAAGGGGTTTGGCAGATCGGTCCGGGACCGCCGGATGTTGGGAGCCGGATAATCAATGATTAACTGTAGCTCTTTTTCAGAAACAACGAGGCCACAAATGATAGCTCAACTAAGTTTCTTATCACGTGGAAATTTATAGCAGCCAAATACTCTAAATGTTTCTAAATGTAGAGGGGAAAACCGGAGGACACGGAGAAAAATCCACGCGTCCATGGGGAGAACATGAGGACTCCAAACATACAGGCATCAGGGTGGGGATCGAACCTACGACCTCCTGTATACCAGGTGAGGCAGTTAACATCTCGCCACCATGACCTTCAAGCTACAAAAAGTTGCAGGAACGACCTGTGCTGTAAACTTACGCATTCTTACTGATCCACTCAGTGGCAAAGAACTGCGCTCCCGCCTGTTCTGGGAGCTCATACACAAAACTGCTGGATGTGCAAGAACGCATTGCACAACACGACCGGACACGGAAACGGACACCAATCTCTGGCTGCCTGTTCTGACCAACATTCTGCCACCACATATCTGCAGAGACGTGCAAACGGCATGAGAGTTTACACGATGGCTTGCCAACGACCACTAACCCATCATCAACCAAGACCTCAACAATGTTCCTTGCCGCGACTCAATTTCCAATCTCTCTTCTAGGATCGCGTCGCAGCTGCTGCTGTCACCATCCTAGAATATCAACGTAGATCTGGAAGCATGCCAGTAAAGAGAGTGGAACAACGAGGACGTCCAGAATAAACACCCCCCTCACGCCGGACCCAAAGATCATACAGTACCACCATGCTTTGACATTCCTCGAAGATAGTGATGTAACAATCGATTGCATAATTACATCGACAGGCTGATGTGTAACATTTCCCGCAGGAATGCAACCGTGGCCATGCAACACAAACTGTGTATCATATAGAAAACCCTAAGACTCACTAAGTGTGTGACCATGCAACAACCCAAACCATTAACTATATCACGAATTACTTTAATCTGTGCTCCTTCAATGGAGGAACAGCGAAACTATACGAACTCTGTCCTGAAGCCCTCTCGTGGCGAGCACTGGCAATTCAACTCCTGAACCCATATCGCTACCATCATATGCAAGCAGAGAATCCCGTGTGCAGAGTGGAGAGTTAGGGGAGAGTGAAGGGAGAGGCTTGTAGACTCTACGCTGCAGGGGTCGGGTTCCCGTCGCCCGGCTCGGCCCGCAGGTCTCGTTGCGCCCTGCGTGTACTGTAGTGGCGTGTACTGTAGTGGCGTGTACTGTAGTTGGCGCGTACTGTAGTGGGGCGTACTGTAGTGGAGCGTACTGTAGTTGGCGCGTACTGTAGTGGCGCGTACTGGAGTTGGCGTGTACCGCAGTACAGTAGTTTGAGTGTACGATACTTTAGTTTGCGTTCACTGCAGCGTGTGTACTGTAGTACTGTTGCCTGCGTTCACTGTAGTTTGCGTGTACATTATTGCACATGTGTGTGCTTTAGACTGCGTGTACTGTCGTACTATACGTGCACGGTAGTTGGCGTGTAGGTACTGTCATGTGTGTACTGTGGTCTGTGTATTGTGT
Organism: Lampetra planeri; assembly: GCF_965212315.1. NCBI lineage: Eukaryota > Metazoa > Chordata > Hyperoartia > Petromyzontiformes > Petromyzontidae > Lampetra > Lampetra planeri. The sequence continues at coordinate 11,412,308 of NC_136141.1, forward strand.
ACTGTAGTCTGATTGTACTGTAGCGAGTACTGTACTGTGCTGGAATTTATTTGTTACACGGATTATCTTTTCCCAGTTCCCTGGCTCTTTTACAAGGGAGATTCGTGAACACAGCAACAAATCAAATCGACCAATATTGCAGAGAACAGGGTCCATAGCGAATATTGCACACCTGAGTGTGTATGTTGTAGTACTGTTGCGTGTGTACTGTAATATACGGTAGTGTTTACTGCAGTGCGTAGTAGTAATGCAGTGCGTGTACTGTAATGAGTTGTAGTACTGTAGTGTGTGTGTTGCAAGACTGTAGTGTGTGTACTGTCGGCATTACTCACAGATAACCTCGAGATCACCTCCCGCGCCACGGAGACTCCGAGTCACTGCACGCCAACGCTTCCTGGTGGCGTCACTTCCGGATCGCCACGTGGCGCCAAACTCGAAACGTCAGACATACTCCTGGATGCTGCGGCTCACACGGGCAGGAGGGCACTGGCGCGCCTCCTGATTACAGACCTAAAGAACCTGTGCTGAAACTTCTAAATGTCATGGCAGGGGGTGAGTCGATCCATACAACACCCACGGTTGACTTCCTCGCAAAGTGGTGCCGATTTCACCGACCCCCGGAGGGAGGGAATGATGGGTCCGAGTCGACCCCTGAACCCAGGGTAGGAACCTACCAGTGACGCGCGGTGAGATCAATGGTTGGGGAGGCACTGGCTCGTATCGGAGCCAGATTTACAAACATATGGACCCGATAGAGGTACCTTAAATTTACCATTCAATTGGCAGGTTGCACAATGACTATTGGTTAGGCGGCCGTATGTTTCATATTTCATATCAGCATTCTTTACAACACACGAATACAGACAGGTAAGTTACGTATTCGATTCACGTTTTATAGGCGAATGCAGTTCCACTATTCATACTCATTCAACACAAATGAAAATATATATTGCATGGTCTTACCTTTACTTGTAAATTAAGTACATTCGCCTATCCTTCTGGACAAATATGTCAGTGACTTTGTTGAAATCCTCTATTCTCTTTTAGTTTTAAAAGTCTCTCCGTCTCAGTAAAGATGATTGCCAGGGATGAAAGTCGTCCTTGGTCAGTCCGATTCCGACTATGTTTTGAGTCGTTTCAAAGCAGAGAGCGACCTTTCAACGGACGCTGTTGTAGCTGGTATAGTGAGCACCACCAGCTGGAGTAACTTTGTCGCCTCGGGAACCGTTTGCGTCAGATCATTCTGGGCCAAAAAGCTGAGGAGCTGTCCGGGTGCATTCGTTCCACAACATTTGTGAACTATACAATCCGATAAGGTCAGCCTTTAGTCTAACAAAGTCAAAGTACCTTGCATATTTTGATAGGCTCTGCAGTCTGGTGTCATCGAAATGTGACATTTCATAAAATGTCGTGCAATCAACTAAACCAAGGAAAGTTATCTCACCGATATGATTAAACCTAGCTTTCATTTGAACACTGATATTGTCCAGAATGTTATAAAACATTATTTTCCTCTCGTCTCTGGCTGTTTACTTCGCATTGTCTGTCAGGCCAAGTGTGACGAATTTATGCTCGAATCGATCATAGAAACGGTCAAACTCTTGTCCCTGGCGTTCCACAACTCCCATTGTGTCGCAGAATCCAATGTCCATTACTTTATTCTGCAGCACACGAAAGAGTGCATCGGTTTAATTGAAAATGCTCTGATATGCCATTATGAAGAAGCAGGTTGATGCTTTTGACAGCCAGAGATCATATCCGGCACTCTTAGTTTTTTTGGTAAAGTCACGTAGGTAAAAAATGAAATAAAAATTAATAAAAATAAAATAATAAATCACGTTTCGGAGGCAACGAAACGTCGTGATTTATTATTATTTTATTTTTTATTAATTTTAATTTCATTTGTTACCTACCTAAGAGTATGGATCCTTGCAGTCACGAAAGCTTCAAATCTAGAATCATATCCGGCGGCCATCATCAGGGTGTTATTGTCCCAACCATCGGGATTTTCGCTCATAATCCAGAACACAGCACGCAGATCAAATTGGTACATGCTGATCGTCTGAACTAGTCTAGAATTTGAGCTCCATCTCGTGGGCGCTGCTCTTGGTGAACGTCGCTTCACAACATCGTTCAGTAGGTGGGTGCGCTTGGTCGACTTATTGAAAAACGTCGCAAGTCCCTCAACTGTTTTAAAAAAACGTTTACACTCAGGCATACATTTTGCTGAATGCGAGAGCACCAGGTTCAATTTGTGTGCATAACAATGGGTAAACGTGGCTTCTGGTACCTTTTCTTTAATCTTGGCCTGCACCCCATTAAGATCTGATGCCATCATAGAGGCTCCATCATAAGTCTAAGCTACCAGATTTTCAACGCAATTGTATTTCCCCAACACTCCCAAAACATAATCAGCAATAGCCGGTGCTTGTCTGTCATCACTGACATCATCAAATCCCAAGAACGCCTCCCTCAGCTCACAAGTCACCTCACTTTTAGCCACAACGCAAAATTACAGAGACCTGGGCTTTGTTTGTGACATCCGTTGTCTCGTCTACTTCAACTGCAACAAATGGGGCTGCATTAATCTCCTCTTTGATATCATTTATAATTACCACACCGACTGCTTAGATTAAATCGTTGTGTATTCTGTTTGATAAGCCAGAAAACACAGTGGATGTCTCCAAATGTCTAGCTAACTTTTCATCTTTCTCAGCAAAAGCATGTAATAGCGCCACATAGTTGCCACGATTAGAAGAGCTTGCACTATCATCGTTACCACGAAATGCTAATTCCTGTTTTGCTAGGAAGCAGGTCGCATTAATAAGGTCTTTTAAAACCTCACGGTTTTTCTTTACCTTAGCATTGTGGATGCTGATATTTAATCTCCGCTGTTCATTCAAAGCCAGATCTATCCTTGAAGCTCCAAAAGTTTTTAAAGCAATTTGGCTTTGAATGTGAGTTGTCGATTTTTCATGTTTGTTGAGGCTCCTTGGTAGATTTTTCAAGTCACAAAATCCCGCGTTAGTCCAAACGTCGGTAGTGGAGAACATAAGGCAGGGAAAGCAGTAAAAGGCGATTCTTCGTAGCACAGCCAGTCTTTTCGTTGGTACCACTCCATTTGAAACGACCGTGTTATTTTCTGTCCTGCGACCAATATCATCCATGAGGTTTTTTTGGGTTAGATCACGTAAATGTGTCGTTTAAACCCGACACAGCCAACTAGTAAGGGTTGTCACGTAAACAGAACATGCAAATTTTTCACTCGTAGCTTGGCTCTCCAACACACCGGTGTGCTGTACCAGTGACGAATTGGCATGTTCTGTTCTGTTTACGTGACAACCCTGACGAGTTGGCTGTGTCGGGTGGTGGCGGGTTTTAACGACACATTTATATATTTACGTGATTTAACCCAAATAAAACCTCTTATGGATAACCTACGTGTTCTCTAATCCACGTAGTAACTAGCCTACGTGTTCTCTAACCCACGTGTTAACTACCCGTTCTCGAATCCACGTGTTCTCTAATCCACATGTTAACCAGCGTGTTCTCTTATCCACGTGTTCCTGTTGGGAGATTTTGAGCTGGCGCGGCCCAGACGCTGGGATGGGCACATACCTTTATCCTCTGGATAAATTATTTGAATGTACAATGCTGAGGTTGAGCTTGGTTAGTACTTCAATGACGGGTTTCTTAAGATCAGGTGTTGTAAGGTTGACTACGAGGTTGCCAGGAGATGGAAGTACATAAATTGATTATTGAATCTGTCTGTGAAGGGGTTTCTTATTGTAATTGTTTTCCCTACACGAAGCCAACCTCTCATTATTGGCCAAATATCCAAATGTAGCAGGACCCCCTGATAAAGTATTGTGACTCAATGAGACTTCCCAAAGTAAAATGCATTACAGTACCTCAAAGTGCATTACACATTATGGAAATATCACCTGGGGTAGCAAAGATGACCATGCGCTATTATCAACCAACTGCTGGATGAATGCCTCAAGCTGCCGCCACCTTTCACGATCCGACGATGTAACAATGGGTGTACTCTCCAATGTGTTCCATTTCTTAGCATGCCACTGCAGTTATTATTCACGACCAGATGCCATTATCCCATCTCACGACGTGTTGTCGAAGCCCACTTTTCTTAGGTTTGGATGAAGTAATTTAACCTGCGTACATGCATGCTTATTTATGCAATTTTCAGTTCTATATTTTGATCATTACCGTGCATCTGAATCAAGTCATAGTAGCCAATACGCAACGATTTGGACAACGGTACATTGGTGTTAACTTTCATGATCAAGTTCAGTGTTCCATTAAAAACAATTTGACATCATTTGGAGATAAGGGGCCGTCCATAAATGACGTTACGCGATTTTGGACGCTTTTTGACCCCCCCCTCAAATAGGACGTAACAAAGCTCTGCCCCCCCCCCTCCCCCAAATAAAACATGCTTCAAATCGCTTTAAACTATATTCTTAGGTTTTTCGGTAAAGTCACGTAGGTAAAAAATTAAAATTAATAAAAGTAAAATAAAAATCACGTTTCGGAGGAAACACAGGTGGAACCGTCACAGCACGATAGCTGTATCAAGTAAATGAGAGATTACAAGAGATACCACTCCGTATATATAATGGTTGAGGGGGGGGGGGATGGGCCAGGAACGGCCCACTTTTTATTATTATGGTAAGGTGCGGCTTGAGACTACGGCTAGACTACATAACAAATGACTGAGCCTTTATTATGGTGAGGTGCGGCTTGAGACTACGGCTAGCCTACATAACAAAATGCTGCAAATGAGACCGAGCCTCTGCCATGTAGATGGTAAAAGCACAAAAGCAGGTCAGGAAGAAACAGCCTCCTGCTATGTTGTTTGGTGGGTAAAACTTATAGCAGGAAACCAGTGTGTGAAAAAAGAAGCTAAACCTGGTAAAATAAAACTGGCTGTCTATCAGTAACCTGTACAGTAACTCAAGAATAGTTGTCTATCAAATAAGATGGTCCAAATAAGTGTAGTTAAATCTTTTTTGCATGGTTAATCACATCTTTCCAATGATTACTCAGTTTGTAACCATCATCACGGTTGAAATGATGTCTGTGTTTGTATATTTGACAGACTATTCTTGAGTTACTGTACAGGTTACTGATAGACAGCCAGTTTTGTTTTACCAGGTTTAGCTTCTTTTTTCACACACTGGTTTCCTGCTATAAGTTTTACCCACCAAACAACATAGCAGGAGGCTGTTTCTTCCTGACCTGCTTTTGTGCTTTTACCATCTACATGGCAGAGACTCGGTCTCATTTGCAGCATTTTGTTATATAGGCTAGCCATAGTCTCAAGCCGCACCTTACCATAATAATAAAAAGTGGGCCGTTCCTGGCCCACCCCCCTCAACCATTATATATACGGAGTGGTATCTCTTGTAATCTCTCATTTACTTGATACAGCTATCGTGCTGTGACGGTTCCCCCTGAAGGCGGACGCTTGTGTTGCCTCCGAAACGTCGTGATTTTTATTTTATTTTTATTAATTTTATTTTTTTACCTACGTGACTTTACCGAAAAACCTAAGAATATGAATCCTTGCAGTCACGAAAGCTTCAAATCTCGCTTTAAACTATTGTCATTGTAGTGCGAATTTTATGTGGCCTGCACTGTTGTAGGAGAAAACATTTATTAAAAAGTCTATTTAATTAAGTAGAACGTTGTCTATTTATTTAAAGTTGCGCATTTTGATGTGACGTCACATTTCTCACCCCCCCCCCCCCCCCAGGTGCGTGACGTCATTTATGGACGGCCCCTAATTTAGGACGGCGTTATGTTTCATATTTTAAGCTCGCTAGTCAACGTAAATTACATTAAAACAAATTCAGGGCCTATGGTAAAACACGTTTGGTTAAGATGATCTAGTAAAAATGAAATGTGAATTTGAAATTGTATTTAATTTTACTTTACCGAAAAAACCTAAGAGTATAAGCGCTGTATTTAAAAATACAGGATGTGGTGTCTGAGCGCGTTACTTTTATGTGTGTAGTGCTTCAATAAAGACACACTACGCGAGTTGAGGCGAGTCTTTATTTAACATTTCCCTTACGGGACGGGTTCTATAATTGGTGTAAACGTAACTACCCCTATGCAACACTGTGTAACACTATGTAACCCCCTTACACACGAGGCGATTCAAGATCCCAGCCCGACGTGACCCGACCCACCCACAATAAAGACCCCCCTTTTACTGGAGCACGCTGCCCTTTTATCCCCCTAGGGGGATCTTCCCCCCGCCCTCTGGCTACGCCCTCATTCTGTCCCTTGATTACCTTCAGGACATGATTTACCGGCATTAAATATGTAACAAATATAAATTATGCGATAAGCAATATTGTTTACATGTGTAAAGGGGAGCCGACACGAGATTGCAGGGGTCTCGTCCTTTATTCCTTTTCTTCCATTCACACCTGTCCCCAGCCGTCCCAATCTTGTTCCCGCAAAAGGCCCCTTCTTCCCGCCCGTTCTCTCCTTATATCTCCTCGATCACCCCTCCCACTAACCCATCTATTGGTGGGAATCCTTCCCCTGACACCCCTACATCACCCCCCCCCCCCCCCCCCCCGGAGAAAAAATAACCGTCCTCGGTTCTGCCTCCCCCATGGACCATTTAAGTCTCCCCATGCCTCCCACCACTGACAGTGACGACAGCCCTTACCCCCCCCCCAACCATACAATGCAATATAACACAACGAATCAATTGCGCGGCCTGCCCAGGTCTCCAGCCAGCATCCCGTAACAGCCCGGACATCCACAGGCAGCAGATGACCGTGGCGGCCCCCTCCTTCGAAGGCCCTCTCGTCGCGGTCCCTGGTTCGGTGGTGCCGGTGTCGCCTTGCCTGGCGCCGCTGTCTCTTCGGCCCCCGCTCGTGCCGCCGCTCTGTCAGGCCTCACATGGGGTGCTGTAGGTGACAAGAAAACACAGGGCACCGAACCCCCTGCCGGTCGGCGCGTGGTGGTCGGCGACCTTGGCCTGGGTAGGGATGATGATGATGTTGGCAGTGATGTTGGTGGTGATGTTGGTGAAGATGACGGTGGAGAGATGTATGGCTTAAGGCGGGTGGGGTGTACAAACCATCGTCGCTTACCCAGTTGGACCTGGACGCACTGCGGTCGGAGTGTTTTAATGACCTCGACCGGCCCTTTCCAGGGTCGGTGCAGCTTTGGTGAGAGGCCAACCGGCACCTGAGGACAGTGTAGCCATGCCTGGTCCCCGACTTTAAAGGGCTTGGCTGTCACTGTCCTCTCCCGTATCCGTACATTACTCTCTTGGCTCGTGGCCGATGCGGCCTCGGCTGCTTGGCGGGCCTCTCTCAAATAAATGAGGGAGGTCTTTAGTGCCTTCGGCCATGCGTCGGCTCTTGCAGGAATGTCCGTCAGCTGCACCTCAATAGGCGGAACGGGATCCCGTCCGTACATCAGGAAAAACAGCGAGAACCCCGTCGCCGCGTGTGGGGCCACCCTGTACGCCGCTAAGACCGATGGAATGTGGAGGTCCCAGTCGGAATGGTTTTCGTCCACCACTTGGGACAGCATGGCCGCTATGGTGCGGTTAAGCCGCTCTACCATCCCATCGGTCTGGGGATGATATGGAGATGTTCGGACCTTTTTAGTGCCCAGGATAGAGCAGACGTCCTTCAATAGCTGTGAGGAGAAATTCCTGCCCTGATCCGTGAGCAACCGCTCCGGTGCCCCCTTATCAAGGACATAGCCTCCCACGAAGGCATCGGCGATGGTCTGTGCCGTTTGGTCCGGGAGGGCCCACGCCATCGGCCACCTCGTGCAGTACTCGACTCCGACCAACAGGTATTTATTTCCCCGTGGCGTGACCGGCAGCGGTCCCAGGATGTCCAACGCAACCAATTCGTTGACCCTGGTCACCGTGATGGGCTGTAGGGGCGCCCGGCTTACCCGGGGTGGCGGCTTTCGCCGCGCACATTCGACGCAGGTAGCGACCCATCGATGCACGTCAGCGGTGTTGTATATGTTGGTTATCAAAATTTGTTATGTTGTATGCGTGCGTGGGTGAAATTATTATGTTGTATATGTGGGTTTTGAATATTCAGTGAAAATAATAATAATCAAATGAAATTTGGCCAAATGTGTAATTATCCAGAAATATGTTAATTTATGTAATTATGCACATTTAATTATGCCAATTCGAGAGGTAATCGTAGTAATTATGCGAGTGGGTGTAATTATGATAATGCAAGTCGTTATGATAACCAGACCCCGCCTCGGTGACGAGGGTGGGTTATCGATCGGAATAAGGCAATTAATCGTATGCAGTTCTGCAGGTGTGGTGTAAATATGCAAGATTAACTTAGATTAACTCGGCATCGTTGTCTAGGTTCGTCTCATTCTCGCTTTAACATTCCCAGAGTGGGTATTCGTGGTTATATTTTAGGTCCCCGGTTCACCCCGTTATCGCTTTAACATTTACTGAGTATGTATTAGTGTGTTTATTAAGGTCACCAAGTTCAGATCTCAACGCAGAAGCAGATCTTATGCATAGATTTCAGGAAAGAATCACACAACCACTTCTGTATTAATCAATTTATTACTAGTTCAACCTCAACTATGATATAGTATGCGAACTCTCAATCCCGGAACGTCAACACGGCATCAATACAGTATCATCAATGATTGTCTGATTTCACTTTGACAACGGCACATGGATCCCGCATAACGCGATGGTTGTTAGTGAGAGAGAGAGTCGTTAAAATATGCAAATACTATGCTAAGAAAAACCTTAACGTTAATGAATGATTATACTCAATATTGTTCACGCAGTACCGCACTCCTTATTGATCATACGCAACCCTTATCACGTTGTTAGCACCTTGGGTCACGGGACAGTTGAATATTCTGTAGAGGATGCGAGTACGTGCGGCGATTATGACTGAAAGATACTTGAAAGATCATACGGCGATAAAAAAACACAATCAAAAACAGTTATTATTCTTAAAGGCACCAATCTCAACAGATACATCGGCAGGTTATCTGACAACAGAATGGCTCGGAGTAAGGGCCTGCGACGGTGCTCCTTTCCCGAAGATCGTTATCTTGTACCAAGTTTACTAATTGGGGACCAGATCACCTGATAAGGATCTGGTGGGCCACCACTCCCCACGTGAGCGTGGCTCGGCGGAAGGAGGTGCCAAGAATCAATTCGTATTGATGGATCTGTTGGGAATTTATGCGATTAAGAGTACAGCCCACTAAATATTAAAGATAAATATTACGAATACTCTTATAAACGACGGATGGCCATCACTCGGTCTCGTTGTGATGCCTTCACAGCCACGGATGGCTTATGGGTTCGAGTGTGTTTGAGTGGTAAGAGTGGTCTTGAATAGTCAGTGTTCGGAGTCGGTTCTTTATGTCAAACAGACGCCTGGTGGTCGTGTGGTGAGGGGGCGGTGCGCGTCATACGTATCAGTCGCTCCCCTGTCACCATGGTGAAATGGTTCGGATGCCCGTTGATACGCTGTCGCAGTTCGGAACCCGGTCGGTAGGTGGCGCCCACAGCTCGCTCGCAGCGTGCAGTGTTGGGTCGTCGACCAGGGTGAGCACGGAGCCTCGTCGCCAAACCGCGATTCTCACCACTCCGGCGGCAGCAGAGACCTCCGACTCGGCAGAGGTTGACCCACGCAGGCCGAGTTGAGCTGTCAAGCGGGTCTTGCCCGCCTGCAGAGGAGATGGGGAGCCGCTTGAGTCGAGCCCCGAGAGCCGGCTCCGGTGATGCGATCGAACTCGGCTGAGTCCCAGACGAGCTGAAGAGTCGAGCCGACCCGCTGGTCGCAGCTCGCTCCTGAGTCGACCCTCCCGGTCGAGCTGAAGATGAGTCGAGCCGACCCGCTGGTCGCAGCTCGCTCCTGAGTCGACCCTCCCGGTCGAGCTGAAGATGAGTCGAGCCGACCCGCTGGTCGCAGCTCGCTCCTGAGTCGACCCTCCCGGTCGAACTGAAGATGAGTCGAGCCGACCCGCTGGTCGCAGCTCGCTCCTGAGTCGACCCTCCCGGTCGAACTGAAGATGAGTCGAGCCGACCCGCTGGTCGCAGCTCGCTCCTGAGTCGACCCTCCCGGTCGAACTGAAGATGAGTCGAGCCGACCCGCTGGTCGCAGCTCGCTCCTGAGTCGACCCTCCCGGTCGAGCTGAAGATGAGTCGAGCCGACCCGCTGGTCGCAGCTCGCTCCTGAGTCGACCCTCCCGGTCGAGCTGAAGATGAGTCGAGCCGACCCGCTGGTCGCAGCTCGCTCCTGAGTCGACCCTCCCGGTCGAGCTGAAGATGAGTCGAGCCGACCCGCTGGTCGCAGCTCGCTCCTGAGTCGACCCTCCCGGTCGAGCTGAAGATGAGTCGAGCCGACCCGCTGGTCGCAGCTCGCTCCTGAGTCGACCCTCCCGGTCGAGCTGAAGATGAGTCGAGCCGACCCGCTGGTCGCAGCTCGCTCCTGAGTCGACCCTCCCGGTCGAACTGAAGATGAGTCGAGCCGACCCGCTGGTCGCAGCTCGCTCCTGAGTCGACCCTCCCGGTCGAACTGAAGATGAGTCGAGCCGACCCGCTGGTCGCAGCTCGCTCCTGAGTCGACCCTCCCGGTCGAACTGAAGATGAGTCGAGCCGACCCGCTGGTCGCAGCTCGCTCCTGAGTCGACCCTCCCGGTCGAGCTGAAGATGAGTCGAGCCGACCCGCTGGTCGCAGCTCGCTCCTGAGTCGACCCTCCCGGTCGAGCTGAAGATGAGTCGAGCCGACCCACTGGTCGCAGCTCGCTCCTGAGTCGACCCTCCCGGTCGAGCTGAAGATGAGTCGAGCCGACCCGCTGGTCGCAGCTCGCTCCTGAGTCGACCCTCCCGGTCGAGCTGAAGATGAGTCGAGCCGACCCGCTGGTCGCAGCTCGCTCCTGAGTCGACCCTCCCGGTCGAACTGAAGATGAGTCGAGCCGACCCGCTGGTCACAGCTCGCTCCTGAGTCGACCCTCCCGGTCGAACTGAAGATGAGTCGAGCCGACCCGCTGGTCGCAGCTCGCTCCTGAGTCGACCCTCCCGGTCGAACTGGTTTCCAATGCTCAGGGTCCTTTCTTTTATGCCGAAAAATCCCTTTGGACCCTGCCCACAAGGCGGGGTTTCTTTCGATTTACTGTCAGGATCTGTCCGTAGGTAGGTGTGTCCATGTGTGTGTCCGTACGTCCGTATGTCCTTGTGTGCATCACTCACGGTATATTCCGTTGTCATACTCCCTCCATAAAATCCACGAGCAAACAATCAGGTGTTACAAATTGCCTCGAGGTCGTCTCTCTGTCTGGGTGCGATATTATCTCTTGTTTGGCCTTCTTCATGAACCAAAACACAGACGTTACAAATCGTCTCATAGGCATCTTTGTCCGTGTTGCACCACCTGGAGGGAGGGGCAACACTCCCTCCGACCCTCACTGACGCACAAAGAAATGGGTAAAACGTTTTAACATTTGTCCCTTACCATTTCACAGTTATGATTCTGTATGTAACCTAAGGTCTGTCATTTCCCATCATGGTGCTTGACTCAAGTGGAGGTGTTTCCCCGAGCGTATACACACTCCTATCCCGCGCTGCGGGGATACAAAGACGGCCGGGATCTCCCTTTCTCTCCGACCCTGGGTTTAACATCGCTCTTTTATTATGTATTTTATATTCGACCTGGTGGTGATTCATCCCGTTATGCTTCGGGTCGAGTTGTATATAAAGTATTAAAGTATGGAAATAACATTTCATATCAATAACTTTAGCCTACCCTGTTGTTAAATTCCGACTTTAACGTGACTTTAATAGCAATACAGAATAATTGAGCTTTTTGTCTTAACTAGGCGAACACGAACTTCTGGTGACCCCCGCAGCCTCGCTGTTCAGCTGAGCCTGCATCCTTGAGAGATGCACAACACCCTTATTCTCGTCTCACTGTGGTCATCCAACCTTCTGCTCTGGGAGTGTTATTAATTTCAGGACAAAGGCCCCCTCACGTTCAGACGTGCAGGGTTGTTTAAATCAGCTCCCTCCCCTGTGCACACAGCCTTGAGCTGGGTTTATCTTTGCTCCCTCCCCTGTGCACACGTGTTCCAATTAGCTCGGAATCCCTAAACACACAATCAGTGATGATTCCTGGCTTTCTGTGGTTGTGATTTAGACAAAGGCGCCTCTGCTTCCTTTAATTGCCTTTGAGTTGACACTGCCCTATTATTCGCCCATGTGCTGAGGTCATAGAATTCGTTTTGACTTCAGTAATATTAACATTCAGTATTGGATTAGCAAATGGGCAATGGTTCATTGATGTAGCTCGCAGCCTGGTCTCCAATTTGAGCGAGCGCGAGGATCGATAATTTAGCCTACTCTGTTGTTGAATTTCGAATTTTGACGTTACTTTAAAACCATGCAGGATGGTTGGGCTTTTTGCCTTAACTATGTCTGGCTGACTCTCCCACTGTCTCTGCCGCCTGCACGGGTGACATGTGCCCGTTTATCAGGCCTTATCTTTCCTTGAAGCAAGGTTGCAAATTCTGCCATCCTAGCCCTCCTCCAGTTCATTACTTAACACCTGGTGTTTTGCAGTTTGCTGCGCTTTGGTGTGTTTTCATTCATTATATATCAATGATGGAAGAAGGGGTTAGGATACAACAGCGGTCATACCTGGCCAAAAGTACCGACCCTGTAATGTGTACAGTGTCTTCCGCCCCGCCAGGTGCAGCAGCTGGCGGCCGTGTACGTCCATAACCAATTGTTGACGCAGCGACTCCGGAACTACCAGGCATCGCCGGCGCCCTGTCGGGTCCCATCGCATGAGGAGATCCTCCCATACGATGTACTCCTCCCCCCCTGCCTCTGCTGAGGCGCGTAGCGTTCGCAGTGGGGCTTCCTCCAGCTGTAGCCGTCTCCAATCGTCCAAGGTCAGCCCCAGGTCGTGGTCGGTCAGCTGGACCTCACCCTGTGCGCCCTCCGCCGTGTGTACGGGAGCGATGACCGTCCCCTCCGGCCTCGCCTCCTTGCAGCGTGCCCCGCCTGTGGTGCATGCACAAGGGCCCTGGGGCGCCAGTCGGGACAATGCGTCTGCGTTGGCATGTCTGGTCCCTTTGCGATGCACTACTTGGTACCTGTACTCCTGCAGGCGCTCTATCCATCTGGCCAGCTGGCCCAAAGGCTGGTCGATGCGGAGCGAATACTGCAAGGCCGCGTGGTCAGTGCGGACCGTAAATTTGCGACCATACAGGTAGGGTCGGAATTGCTGCACAAAGTGAACGACTGCCAGGAGTTCCCTACGTGTGACGCAGTAGCGCTGCTCCGCTGGTGAAAGCACGCGACTACCATAGGCGATAACTACCTCCCGACCCTGCTGGACTTGCGACAAAACACTGCCGATGCCCACGTCGCTGGCGTCCGTGTCCAGGATAAAGGGGAGGCCAAAATCCAGAAAGGCCAATGGTGGTGCATCTGTCAGACGTGAGCGCAGCTGCTGGAATGCCTCTTCCTCCAGAGGGCCCCAATAAAACCTCTGGTTCTTCGCCGTCAACACGTGCAAGGGCTTGGCAATGGTTGCGAAGTTGGGCACAAACCGGTGGTAGTAAGAAACGAAACCCACAAACCGGCATACCTCCGGAACCGTTGTGGGAACAGCCCAGGCCCTCACGCAGGCCGTCTTTTCCGGGTCTGTAGCCACTCCAGACTCACTGACGACGTGGCCCAAGTAGCGTACCGACGACTGCATAAGGTGGCACTTCGACGGCTTGAGCTTCAAGTTCGCGTTCCGGAACCGCAGGAACACCTGACGTAATCGGTCAATGTGTTCCTCGAATGATCGGCTGAAAACAATGACGTCATCCAGGTAGATGAGGCACGTTTCCCATTGGAGGCCTGCTAAGGCCAACTCCATTATGCGTTGGAACGTTGCCGCCGCAGTCTGGAGGCCCATAGGCAGGCCCTGTGGTGTCCGGAACGCTGTTTTAGGCCGGGAGTCCGCGTCTAGTGGGACCTGCCAGAACCCGGACAATAAATCCAGCGTACTGAAAAATTTTGCTCCCGCCAGTGCATCCAATGAGTCGTCGATACGTGGTAGGGGATATGCGTCGGCCAGCGTGATGGCATTGAGGCGTCGGAAGTCCACACAGAATCTCAGTGACCCATCTGACTTCTTGACTAGGACCACCGGTGCCCCCCAGGGACTCGAGGATGGAGAAATTATGTCGGCCCGCAGCATCTCCTGCACCGCTTGTTGAATGTGCCCTTTTTCCATTGGGCTCATTCTATATGTGTTTTGGCGCAGGGGTGCTGCATCTCCCGTGTTGATGTGGTGCTGTGACAGATTTGTGCGCCCTAGGTCGAACGGTCCCCGGCTGAACACGTTCGAGAACTCCTGCAATAACGAGTGCAGCTGCTGTTTCTGGTCGGGCGGCAATCCCGGCTCAGGCCCCGCCAGCTGGTCCATCCACGATTTGGCCCCTCTGTCCTCGGACTGGCTGATGCTGCCTACAAGCTCGGGCTCTGTCCCTGGGGCTCCTAGTGACAAGGGACTAACGTGGGCCAGAACTGTTCCCTCCTGCACCGTCGCTGTTCTATCGGAGGTGTTCAGCACCTAAATGAACAGATGCTGGTTCCTCTGTACAATAGTTTCGGCTCCCACCAGCGCATGGCGATCCATGGCCGCTGACGCCGGAGACACCAGGATGGGTGAGTCTGGTCGGGCTGTCACGAGGTGGGACCGATATTGCAGCGGAACCAGCATCTGGGCTGCCGGGGGAATGGAGACAGACTTACTGACCAGAGCCTGCACGTAGGGTACACCCCGGCTGGCCCCCTCCGCCTTTAGGAAATGGAGATGCGTTCCCTGGACTTCCACCCGCCCATTGGCCAGATCGATTTTCATTGGCATCCGCCTCAGAAAGTCCGTCCCCAACAGGCAGGGTACGGGCAACGTTGCGGAGACAAGGATGGGTCCTGCTACCGAAAGCTGCCCAATCTGTATCGGGGCTTCAACCTGGCCCAGGAAGCCCATGCTGCCTCCATTTGCTGCAATGAACGTTGTCTTGACGGGGACTAAAGGTCGGATTTTATCCGGCAGCATCTCATGCATGGTGCTCGAGATGATCGTGGCTGATGCCCCCGTATCCACCAAGATACGTGCTGACACTCGCGATTTCACCGACCAGGACCGAGGTTCCTGACGTGGCCGCTACCACCCGCCTTGCCAGCTTCCTCCATTGTGTGGCTGAGTCCGGCCACTGACCAGGCGGCGTCTCGTTATCCTGTGGTGCATGGTGAAATGATGGGGGATGGATGTGGATGGACTGAAGATGGGGTTCCTCCCTTTGGAGTGCGTCGCAGCAGGGTGAACGCGCCCTTGTTACATAGTGTGGGCTTACCCCTGGGTTGCGGCCTGGGCTCTCTATGTGGTGCAAATTGCCCCCCCTTGGTGACGTAGGATGGGCCCCCCTTGTGGTGTGGGGGGGCCCCCCCATTGTAGGGGGCGGTGGGGACTGGGGGGTGGGCCTTCCCATGAGCCCCTCCCTTCTCCCCTCCCTTTCCTTTGTCACGGGGGCGTGGTCCCCCTGGTTCCGTCTCGCTCTGCCGCAAAGCGGTGGCGAGGCGGGCCGTGGAACTGCTCCAGGGCGCAATGTCAATCGTGTGGGCTGCCTCTGCCCCCGGCCCGTTGCCCCTGGCAACTCGCCGGCGTCCCAGGTAACCGGTGACGTCACGCCCGCCGGCGACGTCACGCCCGCCGGCGACGCCACGCCCGGCATCGACGTCACTTCCGCCCGCGACGTCACCTCCGCCCGCGACGTCACGTCCGCCCACGACGTCACCTCCGCCCGCGACGTCACCTCCGCCCGCGACGTCACCTCCGCCCGCGACGTCACCTCCGCCCGCGACGTCCCTCCCGGCCTCGGCGCGACTCCCGGCGCGGTCCCCGGCCTCGGCGCGATCCCCGACGCGGTCCCCGGCCCCGGCGCGATTCCCGGCGCGGTCCACGGCCCCGGCGCAATTCCCGGCGCGATCCGCGACACCACTTTTGGCCGCGACGTCACTTCCGGGTGCAACGTCACGTCCGTTCGCGACGCCACTCCGGGTCGCGACGCCACTTCTGGTCGCGATGCCATCACAGGCCCCGGCGCTATCCCCTTCCCCCGACCAGGACAGTGGGGACCGGGAAACGACACCACCGGCGCCCACCCCGAGGAGACTCCAGGTGAGTTCGCGGCGTCGGGATTGTAATTACTCGGCCCGACCGAGAGGCCGGGTGGGACGGCGTCACTCGCCTGGATCCTGTCGGCGTTCGGCCCCGGCGGGTTCCAGGTGACATTGGCGGCCTCCGGCTCTGTGCAGCACCCCCTCGCCACATGCCCCTCTCGACCACAACGGTGGCAGACCCACGGGGCGTTCCGTCGGGGGGGCTCGGCGCGATGTTGTAGAGGCGGCTGCCAGCGACGCGGCGGCTGGTCGCGTCTCTGGTCCCTCTGCTCCGCCAGTCCCCGGATCGCCGCGTACACCTCCCGCAGCGATGGCTCCGTCTCAGACTTCGGCGGTCCGTTCCCAGCTGCCCCACAGGCAGCCTGTGGCGACGGTGCAGGTTCGGCGGTTAGTGTCGCTGGACCCAGTAGCGCCGCGGCAACGGCTCGGCTGTTCCCCCCCGCCGCGCCAGCCACCGGGCCCACGGGTGGCGCCCGGCCCATGACCTGCTCGTGGGCTTGGATGGTCCGGGCAGCCCACAGCGAGGTGCGTTCCTCCGGCGTCACCACGGGCATTACAACGCCGGCGCGGCAAACGTAGGCGATGAGGTGCTCGACCACGAGGTCCTCGAGCGCTTCTTCAGCCAGGCGAGGGAAAGCTCTCCTCGCCAACACGAGCAGCGCACCCCTGTAGGCTAAAGGGGATTGTTTAGCCCCTCGCTGGCGATCCTGGAACCATTTAAAGGCTCCTTCCGCCGGGCAATAGATCTCCCCCAAAGCCTCGTAGGCCGCCTGTAGCGTGGACTTGCTGTGCGAGGGAAGGGAGGTGTAAGAGGAGAGTGCTTCTTTGCCCAGAACGGATGGCAGCGCTCGTAGTGCCTCTTCGTCTGTCCACTCGAGAGCGTGGAAGGCAGCCTCGAATCGGCGGACAAACCCCTCCCAATCTTCTTCCTCAGCCACAAACTTGTCGACGGGCCCCAGCCGACGCGGCCGTCCGGCCACCTGCTCTCCGTGTTGGGTGGTTAGCCCTGGGGGTTTTGGCGGGAGCAGCGGCGGCTGGCGTGACGAGGTTGGTTGCGGCTCCTGCCCGGCTGGCTGGTCGGCCTCCGGGTCCCGTGGCCTCTCCTCCCGTAGTACGCGTGGGGGTGGGGGTCCCGGTGCCGGCGGGCCCCCCATAGGGAGCCTCTACAATAGCTCCTGGAGCGCCCTCTCTACGCGGGCCATGCGGTCCTCCATGCGATCCTCCAGGCGATCCGGGCCCCCTTCTGCTGCTTCTGACAGCAGGCCCCCTTGTTGCCCAGGATGGGAAGGATCCCCGGCCCCTGCTTCCTCCTCCCTCGGCTCCCTCCCGCGAGGATTCTTCTTTGTAGCCATTAAGATCCCACCGCTGCCACCAAATGTAAAGGGGAGCCGACACGAGATTGCAGGGGTCTCGTCCTTTATTCCTTTTCTTCCATTCACACCTGTCCCCAGCCGTCCCAATCTTGTTCCCACAAAAGGCCCCTTCTTCCCGCCCGTTCTCTCCTTATATCTCCTCGATCACCCCTCCCACTAACCCATCTATTGGTGGGAATCCTTCCCCTGACACCCCTACACATGTTAGCTTCTCCCCTACAGACCCACTGTGATTGGCAACTTTATCTGTTACTCAAATCACGTCTGCTGTATCCACGAGCCTTGCACAGATGCTTTCCAACATTTCCCCCACGAGATCAAATTATAGCCGTAACTTGTCCACACGTCTTAATATATAGTCTAAATTACTTTCATAAATTTGATTGTACAGTAATATATCGGTTTACGTCAGGGATGCGCTCCTACAGGGTGACGAATATCAAAACGCCGCAATTCAAAGTATTTTCTCAAAACAATGGAATGGGGGGGGGGGGGTCCTAACGTCGCCACTTCACACGTTTTGCTTTGTATCTATTACCCTTTTTTTGGTCGACAGTTATATTCATATTTAAATATTATTTGAGTAATTGTATTCTTACATATGGTACTGGGGCTGGCTTCGCTTGCTGGGTAGGTGGTGAGGTGCAGGCAAAGACACTCGCTCACACGCTCGCTCTCACACACACGCATGCATATACACTCAGGCCCGTACACACACGCTCGCTCACACACACTCGCTCATACACACGCTCGCGCACACACTCGCTCTTACACACACTCGGGTCCGTACACACATACAGGATCACGCGCGTGCGTCTCTCATCTTACCGGCAGTGCCGAATAGTGGACATCAAATTTCACTTCTGCGGTAATACTATTACACTGCATCTTAGCCACAGATACATCAGTCACTTAAAATACGCTTAGGAGGCGTGATGCTTAAGGATCACGTGCCCACGTTACATTAAATTACTCAACACTAGTGTAGTACAGCACTAAACTTAAACACAAATTATACAGCGTCTAAGATACAGTACATTATTTTAAAAAATCCCCAAAATACTGTACACAAATAATATATTGTAATATACCAGTCCCTCCAGAAAAACGCGATTATGCGATCGCATGATTCCATGCAAAATCAGCCAAAGTCCGCATATTTATGCGGGGGGCGCGTTTTTTCAAATACGCCGCACTTTCGCCGCATAAATTGCAGATTTCCGCGCGCAAAATATGCGGGCTTGCATGATTTCATAATCCCCGCATTTTCGTTGCAAAAAGTCACATATATCTTAGCAGAAAGTTGAAAAATGTTGCGTTTACTTCACACAAACGCAGCCATTTCCCCTGTTGCCATGGGAACGTTATGAAGTGACGTCACTCATTACGCGACATCATTGAAAAGCTGCAAACCCCGCGATGCCAATGAAACCATGATGAAGCCCGCAAATCTTTCTCATTTGCCAACAAACATAAGCGCAAAAGACCGCGCAAAGCAGTTTCCCAGTGTGTTACATGACAGTGGGGGCAAATTATTTTGCACTCCGTGCAACTGCGTGTTGGACCACAGGCGGAAGTCGACGCTGGACAGTCACTTTGCAACCGACAAACATTCGAGAATGGTTAAAGCAGCAGCGGAATCAGCCAAGATGAAGCAGCTCACCTACACCGAGGCGTCAACTTCCAAAACAGTTGCTAGGGCTGAAAGAATCAAGGTCAGTAGCCTATTAGATTAAAGCTTGTAAAATTATGAAAAGGCTGATAGCTAAATTGAAACAGAGAGAGGTGTGTGTGAATGAGATTTCCAAGTATGTTGTGTGTGGATGTAAGTTAACGTTAGGGTTAGATAGACTAACAGTAGTGTAATTTCCCATGCAAGATGATTGATTTTGGCATGAAAGAATTGTTTTATTTGCAGAAACACTACTGTTCTGTGAAAGGCTTACTGTAAATGATTCAGTTTTATACAGCAGTTTTCTGTAGGTTACACTGGACTTTGTGTGTGTGTGTAATACAGCCCAATGATACAAAAGTATTTTTCTGTTTGTAGATTTGTGAAACCTGGGTTGCCACCTGCACTGCCATCAACATCCCACTGTCTAAGACTGACCACCCTGCACTGAGGAAATTTCTGAATGAGAAAGTCATCAATGGCGGCGCCATTCCAGGGTTTCACCAGCTTCAAGATATGTACTTGGGAGCAGTATATGAGAAGGAAAAAGAGGAGCTGAAGACACTTCTTGCCAGAAAACCTCTTGCTGTGATATTTGATGAGACTCCAGATGTCGAGGGGAGATGTGTCCTGAATATCCTCCTTGCACCACTTGAGAAGGATCATTCTGGGAGGATCTTGGCCTACCTTGCAGATACTGTTTTCCTTGAGCAATGCAATCATTCCACTGTATCCATGTCTGTCGTAAGGAGCCTTCAAGAATACAGCATTAACAACGAGGATGTGATTGTGTTCGACACTGATAATGCAGCCTACATGAAGAAGGCATTAACAGCAGCTCTGCAGTCGTTGTTCCCCAACTCGATACACATCACATGCATGGCACACATAATGAATCTCATTGGCAATGCCTTCCGCAAACCTTTTGTTCAGTTGAACAGCTTCATGCTAAGTTTCTCCCAGATGTTCTTCAATGCTGGATCACGCAAGAGAAGATACCTCTGCTTCTTGTCAAACAAGCTGCCTAGAAAAAAGGCGGTCATGCCTCCAAACCCCTGTGCAACACGCTGGAACTCCTGGTTCTCTGCAGTGCAGTACCACGCACAGCACTTTGGACTGTACAAGGAGTTCATAGAGATGGAAATCGAGGTAAAAACTTCCTTCACATAATTCCTCAATACAATTAACACTTCCTTTTCTTAATCAGTTAACCCCCTTTGCACATACAAACATGAATAGTTTAGTAAGATCAAAGTAAAAAAATTAATTGCATTGAACATATTGTATGTTTGACCTAATTCCTTTCTTTCTATTTGTTTTTATAGGTGTGTAGCAGAAGTGCTCCAGTCTGTGGAGAGACTCCACGAGATGCTTCAAGACCAAGACCTAGCTCAGTCCCTGAATGTCCAGATCAACATCATGGCTGACAAGTGCAAACGCTTCCTAAGTCTTCTCGATATCTTCCAGAGCAGACGTCCTGTGACCACAAAGATCTTCACTTATCTGGAGGATCTGCAGGTGGTCTTTGCTGCCAACAAAGAGCTGCAGTATGAGGCGTGTGCCGAATACTTTGAAGGGTTTAACTTACCTTACACCACAAAGACACAGATCCTCTGCACAGTTGGTCAGGCATATGAAAACGCTGAAGAAAAGCTCACCAAGTACATGTTACATGGGCAGCCGGCCATTGAGTTTCTCCAGGTTAGGGTGTTTGACCCTCGCCACATTGCATTCCTAGATGACTCCGTAGCAAGCTACAAGGCCATTCCAGGTTTCACTGAAGTGCAGGGTGATGAATTTGATTCTTACTTCAAGACTCTTGGTCCAGCAGCACTCAGAGCTGCACCATTCGGCGTGGTGGATTTGGATGTTTTGGGATGGCCTACAGGAGAGACTTCCTGTGCTGAGTTCCTTGGCCAAGCGGTACAAAGATGCTGTCTCAAACTCAGCTGATGCTGAATGCAGCAACAGCATCTACAAACTAGTGTTGTCTAACCGAAGATCAACTACCAACCAAAACCTCAAAGCCTTGGTCTTCCTTTACCATAACCAACGAGTCCGCAGTGGAGCATTTGAGAGGGAGGAGATGGTGGAGGGGGAGGAGATGGACACTGAGGGAGAGAGGATGGAGGATGAGAATGGTGAATGATTGGCCAGTGTTAGAGGCTATGTAGTTAGTTTTATTCAGGAGTTTATGCAACTTTACAGTTGTAAGATTGCACTTTTTGTTAGTAGTATGTAAATTTACATTACTGTAAGACTGTACTGTTACTGTATTGCTTACGTTACTGTGCACTGAAAACACTTATTTTAACAGATGTCTGTTTTGTATAGCTACCTCTGTACAACAGGAAGCACACATTTTATTTTTTAATATTTTATTTATTCATTTTTACAGAAGTTGTAGCATATTCATTTTGTAAAGCTACAGAACTTGTTCGACTCAATGTTTTGTAAGTTTGAGCCATCTGTTTGTTAAGGTCTGAAATAAAACAAGATGAGAACTTAAATATTCCCAGCACTTTCTGTGATGTAGTATGCTTGCTTATCATAGGAAGTAATAAGAAATGACTCTTTACATTAAAGTAGTAGCCTAGTGAATAGGGTGTTGGGGGAATCACTTTTTTTTCTCTTTTTCATCAAACCGCAGTTTTTGCAAGTTCCCGCAATTTTTGCAAGTTCCCGCAATTTAATCGCATAAAATTGCATAAATATCCCGCATATTCCATCGCATTTTTTAAGAAAACGTGCCGCATAATCAACGATTTTTGCCCGCAACAATCACCAAAAAACTCCTCGTTTTTCTGGAGGGACTGATATACAGTCAATTTATTTATACGCGACACAAAGTAGTTTGTGTACAGGGTAGGTAGAGTTGAAGGCGCTGGACACGAGAAAGGACGATGTCAGCGACGTGTGGGTCGAGGCGACGCAAATCGCGTCGTGGTATTAATCAAGTGATGATATTTGTGAAACGTAAAAGGGGGGGGGGGGGGGCAAACGTACATCTGGGTATTACTGGAATACACGTTCAAAAAGGCACTCGTAAAGCCACCAACACCGATTGCCAGTGTCGATATTGGATACGTGGAATTTCCAGAAGTGGCTCAGAAATACCAACAGATGGGCACGCTTTTGTGTAGGCCTGTAGCAATTCTCTGCCACGCGATTGAATGAATTGTCATGATGTGGGGTTTGCAATTCAGATCAAGAATCCAGTCATTTAACATGGTGTGTACATTATAGCACCTCGTGGCCACAGGCGTCATGTAAAATTATACAAAATACAGATCGTTTACAGTAATTGGTTCTCACACATTATTTTATGCATTTATAATTAACGTTACAATTGATTTTAATTGATGATCACCATTCAGTGGTGTAAACATGAGGCCACTTCAACAATGCTCTTTTGTTGAATACCTTGCAAAAAGACAAACCATCTCTAAAGGCTCGCATCTGGTAAGACAATAAACACGCCACCTCTGTGTACAACAGAAATTATATTTTTTGCAAACGGTATTTATTCACATCGTGGATGATACATATTAAAACAAAACAAAAAATAACAAATCAACAAACACCAGATTCTATGGTGAATCGACAAACACCAGATTCCACGAGGGTGCCCTTCGACAGCCTCGGTTGGCGAGACTTTGAACGGCACCAAGAGGCCTACGCTAGTGAACAGCAGCGCTGTTCAGAAAGCCCCTAATTGTGGGAGGACCAGGTCTACAGGCTCGTGCATTACAATCAGTGAATTGCAATATTGGTAATAGAAATTAAAAAGGCTTTAAAAATTAACAAAAGTCATAACAATTCACTGCTGCATCTATAAACTCAAACCCAGTTTAGCCCCAAAACTTCAAGCGTATGCACCGAGGCGAGTGGGGGTGAAATGGACGTTATATGGTGATAGGTTGTTGTGGTTGACGGTTTTAGAGCATTACTGGGCACGTCTAATGCATCAGACCCGATATGCACCGTCCGCCAAATACACTCAACGACGACTGGTTGGCTATCTGTGGTCACCTCGTAACCGGTGGGCAGAGGCTTGATGGGGGAAGGAGGCAATCTTCTAAGCGTCGAGCTGTGGTCGGGCGAGTCTTCCACTCCGTGCGCTGTTCAAACACAGAAGCGCTGGATAATTAGAACCGAACGCTTGTGACTGCTTTCCGAGAGAAATGTTGGCTCTGGCAAAACCACGTTTTTTCCCAGCTGGTTTTCTGTTGGGCACGCCTGGCAGGTCGCTTACTTTGGCAGATGCCGCTGCATCTGCCAGTCAGTTAGCACAATTGTTTGGCGGGTTTGGCTGCAGTGTAGATACAAATATAACATACTGTCACATATGAAGCAAATTATAGTATTGACTGGTAGAGCCCAGTGGATATACACCAAAGCAATCTACAATATTCCCAAGCCAATAAATAAGATCGTAACGAGGAATTGATTAATTTATCAACGTGATTTGCAACATGCACATGCATTAGCAAGTACTGTAATGATTAATATACCTCTTCAAAGGATTATTTTTCAACCTTTTCCCAAGTAGCGTAATCAAGTTTTTGACATTCAAAAGAATTAAGCTACAGTTAGCAAACGTGCTTTTGCCAGAAAAAACAGTCACATTCCAGTTCCCAAACACAACAGCTATCATTCCTTATATTATTTAAATCTGCCAAATTATTTTGATATAATTGAAATACTCAAAATGCATATCGCATAAAATATATTATTATTTACTCATATCTTTTAATGCAGTAATGCACTATATATTAAGGCATAGCCACTGCACCAAGGTGCCTTTTCAAGAGGTCTTTTCACAAATCAACTAACTGGTCACCGAAGGTCACTGGAATGATACAAAAATAAGAAACCAATAACACGGCTACCACACACACAAGCAGCGGCTCTGTCACTAGCTACACTGAGCTGGGCTTCAACACAAGGCGTACGGGCGGGATAGACTTATAAACGGGTACCTCTGGAATACCTGCACAGAGAGTATCTTGTTAACATTGCGGGCTGCTCACATCGACGCGAGCGATGCACAAGGCTTGCTGCTCGTGGTGGGGGGGCCAAGCAAATTATTCATTTACCGGGGTGACTACAGTTGCCAGGCCGAGTCGTAAAGAAAATCAAAACGCATTTGAGCAGGACACACAGCTGCATCAGGATCATCATTAGCATCATCATCAACAACAATGTCTCAGTGGTGACACACAGTGTTGGTGAGCAACTGCTCCCCTAGCAGTGGAAAATTGTTCACAAACGGGTCATTCAGGGCAAGACAAATGGCGCCGGGTCAGGAGTTGAAAATCATAACTGACAAAAGACTGCCACTGGGGAGTAATGCAGAAGTGTTCACAGCTAGGTGAATAAAATTGAACCTTGGATTGGTCACTGCTATAGGAATAAGGCACTTCCACCACTGATTGAATACTTGACCATTATCCAACTGAGTGGTGCTGTTGGTAAAGTGATCAAAAATTTGAAGGTCGTGATTTCTGTCATGTCGATTTAGCTCATTATTTTTCCAGAATCAGTCAAATAAGTACTACTTTGTGGGAAGTCAACAGGAGGTGCCCTATAATGAGAATGGCCACTGCCATGATGTGGAAATTCTAATGCTGGCCAAGGGCTGCCAAGAGAGAACAGTGCCCCGCAATACTCACTTGAGCATGTAGACACATTGACTCTATACTATAACCAAGCAGGGAGTGTGAGCCAAGCACACCACAAATGTATGCAAAATCTATGCCAGGAAATGAGCAGCACGCCATGAAAACATGTCAGGCCTGAATGATGCTACGTTTGTTCACAATAACATCAACTGCTGTAAGGATTAAAACAAACGCACACAACGTAACAGTTAGCAATGTTGTGTAAAACACAACTTCTTCATCGTGCAATCACTTGAGATGCCTCATCACTACAATGCTGACTTTTTGTGAAGTTAAATTAAAATACATGGGTCGACACTGAGGATGGCCAGATATGCAAGTATGTTCACTTGCATGGAATTTCTAAAGAGTATTTTCAAGATTTAAATGGAAATTGCAACAGATGTGAACATCACTGTCTTGACGGCTTGGGTGATGGGATTTCTTATTTGCACGAATTACATATTAACCTAAGAGTTAAAAGTGGCGTTTTGACTTTTATACTTAAGAGTAAAATGTGTCAACCTCAACATTTTGAGAACTTGGGTTAAAATACAGCCAAGATGGCCACATTTAAATTACGTGAATCACAATCACAAGATCCTGAATTCAAATGCCGGTCAAGGGTTGACTCGAGCCATCTTCCCCCCTACGGTTGATCAAATTCGTACTTTGCATAAAGTCAATACTAGTCATGCCATGGTGACATATGGCAATGTGGCGTTCCCACTGCTGGCGAAGTGCCACCAATACAATTAAGCATCACCACATACTCGCTTTCCTTTTGAGTTGTGATTAAGTGTCCTGCTGCTCATAATTACCCGGGGTCTTCATGTCTGATTTCCAGCAGATGGTAACATTTAAAAAGAGATCTCATGGGTGTCCTAAAATATCTGACCCACCAAAAACCCTTGCTGTGAGATACCTCAGTGGTCAATCCATTAACTGCCAGAAACAATCAGAATCAGGTGTATAAAAACTAAATTATATATGTTGAATTAATTTCAGCATTGCAGGACTCAACTGTAGACCCCCCAAGACTCACTCTCAAGTGGAAGACAGTGTTCTCTGGTGGCTCGAGCCTTTAGCTCTTCAGCATCCATGCTGAACGTGGCATGTAATGTAACAGTAAAACGGGTTGTGATGCAACCGGACAAGAGTCAGTGTTGGGTGACTTAATTATTTTCCAGTTTCTGATAACCAATTATTCGGAGTTTCAGACAGAATGTAATGATATACAACAAAAGCTATGTTATTCAGCACTTTGCCAATCGGAATGCTCTATTAAACGGCGTCTGTCATAGAAGGCAATACAAATCTTCCTTCACGTATCTGGAAAAATCCTGACAGCCAACTGGCATCTTGCCGTGCACTTATCGTAGATCTGTCGTTTACAGAAGCTTCATGTGGCTGCCAAGTGGTGGCGCTAGTGGAGCGGCAGTCTGTACAGACAGTACTGTACCATGGTATACTGTACTCTAAACGGCCCCACTGCTTCTCTACAATCAACGTAGAATAAATTCTAGATTTGAAGCTTTCGTGACTGCAAGGATTCATACTCTTAGTTTTTTCGGTAAAGTCACGTAGGTAAAAAATGAAATAAAAATTTAACAAAACGTAGAATGCTCTACAACTGACTGGCGTGTACATCTGTAAAATAGTATTTTCTTATATCATGGTTAAAATGTAGGCTTAGTTTTTTTATTTAAAAGTTGCATGTGCTTGGAAAATGTGAACCATAAATATAACTCTTCTTGGTTTTTTCGGTAAAGTCACGTAGAAGGGAAAAAAATAAATTAAAAAAATACAACATTATTAAATCATTCTCACGCAGCCGTCCCCCTCAGGTGAAGAACAGGTCTGTCGGAAAGACAGCGTCTGAATGAACCTCGTCATGAGAATTATTTTATGTTTTATTTTTATTATTTTATTATTTCCCTTCTACGTGACTTTACCGAAATAACCAAGATGAATCCCTGCAGTCATGATAGCTTTAAATCGAAACATAAATATAACTGTCAGATAACTGGCAAAAATGTTATTAACTGGCACCCTCCATTCCCCCATGGATGTCAGATAACAGAGCTTTTGCTGTACTTTGCAATAAAACATAATAATGTAGTTTATTTTATGATAAAACCATGCAAATAGAATTATGAATGTGGCTATATTGTGTAATCTTGATGTTGTCTGATCTTGTCCTCGCATCAACTCAAGCTGCTGATAAGATAATTTCACCTAATATAATTTTTGGAATTATTTCCTAGTATTCAATAAATGAAATCATAGAAAATAATCAAGAGGTACATGCAAAATTATTGAAAACCGAATACACACCGAAAACAAAGCAATGTGGGATTACTCGTACCTTTGGTGATCTGATTACAGTAAAGGTTCTAGCCGTGATGCTGGTAAGTTCACCTAACTAGGCAGAGTTACCTGGGTTCATTGCCATCGTTAAAGTCAGGGGGGACTGATAAGAGAAAATAGACAAAGCCATTGTCGGCAAATTTTTACATGTGTGCTATTACAAATCGTTATTTCAAACATTTTAAGATTTCAATGATAATTTTAAATTATGTTGGGCCAACAAAGCAACAAGATAGTGTAATGCTCTGTAGCTGGCAGTGTGCAAACAAAACTGCACTGTAAACATTTTGGTGGTTACAGAAATGTGCAACATACTGCAACGTTACTGGACAGAAACAAATAAGAGCAAGAAGAAAATATAAAAAACAAACACTGATGCAAACACACACAACACTCAACACTGATTGGGGAGTGCAGAAGGGAGGCAATGCTTTGAGTGATGTGTTTTTTTAGAAATGGATGACACAGGAGGGGCATGACAGGTACCTAGAATCTTCAAACCCTCTAGACAAGTCTAGCTTGTGCCACGGCAGGCCTGATACGCTCCCTTCTGTGCTTCACCTTCAGGAGAGACCACAGGCAGAAAGTTGGCTTCCCACACAGGTAGTCATCACTGGCATGTAAGCAGCAGCTGGACCATCAATTGCTCGCTGTCAAATCTTCCGGCGCACAAAAAAAATCAGAGGCAGGGTGCATTGAAGCCAGGACCTTTGTAAATATGAATGGCTCAGTGGAATAAATCGCACCCAAGTTTAAATGTTTACTTGGTCAAAACGCTGATTAACGCTTCGGTTACACTTTGCAAAGCCAGTCGTTTCTTTATTAAAAAAAAAAGTGTCACCAATTTTTATTTTCCTTTTTCCCCATTCTTAAGAAACTGCGTGGAAAAAATACAAATTAAGCAAAAATAAACACGAGTGATAACGGTAAAGCAAAAAGATGAAAAGCACTCACCCTGCCGGCGGTCTGGGAGAGCTACTCAGACCACTGTCTAATTGGGGTGAGTGTCACCTTCAGGGGCGGCCTCCGTCTCCTCCTCACTCCCGTTAACACACACTCTCTTGGCGTCGGACGGAACGTCGCTGTTGCTTGGCACACCGGCACTCTCGCTGTGGGGCCTCTTCTTGCCCACGTCCCTGAGCTCCCCCCCAGAGTTCTCCGTCTCTGCGAGATGCAAACAAAACACAAACCTCCATCAGTCGACGTCATGCATCCACACGCTTCTGCTAAGGGGAGCGTGTAATGGTCGCTCAACGGGGAGCGTTGTCCTGCTCAAAATAAGGCATTTGGGGTTTCGTGGATCATGCAGAAACCGAAAACTGTGTGGCTTGTGAAGTGGGCGGTAAACAGGGGTAAGGCAAGTAGGCTAATGACCCATCTGTATAAAAGGGACTCTGATGTACTTGGTTTCCTCCCACGTATAACAATATTAATTAATTCTTATGCTGATGATCCATGCATCATCTTTGTGCATGGAAGAACTAAAGTTCAAATTTACTTATTTAACCAGGTGAAAGGGATCTGGATATTCTATTTACAGCGTTGTATACACTATACATGCAACAAGCAAGAACAAACATTGATTCGTGAAATGTAATTTAAACTTGTAACTGAACCGTGGAAGGGGTGTATAATGACACCTCCACAAATTACTTTTGAAATTTGCCAAACATCCAATTGAAGGTACCTTCTGCAACAGATGTAATACTTCGTGAGCCTTTCCTGAATAATAAAATGTAATAGCATGTGGTCCACTAACCATGTAGAGGTGACAAACCCAAGTGGAGTAGGCATACATGCTGTAAGATACAAGTATCACCATGATAACATAGTCCACGAGTGTATACAATAACTATTTGGCGATGCAGAAGTGGAAACTTGTGAGCTCAAATAAACGAATGGGGGTTGTTCAATTGAGCCCATCACCCATATGAGGTGATTCAAATTAATATCACTTTGTTGGAAGTCAACAGTAAACTTTCCATGGGGGTTACGGCCACCAATAAGGGAATTAGGAATTTCCTGATAATTGGTTCCATATGCTTATTAAGAGCAAGGAGTGTAATTTACAACAAATGAGTGCTTCTGTCTCCATCATATAATTCTGAAGGTGTAGTCCAGTCTCATTGCCTCCCTCATTCAGCAATATGGGAGTGCTCATCTCCACTGACAAGGGGTAGACCAAGTTCCAGGCACTATTCACCTGTCACCAAGTTTGGCACCCGGCATTCATGACACTTATGATAAGCGAATGTAAAAGCACCTTTATCCTTGGAGCTCTCCTCCTTTTCTTTCTCCGTGGGTTCTTCTGTCAGCAGGTTCTCACTCCCCTTCTGTTGCTCCGGCTCGCTCTCTTTGCTCTCCTCTTTGATGCTGCTGCCGCCACCGCCTTCCTTCATGCTGGCACTCTCCTCCTTGACACTGCCCTCCTTACTACTGTGCTCCTTACTGCTGCCATCCTTGCCCCTCTCGCTGCCACTGCCTCGCTCCCTACTGTGCTCGTGTTCCTCCTCCCTGCTGCTGCGATCACGATCCTTGTCCTTGCTCCCGTGATCTTCTTCCCTGCTGCTGCGCTCTTTGTCCCTGCTGCTGCGCTCCTTGTCCTTGCTGCTGCGCTCCTTGTCCCTGCTGCTGCGCTCCTTGTCCCTGCTGCGCTCGTGATCTTTTTCCCTGCTGCTGTGCTCGCGATCCTTGTCCTTGCTGCGCAAGTCGATGTCGCGCGACGACCGTTCCCGGCTACGCGAGCGCCGCTTGCGGTCACGGCTACGCGAGCGCTTCTTGTCATCATTGCGGCTGCTCCGCCGGTCCTTGCTCCTGCAGGACGTGCACGCACACAATCACACACACGTTCCCCTGTTTAGTCTACAGGCTGCGTGTTGTTCGTTAGCACCTATTAAGATGAGTACTGCACGAGGGGATGTTCTAGCTAGAAACACATTACCCAAATCAGACTTTTGGCGAGCCATCGAACAGAGACGGTCACTGTATCGCGTGTTTTCAGATGCGCTTCTGTGGCCGTCTGGAACGCTCTTCCTTCCGATATTAGAAAGCCACTGGAGCCATGCACTTTTAAATCTAAAACTGCTTTTTGTGTTCCGTTTGTTGTCCTTCCCCCCCATACCTCCAATTAGCATGGTTGGCTATGTACGGTGCAAAATAATTTAAACATACACACTTATATTAGACTTAAAACACGCCCGTATGTACGAGTCACCGATAGTGCACTTGAAAATTATCTTGAATTTAGCAGACTTTTTTTATAAACTAACCAAACAAATTCAGATTTTATAATTGGGATCAGCACCTCCTGAAACAAACTTTTAGTCAATAAAACCAAAAAACGTATTTATTTTCAGAAACGTTACAGGTCACACAACCTAAGATTATGATTTTCAGATTTTTTTTTATTTTATCCATTTCGAGTTAGCCATTAAAAAGTTCTAAATGAACACCTGCACCAACATTTTGGGGGGGGGGGCAAACAAAAACCGAGAAACTTATGATTGTTCTCAATCTTCTCCAGATAAATGCAAGATTTGGTTTCATCTAGTCTCAATCGGTCTTGTTCATCTGAATGATCTTTCTATTTCGAGTCGGTCTATGTGAATGAAGAGCAGCGGCCGTCACCTGCTGCGCCGGCGGTCGCGGTCGCGGCTACGTGAACGCCGATTTTCCCCGGAGCGTGCAGATCGCTTGTCACGCGAGCGGCTGCGGCGGCCCCGCGACCGACTCCGCCGCCGCCGGTCCTTGTCCCTCTGCAATGGAGGCGGTGTTGTGGCGGACAACACGAGCGAAAGATGAGGAACGTGACGAGATCAGCACGTGAGCCGTGAAGAACGCTCTTCAAACATGCTGCATGGAAGCCTAGGTTCCACTCGGCAGCTTTGTTAACGCCGCTTTGCAACACAGATACACATTATTGAACCATTACGGTCAAAGCACATGAATACGACACTGGCAAACAAATCTCCAGCCTCCCTTCATGTCTGGGCAGCCCGGTCCATGACGCTCCCCTAAATGCAACAGATTATTTGGCGATACTGCATTGGCAGTGTTGTAAAAAACACAAATAACAAAAAAAAACTCAATGCATATGTCAATTAAGCAGGCGAACTAGGTAAGAATTTGCAACCAGCTTAGGGGACATGGAACACAAAATCAAGCACCTTACAAAAATAAAGGTTTACAAAAAAACGTTAAAATCTAAGGTGTTCTTTATCTTCATAACAACGTATTTTATTTATATTAAAAAGTAGGAACTGTAACTTCGTTTGGATGCGACTCTCCGTCTCTCGCATCCAGAAAAACTTTTATATGACCATCTCTCTCTACCTTTCTCTTACCTTCTCTACAATGTATATCCAAATTTATCTCGATTTCTCGCTTTGTCCGTTTCTCTATTCCCATGTTCCCACTTCTAGCTCTCCCTCCCTCTTTATTCTTATCGTCCCTCGACTCTATCTCATCCAATTGAACCCCCCCACCCCATCTCTCTCCCCGTTTCTCTCACCTCTCACTCTCCTCATTCCCACCTCTCCCTTTCCCGTTTCAATCTCACTTGCCTCTTCCCAATCCTCCCACTGTCACATTTCCTCGCTCTCATCTTTCCTCTGTTTCCCACCCTTTCACTCTCTGCCTGTACCTCCTTTCCATCTCTCCCTCTGACTACCTCTCTCACCTCCCTCGTTCACCTCCCTCTCTCCTCTCTGGTATGTGCACGGGATACACATCTGAGGTGGAAGGTGGGTGAGGTTAGCGTGATGTCAGCATGCAGGAACCCGGCTCAACCGTGTGGGATGTGCGCGACATCACCATGCAGATGAGCACGGTGACATCACCATCGTGCACAAATACTTGGGCACGTGATGAATCCAACCATGGATTCAGACATAAAACTTTTTCTAACATGGTTCATTATTTCCAACTTTTAATACTATATTAGAAAAAGTTTTGCTGGCTAGGTTCCTGCCTGGATTTCTGGCTCGCACATGACCAAATGCGCATGCGGTGGTGACATCACCGCGCACATCCGCATGATGATGTCACCCACATCCCACAGTGATGGGTCCAGTCATATGCACTGACATCAGGCCTCCTCCCCAACCCACCTTCCACCAAGGCCATGTATACCATGCAAATGCGAAAAAGGACAGAGCGAGAGAGAAGTGAGGGATGGAGATAAGAGGGATGTGAGGGAGGGAGATAGAGAAGGGAGGGATATATAAGGAAGAATCAGAATATGTATTTATACTGGAGAAATCCAATGGGTTATAAAGCTCTTTTTCACAGATATCCAGTATTTTCAAAGATGTCCAGAAGATACCGAGAGGAACGGAGAGAGGGGCAGGGAGAGAGTCAAAGGGTGTGAAACAAAAATGGAAGAGCAATATGTAAAAAAGTAGAGCGAGGGAAAGCGACAGTGGGATTATTAGGGAGAAGATATATTTAGATGGGAATGGGAGTGGTAGGAATAATGAGAGCAAGGGTGAGAGAAACAGGGAGAGAGATAGGGGGAGGGAAGTAGGTGAGATACAGTGAAGGGAGAAGAATACAGAGGGAGAGTAATAGGGGACAGAGGAATAGAGAAACAAGTGACAAAGTGAGACATTGGGATATATTTGGATATACAGCACCGATAATGCAAGAAAAAGGTGGATAGGGTTAATTTTATTCAGCTGGGAGAGACAGATGGTCATGTCCCTTAAATAGCCTCTTATTAACCACTATGTAGTGTCCACACATGACCTGAGGAAAGTGTTTGTCACGTGGAAATAAACTAAATACTTAGTCCACAGGACCTGAAACAAGGTAACTTCAGCAGAAAATCAAGTTTAACAGGATGGTCAATTGTGCAGTCATTGATGACCAGATGAGACCAATCAGATCATTACCATTGCAAACCCTCAGGATATCTGTGGTGCTGGTTCAGTGCTCAGACAAGGCCATTTCGAGACTCCAAAACGACCTGACCACCATGTCCCAAGCCACCATGTCTCACCTCACGCTCCTTCTCACGCTCCTTCTCCTTCTTCTCCTCCTCCTCGCGCCTTCGCTTCTCCCTCTCCTCACGTTCCTTCTCCCGCTTCTCCTTCTCCTCGCGCTCCTTCTCGCGCTCCTTCTCGCGTTCCTTCTCACGCTCTTTCTCGCGCTCCTCACGCTCCTTTTTCAGCTTCTCCTCGCGCTCCTTTTCTGGCTCTTCATACTTCTTGCGGAGCTTCTCCTGCATTTAGGAGAGAAGCGTGCGAGTGTGTCCATACAGGTGTGATACCTTGGCTCATGCTAACGCACAACTGATTTATGCTTGTTTATCCAGGAAAGCTTCACCGATTCTCAACATCCTTCAAGTTTTCACAGTAGGGAGTGTTGCTATACGTACTCCCAATTGAGTACTTTGCAGGTAATCCTTTAGCATTGGGATGTTTGGCCAACACCAGTTACATTGTGTGTTTTAGAGGAGGGGAAACTCAAGACCCTGAAGCAAACCCAAAGAACAGTGGGAACATAAACTGACAAGCACACAACGGAACCTGAATTCGGAATTAAACCCAGGTTCTTCTTGCAATGCACACATGTTACCACTGTGCCAACCTGCTGCTCAAAATGTGGGGGTGGATGTCATTCATAAAGGGGCCCCAATAATAGACCATAAAAAAGGAGTCGATATATATTTCAGTCAATGAACAGACTTAATTGATGAATCATCAACTAAAAACAAATCTCCCCCCCAATGTTAGAACAAATTTAACAACATATGGTGCATTTGTTTCCAAAACATATGGCATACAAACTACGGAGAGATGTTTTTATCGCCCTTTGTGTGTTGTGTACAACCATTTGAGTTATGTCTGCATTGGCATATTTGTTTTGTAGGGTGCAAACAAGAAAGGGCTGCATACCCGCATCTCCTCGATAGTGCTTTTGATCTTGGCATAGCCCATGTGTTGCTTGCCCATGAGGTGGTCGTCGATACGCGACTGTGGGTCGCCTACGATGAGGAATGCGCCGCACACCTCGCACACCTCCATCTGCTTCTCCTGCGCCGCAAATGTCTCGATCGTCTGTGTGGAAACCAAACCCAGGTGTGCCCATCAGCTCCGAACGCTTCTGCGAGCCTCAACGACTCGTGTAGGCAGGGTCCTAATGTGGACATTTGTTGCGGATTGGCAGGCCAAAACTCATGAATATGTGTGAAGAACACTTAAACTCAACAGGTAACCTGTAGCATTAGCTCTATATTTGAGATGGGCCAACCCTATGAAGGATCATGGCTCACAACCGTCGGGGACACATACCGTGGCACTGATTGTACAATGAAACTGGGCCATTCCTAGGCCTAGTCTGAATGCCAGAGGGTTTTCCACCTCCCTCCAGGCTGGCAAAGGGCCTCGCCAGGAAGGGAGTCTGGGTCTGAAGGCAAGAGGGTCACTCACAGAGGCGGTGGCACGTAGTTGGTCACGCTCATCCTTGATTTGCTCCACAAGTTTCATCATGCCCTGGGCCTCCTCCACGCGTCCCTCACAGCCCATCTGCTCTATCTATAAACAACACAGACACAAGTTGGAGGAAGAGGCATTTGTCAGTCGTTGAGTTCCTAGAATTAAGTATTTGTCATTGCGTTAAAGGTCCTTAATCGGTGTGTTTCAAAACTGTCGGCCAAACTGTTTTCCCGGTCATGTTACATGGCCCCATTTTTCCTTCTTCATGCTATTTATTGCCATAGAGCAATTAAATGTACATATTGTGTAATCTAAAAGATTTGTCTCAGCCTTATCTAGATAAAGACAATGTTCAATGTATGTAGTCTGTTCTGCTATAACACAATAGTTGTGTTCCTGAAAAACACTGTTATTGAATGATTGTGTTGTAATAAATAATATAGGGTAAAGGACAATCCGCGATAACATGCGAGGTGTGCATTCAGGCTGAACAAACGTTGAGACGCGTGGCTACCATCTAGAAGCATCCAGCAGCATCCGAATGCCTTGAGTGATGCTACACCGAGGCAGCCGTACAACTGCTGGTTCCTATTTTCGAGGCGTAGTTCTGTTCACTCAATCGCGTTTTATTCAATTTTTATTATGAAAACACGTGGTATTATAGAACAGACTGTAAATATGTATCAGTTTAACACGTAGGCTTTGGTGACCAATATTATTCATAATAAAGGTTTTTGGGTTAGATCGCGTTAGTTCTAAATGTCGCAACCCTCCGCCTAACGTGCACATAACACAGTACTTTATAAATGTATGCAGCAGCTGAATTAAGCATGCCAAGGTCAAATATGTATCACACTTAAAATAACCATGCCAAGTACAGCTGTCTATCTCACAGTTTTACTGTTACATGAACCACATAGCTCACACAGGTCAATTAGCCGTCACAGTCAACTGTTTATCACATTGTCACCCTTCAACTTTACTCGGCAGAGACAAATGAATTGTCACTTTCAAATGTGCATCTCTAGACAGTTAAATCAATTGCCACATGCAACTGTCCCATTTGACGTTAAACTGTAAACACAAAGCAAAATGTAGAACGACAATACTGCTACGTTGCAGCTTACGTCGTCCAGCAGCTCCTCAATGCGCTCCGTCAGGACTTTGATCTTCTCGTCATTCTTGGTCATGGAGGCTCCTCCGGGCTGAGATAAGAAACATGTAAGGTTGTTAAAATCGGTTTTGTCCGTGACCGGTAACCCGCAAGAGAAAATCCACAATAAAGATATTTAGGGTGAGATCACGTAAATATAAATGCGTCGTTAAACCTGCCACCACAAACAGATACCAGTTTACAATCTAGCAACCCAAAAACAAAAGTCATCATGAGAAGTCAACCTGAGTCTGTAAGATCCCACTAACAAAACCTTTTTCGCACACAGGTTATAAATTAACATAACGCTGAACGTTCATCAATAATACTGCCTTAAAAAGAACCATGAATATTTGTTGTGCTTGTGCACCACTGCCAACAAACACTGCAACCCCATATATTACCAAAGAGCTATCAATTGAAATTGATAGCTCTTTGGTAATTCAATGCTTGGTAAGTTAAGGTAATAAAACCCATAAACACTCTGTGGATATAACGAGTTTTCACATTTGTAAGAAGAAAATAGTAGTTTACTTGGAATGAGGAGTTTCCCCAATGGCTAAGGGACTACCAGAACAAAAGCATTTGAACTCTCAACCTCCGGATTGAAATCTGCTGGATCTATCGCCGAGCCACATGGCAGGGGTGTTCAGTGCTTATTTGTAATGTGTGTATGTGTACATCTGGCTGTGTTTGCTGTCTGTAGTATGTGTGTGTGTGAGGGAGCAGCCCCTTACATTGCTAACCATCGGCCCCCCGGTCTGCGCAAGTGCCAGCCGCGCGTGACCCCTTCGTATGCGGCGCTCCACGTCGGCCATGATGCTTTGCAGGTAGCGCAGGAAGTCCTGCTCATAGCCCATGCGCATGAAGCGAGAGCTCTTCTCGTACCTGCATGCACACACAACACATGCATTCCCCTCTTAACCTCGTAGACCACAAGAATAAAGTGATGTTCATATGAACATTGCGCACAAGGTGAATTTTGTGGCTAGCACTGTGTCTAACCACATGTCTCCCATTTGCTATTTGCATGTCTATTTAAAGCTGAAAACCTATGGTTAAGCCAAGGAAAGGTTCAGATACTATGTGGC
The DNA here is from genome assembly GCF_965212315.1 of Lampetra planeri. Lineage (NCBI taxonomy): Eukaryota > Metazoa > Chordata > Hyperoartia > Petromyzontiformes > Petromyzontidae > Lampetra > Lampetra planeri. The sequence continues at coordinate 11,449,321 of NC_136141.1, forward strand.
TAGAAAAAAACCAAGTCTTCATGAATGTAACAGTGCATAAGCAATGACTGCTCAGTGTATGTGCAAAATCACGCACACACACAACTGCACATGTCAATGCATGCAGACTACATTTGTTCTGGCATATTCTTTTATTTTGCTTTTGAATCCCAAAATCTGGTCAAAGGCTTTTGCTCCTTTTCCACTCTTTTAGAATTAATTATCATTATCAGGCATGTCATCATTTTCACTCAAATGACATCCCACTAAATGGTCATTGCTCTATAGACTCCAGGCTAAAGATAATGAACTCACTCATGACCAGGATTGAGTTGGATGTACTGCCTGGCCATATACATCTGTCACACTCTTATGAAGTCAGGGACGTATAGATCAGTTGAACTAGCAGTAAAGATCCAAGAATGACATATTAAAAACTCAGCTGGAGTAAACAAACATTCTGCTGAAGCAGGTAAGATGACGGAGGGAAGTTACATTGTGGGAAGTCAACAATGGATGTAACTTAAGGATAGAGATGAGTGCCACAACAACATGGAATTTCAATCAGTGACTGGAAGGATAATGGAGATGTGCAATGCCAAATATTCCTGATAAATTAAAACTTGGTACATATTTCTTCACGTTTTTATGATTATGCATGTCATCACACAAAAGTGGGAACATTTTAAAATTATACTTATTAATATATACTGTGCAACTTTGGCTGCAAACATTAATATTTAAAGCACAAAACTATAAATTGACACTTTCTAAGCCTAAAATTTGATACACAGAAGAACTGCGATATATAAATCCGTGCATTCTATATTTTGCCAGTTTATGTTGCCCAATGTGATGCTCGCTGACCCACTTTCCAAGCGAAGGCTGCCAATACTGTGAGAATTACAACAGCAGGCCATTGGCGGTTGCCTAGTGCTGGCCATGGAACCATCAACACACCGCAAAAACAGCGATATGTTGTTGGTAGAATAGCATGTGTGCATGCGAAACTCACAATTTTTTTAGATTCTCATCATGGATTTTGTCACATGGACCTGCAACACAAGCATAACAACTATTACAAACACCGGTATTGCACCATGTGACATTTCACAGCATCAGACTTATAACTTTTTAAACAGTGCAATATTCGTACTTTTTAAACATTGCAATATTCGTTTTTAACAGCCTTAAAATGAAGATGAAGTATATCCATGCTCAGATGAGCATTTGGGTAGCACTTATCAGGTAAATTTACATTCACAGCAAGGATTTGGAAAGCTTCAATGTGGTGACTTTCATATGTAAAAAATATCTAAATATCTCTCGACTCTAAACAATTGTGATGTCCTTAATTCAAATGGAAACCCTGTAGCAGCAATTGAACATAGTCAAACAGTGGAGGCAACTACCTCCACAGGATGAGCAAATCTTGACTTCCCACAAAGCAGTACTCAGCCAGATATGATCGTGATCCAAAGGATTATTCAAGTGTTATTTTACAAAACAAAGAGAGCACCAAATGGGTTCAGGTTTTACCTTGTTTAAACAAACAATGGGTTACATTGATCAAGAAGGTTCACCGATGAGACAGTTTAAATATTCTTTCCACGTAATTTTGCAATTTATTTTTTAAATAAAACATCAACATCTCATTTTAGCTGGAAACCACCGGGTTGTGTGCATTTCATCTCCCTGCAAGGTAGGTTTTAACTCTTGAACTTACCTAAATCAGCTCGAGTGTTCACGAAGAGCTCTGCTGGGCAGTACTCAACCAGATAGTGCTTGCAAACCTGAAAACAATCCAAGTGTAACAATTACAATAAACATGGGTGTCTATACGCAACCATATCTCAAGACTGTAAAAAACAATGGTACCATAAGGCAGTCATTGGCAAATGAGAAAAGATCATTATGAGCTTGGATTTCCATCAGGAACAGGGTATCGATAGCTATTAAGAGTGTCTATATTAAACTGTACTAGGCCTAGTAACGCATGTGTGCAACATATGAACCTTATGGCGTGACCCCGGGCTCCCGAATAAATGGTAGTCAAAATCGTAATTATTTAATGGCGACTCCGTCCCCCCGCAAACATAAACGCCGCAACCCACCTGGTGCGGATCATTCTGTTGTCATGTCGTCCAAGCGCAGCGAGGACGAATGCGCAGAAAGAAACACAACTTTGAAACTTGAGATTAGCGCATCGTGTTGAGCTCATCGAGAGGAATAGATTGCCGTATCGTTTGCCTTCAAGACATAAAATGACGTCGCAACGCAGTTTATGCGAGAGCCGGGGGCTTATGGGACCCCGGGGTCCCGCCATAAGGTTCATATACAGCCAGGGTGGAGGTAGGCCTCGGCAAGGTAAGGTAATTTACCCTTTTTACCGGCTAAAAGGTAAAGATGTCGACATGCCAAGGGGTAAGGTAAAGGGTAGGATAAAGGTAGCTTGGAAGAATTACCCGGTAGGGTAAAGGAAGCGCGAAGTATTACCCGGTAAATACGGTGCCTTGTTTACCGCTAAAAGCTCCGTGGCGCAGTCCGTGGCCTCCATTTAATAAGTAAAATTAACCAAAAACTTTTTTTTAAACACGCTTTTATGAAATGTACGAGTAATGCAAAACTCCACGACTCCAGGAAGTGGCTTGCCATGAAGGGGCCGTGGCCAATTACAGCCAACGTCAGTTGAGCGTGGACAATTAGACCCAAGCCGAAACATAACATATAAAAAAGATTGTTTAAAAATATATATTTTTAATGATAGAATATAGTGTTGTCATCAGTATGACATAAGTATACCAAGTTTGCAGTCGATACCACATTGGGAAGTGGGTTAAAATTTAGTTACAAGATTTGAGGATACGACAATGACAACAAGCGTGTATAATTGGAATCATGGAGAGTATTCTATATGAATAAAGCGCTCTACCTAGCATTTACCGTTTTAAACCTTTGTCATGTGTAGTACCCCAGGAAGTACCCTGTAATCGGGTAATTTGTATGGGGTAAGGGTAAAAGGTAGGGTAAAGGTAGGCTCATTGCTTTTTACCTGTTATCTTACCTGCTAAAGGGTAAAAGGTAAGGGTAGAGTGATTGTATTGTGGTAAGGTAAAAGGTAGGGTAAAGGTAGGCTCGTTGTTTTTACCTTTTAACTTTTACCTTACTAGGTAAAAGTTAGGTAAGTGGGGGATATGCGTAACGTCGCCATGCACAAACCCTGACCAACAGCGGGATGTAGGTGACATCACGCAAATGTGCGCTATACCCTGATCTGCGCACATGTGTTCTAATCCTGTATACGGTGGTATGGAACATTTGTAATTGCCCCCCACTATTGGTGTGGGAGAGCTGGTGGAGAGTTTAAGCTGCTTTAATAACACACGGCAACTATGCACTTCGGGTATCCGAGTTCGATTCCCGGCTATGGCTAAGAGCAGTGGCGAATGAGATTTGGACCGGGTTAGGGCTGCCACCTTTTTACCACTGCAGTGACCAACACAATTAATCATGATCGAATAACCTACATGACGTACACGGGGAAGGAGACTTTCAATACAGTTAGGGATCGACAGAGATAATGTTAAATTACAAGTTCGAACTTGTTGTTAGACTTTTATTTAACTTGACATGTTTCACGCTTAATATCTTCGGACCGACGAAGCCTAACGATCTGAAATGTTCTACTCATCTCACGTGACAATTCAAGATTTCATTCAAAAACCGGTCCAGATTCCAATCGTGGCATCATTCGTGTTTTTTACTTAATTTTAATAATACTCGTATCCCCCTTTTTTAAATCATGAACGGTCGCGCCTCGCTACGAGGGCAAACGTCCTTTTCATATATTGAATTTGTTCATTGAAGCAACCCACTTTTATTCACACATCACATTTTATTAGCTGCATCTGATTCTGCAATATAAAAAACATCCAATGCTCATTTTGAAGCCAGGCCGCTAGTCCAGTTGTTGTCTGACGATTTTGATGGTGCAGACTTGGAAGTAACGCCAAATCATGAACATCGGGAAAAAAAATATTTTAGATGTTGTGTCTGCAAAAATAGAGGGGTTACAGTTTATTTGGTTATCTGCAAAAATGACCATTTAGGATTGTGAATGTCGCGAGTCACGTAAACCCATCCCAATAGATGAGGACACACAACGAAAAACGTTGACATATTGAACGCACTATGAAGCTAGATAATCGACATCAGTGAATCGTTACACTGACAACACGTATAAGCTTACATACATAAATACTTTCACAGTATACGCATGCCCTGCAAGTTTACAGGCACGCGCAGTCATACAAATTCCATGTTATATACATATTTACTTTTAATACGTGCGCACACGTTCACAGACGACCATAGTATATTAACATATTTCCCAGTGTACCTCATCTCTTCTATCGCTACTACCATGGTAACTGTTCTCGCAAACGTCAACGATTCCACTCCAAATGTTGAGGACTACTCGGTCTACCCGTTTCGTCATCCAGTGGTTGAACCACTAAACTGCCGCAACGCACCTTTCTTCTGTCTCTTCCCTCGCACCGCTACACTCTTTGGATTCCATCCTAATCGCCTGTTCCCCGAGCTATTAAAACTTTGCTCAATTAAAAAAACCGCATCGACCCTGAGTATACCCGCTAATGGTGCCGTTTGGCGTCACATTCCCCACTGATGGAAGCGTCACAGCCGCCGACGCGCAGCTCGGGAGCTCCTCGGCACTTCGCCACGCGAAGCCGCGTGGCGACTCGAGGCGCCCCCCAGCCGCTCGACACCAACAACCACCCCGCCGCCACGGCTCTACCACGCGCAGGAGACACGGCGCGTCCGCCAGGAGCGACTCCGCAGCGGGGCGCGAGGACCACGCCGACCTCTCTCCGCGAGCTCCCTCGGCGGCGGGGCGAGGCCTGGCCCAGGCCTGGCCACCGCCGCACGCATGCAGCAGCGAACAAACACGCTGGAATCTCAAGCGCCGCATTGCTCCTCACCCTCTCGTCGTCCCAGTGGACATCGCAGCGCTTCTCGTTGGGGGCGAGGTTTCTGTCTCGCCCCATCAGCTCATCCAAGAGCTGCGCGTTGGACAGCATCGCGAAGACGGCAGCGGCGGCGAGGCCCAGGCGATAGCGAAATGGCGGCTGCGAGGATCCGGTTCCCCTAGCGGGTGAGAAGGATCCGGTTCCCCATGCGGCTCCGTAAATCTGCAGGATCCGGTCCCCCCCACCGTGGGCGTAACTGGCGACGTTTTGGGCCATTGCCCTTTCACAGCACACAGAGTCCCAGAGAGCTCAATTGACGGGTTCCAGAGCTAAACCCGCACACACAAACTGCCTCCGGGGTCTGACTTCAGAATGAAATCCGGAAACTATTTTTGCGCGCTTTTTAAGGAGCCCAAAACGCAATAATGTGACGTTTTCTGATTTTAAACAACGACCCAGGACGTGAATCACGCCCCTGCCGATGCTCCCTACGAGTCGTCAGTACGCGGCAGGGGGAGGCGTCAGCCACTGTGACTATTTCAGCAGCGAAAAATCCACGCAAAACCACAGCGGGGCGTCGTTACAACGACCACCGGCGCCACCCACGGGCTTGCTGGAGGCTGGAGCGGTGGTCACTGAGCGCCTCCTGCATGACCCGACTGGGATTCCTCCTGGGGGGAGGGGGATGCCGACGAGGTGGAGCGCTCCCCGTATCGATGCGATCTTCCGTTAGAGCAGTGGTTCTTAACCTTGTTGGAGGTACTGAACCCCACCAGTTTCATATGCGCATTCACCGAACCCTTCTTAATTGGAAAAATAAAATATGATTTTTTCAAATTCAAAACATAGGTATATGTTTTACTGGTGCACAAAATGAACCGTGCATCAACATCACTGTGTTTAAAGAACAAAACCAGCAAAACATGATTTTCACATTCTTAGGTTTTTTCGGTAAAGTCACGTCGGTAAAAAACATTAAGAAGTAAAATAAAATAAAAATCACGACGTTTCGGAGGCAACACAAGCTTCCGTCTTCAGGTGGTACCGTCACAGCCACGACAGCTGTATCACACAAAAACATAATAATGAATACTTACTGCAAATCAGTGTGACTTCTGCTGTTGCCTTTCAGAGACCAGTTCAGAAATGCGCGGCTTCACCTTGGCAAGTGCCACTCTCATGTCATTTTCGCAACAAAGTCTGTTCCATTTCTTCGTTTTTATGTCCAGCATCCTCGAAAAGGATTGCTCGCAAAGATATGTTGTAACAAACGGTATGAAAATCTCCAGGGCTTTCTTAGCAATAACAGGGTATGTTACCTTTCGATTTAAAGCTTTCGTGACTGCAGGGATTCATCTTCTTGGTTCTTTCGGTAAAGTCACGTAGAAGGGAAGTAAGAAAATAATAAAAATAAAACAAAATATTATTTTATTATGTTTTATATTATTTTATTATGTTTTCTTTTTATTATTTTATTACTTCCCTTCTACGTGACTTTACCGAAAGAACCAAGAAGAGGGTACGTTACCATTTGTTGACACCAAAACGTTGAGAGCGTTGTTGTTCTGAAGAGTTGCTGTTGAACCTGGCTCTGCTAAATTTTAATGATTTCGTCGAGGTATTCATCATTGACATCTGCTGTCTCAACACTAAACGTGAACGGCTGTCTCACCCATGCTGGATATGACTCTCTTGTAGGGAAGTATCCGTCGAAAGACTTTGCAAGCTCATCTAAGTGCGTGGCAATTGCTTGCTTCAGTTCCGCGAGTACAGAAATGTCTCCGATTCCAGATACATCTTCGATCTTACTTACATAGTCGTCCAGCAGGGGAAAGTTTGCGAAGTTATCGTTCTCTGTTCGTCGTTTCCATAACGGTAGCTTTTTTTGAAAAGCCTTCAGGTTTTCTTCCGCTTCAATGATGTTAACTCCAACGCCCTGCATCTGCTGATTGAGATGATTGAGAGCTGCGAAGATATCAACCATGTACGCTAAAATGAGAATGAACTCAGAATTTTTGAAGCAATCTGCATGACAATGTTGGTGCTCTTGCAAAAACAGGGCTAATTCCACACGCATGGCAAAAACACGATTCAGCACCTGCCCCCGGGATAACCACCGAACGTTAGAATGGTACAGAAGTACCTCGAATTCAGAGCCCATTTCTTTACACAGCTCACTGAAGATGTGGTGCCTCAGAGCACTATTTCGCACATAGTTCACGCATTCCACTACAATTTTTAATAGTTGGAGGCAAGGTTTTTGTTGCCAACGCATGCCTGTGCAGAATACAATGCGTAACAATGATGTGTGGTGCATCGGCTTTCACTAGCGCACCAAAACCAGACTTTATTCCCAGCATGACTGGAGCTCCGTCCGAACAAACTGCAGAAACCATATCCCACGAAAGATTGTTGTCTTTGAAGAAGTCATCCACAAGTTTCTTCACATCAGCTGCCTTAGTTGTTGTTGTAAGAGGCTTACAAAATAAAAAAATCTTCCTTTATCACGTCGTCTTTCACATAGCGCACGAATACAGCAAGCTGGCTTAGATTGGAAACGTCTGTGGTCTCGTCGAGTTGCAGGCTGAATTTTGCCGGGCTTGAAATCAGATCTGCAATTACTTGAGCCAAGATGTCTTTGCTCATGTCCTCTATTCTGTCGCTGATGGTGTCATTTGAAAGAGGAATTTGGGATAACTTAACTTCAGCCGCTTTTCCCAGCATGATATTCGCCATCTTCAACACAGCTGGTTTTATGAGTGTTTCACCAATGGTGTGTGGTTTGCCCTGCTTTGCGATCAGGTAAGCAACTTCGTACGATGCTGTGAGGATCGGTTTGTTGATTGGTACAAAGCCGAGAACAGGCAGGGTAGCCTTCATCGAATCTGGCTCTCTTCACCTTGAATTCAGCGAGCGTTGTGTTCTTGTATTCCCCATCTCCATGCAGCTTAAGGAAGTGCTCCCTTAGTTTTGCCGGTGCTAGACTAGAATTGCTCAACTTGGCATTGCAAATCATGCAGTTAGGACGGTGACTCCCATCACGTTCCGTTATACATGTGAATCCTTATTGTACATATTCGTCCGACCACTTTCTTTTTTTGCTCGACATAGTATGAAGGGATTAAAATATTAAGAAAGAAATCACACGACGTACCATCACGACAGTCACAAGTCGACTACCGAGCGCACCAAATTCCCTGCAGCACAGATAGGCCAAGCGATGTAGCGTGATCACTTGCAGCTAATGATGGCCAAGCCGGACGTGTCATCACGAATCATATGAGTCGGGTGTGTGTCTTAACCTCCGCCGAACCCCTGAGACTGACTCACCGAACCCCTGGGGTTCGATCGAATCCAGGTTAAGAACTACTGATCTAGCGTATATACGGGAAAGGCGCCCAACCACCATCTTAGGTAGGGAAGGCGGCCACCCGCTATTATTGCGTGTGGAAGGCGCCCAACTGCCATCTTATGTAGGAAAGGCGCACAAACGCCCTCTTAGGTAGGGAAAACAGCAAACCGCCATTTTGCGTGGGGAAGGCGCCCAACCACCATCTTACGTAGGGAAGGCGCCCAACTGCCATTTTTACATAGGAACGGTGCCCAACCGCCATCTTATGTAGGGAAGGTGCCCAACTGCCATATTATGTGGGGATGGCGCCCAACCGCCATTTTACGTAGGGAAGGCGCCCAACCACCATTTTACGATGGGAAGGTGGCCAACCGCCATCTTAGGTAGGGACTTTGCCCCACCACCATCTTGTGTGGGGAAGCCGCACAACTGCCATTTTAGGTAGGGACGTTGCCCTACCACCATCTTACGTGGGGAAGGTGCCCAACCACCATGATGCCCACCCTACCTGGGCATTATGAACCCACCCTTCCTAGCCATTATAACCCCACCTACCTGACCATTATGAACACACCCTACCTGGCCATTATAACCCCACCCTACCTGGCCATTATAACCCCACCCTACCTGGCCATTATAACCCCACCCTACCTGGCCATTATAACCCCACCCTACCTGGCCATTATAACCCCACCCTACCTGGCCATTATAACCCCACCCTACCTGGCCATTATGAACACACCCTACCTGGCCATTACAACCCCACCCTACCTGGCCATTATAACCCACCCTACCTGGACATTATGAACCCAGACCCACACGGCACTGACAATCGAAGGCACCAAACCCCACAAAAAAATCGTCTGCAACGTTTTTTCACATCCTGGTGACTTCATATATAATGATAACAATCATATTTACAATAATAACATACAAAACAACTACACACATACAATTCTATTTTAACACACACCACGTGGAAGGGTTGTAGCATGAGATAAGGGGGGTCCTGGGTAAGCTACTGGGCTTAGTCCCGTGTGGTGAGTGTGTGGTGGGGTTAGCGTGTGGTGAGTGCAGTGAGTGGCTGTGTCCAGTCCATGTCTGGCGGCCGCTCTTCAGTCGTCTTCCACAGCTGGTCCCCACGATAGTGAGTGTGGTAAGTGGGTGTGTGTGTGGGGTGAGTGAGTGTGTGTGTGGGGTGAGTGTGGGGTGAGAGTGTGGGGTGAGTGTGTGTGTGTGGCTGGGTGGGTGGTGCGGTGCTGCTGCTCGTGATCGTGGTGGTTGGCACCGACTCCACCACCACACCGCTACTCTGCCGTGGGCCGCCCACCACACAGCAGCAGGTGGAAGATCGAGGAGAGTGAGCGGAGCGCCCTGCCCATTTGGGCCAGGCCACCTCGCTTCTTTTTCCTCTTCTCCTGCTGCTGTTGAACTTCCTCCTCTTCCATCTGCTCCTCCTCTTCTGTCTTCTCCTCCACTTGCATCTTCTCCTCTTCCTCCGTCTCATCCTCCTCCTCTTCCTCCTCCTCAGTCTGATCCTCTTCCTCCTCCTCCTCAGTCTGATCCTCCTCCACCTCCTCCTCCACCTCCTCTTCCACCTCCTCCTCCACCTCCACCTCCTCCACCACCTTTTCCTTATCCTCCACCTCCTCTGTCTCATCCTCCTCCAGTGATGATGATGATGGGGGCTTCTTCTCCGACTCAGCTCTGTGGAGAGAGAGGCAGCAGCACCACAGCGGCGCATCATCATCGTCACACTGCTACTACAACCAGAGGTCGCAGTCGGTCGCAGTCGGTCCCCACGGCCAGAAGTGGACCTGGCCATCACAAATGAAAGCAGCTCAACCAAGTGGCCGATATCATCATCATCGTCACGTGGGGATTCATAGCGGCAGCCAAAATACTCTAAATGCATATAGATGCATAGAAACCCATACTCATAGAGACCCATACAGACCCACAGAGACCCATACTCAGAGACCCTGCACTGAGCATACAGAGGGCGTCTCACCGTGGATCCATAGCTCCAAAGGCCTCGCTGGTGGTGGGGGTGGCCTCGATGGTGGTGGGGGTGGCCTCGTTGGTGGTGGTTGTGGCCTCGCTGGTGATGGGGGTGGCCTCGCTGGGGGTGGGGGTGGCCTCGCTGGTGGTGGGGGTGGCCTCGCTGGTGGTGGCCTCGATGGTGGTGGGGGTGGCCTCGCTGGTGATGGAGGTGGCCTCGCTGGTGGTGGGGGTGGCCTCGATGCTGATGGGGGTGACCTCGCTGATGGTGGGGGTGGCCTCGCTGGTGGTGGCCTCGATGGTGATGGTGAAGGGGGCGACCTCGCTGGTGGTGGGGGTGACCTCGCTGGTGGTGGGGGTGGCCTCGCTGGTGGTGGGGGTGGCCTCGATGGTGATGGGGGTGGCCTCGCTGGTGGTGGGGGTGGCCTCGCTGGTGGTGGGGGTGGCCTCGCTGGTGGTGGGGGTGGCCTCGATGCTGACAGGGGTGGCCTCACTGATGGTGGGGGTGGCCTCGCTGGTGGTGGCCTCGATGATGATGGGAGTGGCCTCGATGGTCGTGAGGATAGATTCGATGGTGGTGGGGGTGGCCTCGATGGTGGTGGCATCGATGTCGGTTGGGGTGGCCTCGATAGTGGTGGGGGTGGCCTGGATGGTGGTGGGGGTGGCCTGGATGGTGGTGGGGGTGGCCTCGCTGGTGGTGGCCGTGGCCTCGCTGGTGGTGGCCTCGATGGTGATGGGGGTGGCCTCGATGGTGGTTGGGGTGGCCTCGATGGTGGTGGGGGTGGCCTCGATGGTGGTGGGGGTGGCCTCGATGGTGGTGGGGGTGGCCTGGATGGTGGTGGGGGTGGCCTCGATGGTGGTGGGGGTGGCCTCGCTGGTGGTGGCCTCGATGGTGGTTGGGGTGGCCTCGATGGTGGTGGGGGTGGCCTCGCTGGTGGTGGGGGTGGCCTCGCTGGTGGTGGGGGTGGCCTCGCTGGTGGTGGGGGTGGCCTCGCTGGTGGTGGGGGTGGCCTCGCTGGTGGTGGGGGTGGCCTCGCTGGTGGTGGGGGTGGCCTCGCTGGTGGTGGGGGTGGCCTCGATGCTGATGGGGGTGGCCTCGCTGATGGTGGGGGTGGCCTCGCTGGTGGTGGCCTCGATGGTGATGGGGGTGGCCTCGATGGTGGTGGGGATAGACTCGATGGTGGTGAGGGTGGCCTCGATGGTGGTTGGGGTGGCCTCGATGGTGGTGGGGGTGGCCTGGATGGTGGTGGGAGTGGCCTGGATGGTGGTGGGGGTGACCTCGCTGGTGGTGGGGGTGGCCTCGCTGGTGGTGGCCTCGATGGTGATGGGAGTGGCCTCGATGGTGGTGGGGGTGGCCTCGATGGTGGTGGGGGTGGCCTCGATGGTGGTGGGGGTGGCCTCGCTGGTGATGGGGGTGGCCTCGCTGGTGGTGGGGGTGGCCTCGCTGGTGGTGGGGGTGGCCTCGCTGGTGGTGGGGGTGGCCTCGATGCTGATGGGGGTGGCCTCGCTGATGGTGGGGGTGGCCTCGCTGGTGGTGGGGGTGGCCTCGATGCTGATGGGGGTGGCCTCGCTGATGGTGGGGGTGGCCTCGCTGGTGGTGGCCTCGATGGTGATGGGGGTGGCCTCGATGGTGGTGGGGGTGGCCTCGATGGTGGTTGGGGTGGCCTCGATGGTGGTGGGGGTGGCCTGGATGGTGGTGGGAGTGGCCTGGATGGTGGTGGGGGTGGCCTCGATGGTGGTGGGGGTGGCCTCGATGGTGGTGGGGGTAGCCTCAATAGTGGTGGGGGTGGCCTCGATGGTGGTGGGGGTGGCCTCGATGGTGTTGGGGGTGGCCTGGATGGTGGTGGGGGTGGCCTCGATGGTGGTGGCCTGGATGGTGGTGGGGGTGGCCTGGATGGTGGTGGGGGTGGCCTGGATGGTGGTGGGGGTGGCCTGGATGGTGGTGGTGGTGGCATGGATGGTGGTGGGGGTGGCCTCGATGGTGGTGGGGGTGGCTTCGATGGTGGTTGGGGTGGCCTCGATGGTAGTGGGGGTGGCCTCGCTGGTGGTGGGGGTGGCCTCGATGGTGGTGGGGGTGGCCTCGCTGGTGGTGGGGGTGGCCTCGATGCTGATGGGGGTGGCCTCGCTGATGGTGGGGGTGGCCTCGCTGGTGGTGGCCTCGATGGTGATGGGGGTGGCCTCGATGGTGGTGGCCTCGATGGTGGTTGGGGTGGCCTCGATGGTGGTGGGGGTGGCCTCGATGGTGGTGGGAGTGGCCTCGATGGTGGTGGGGGTGGCCTCGATGGTGGTGGGGGTGGCCTCGATGGTGGTGGGGGTGGCCTCGATGGTGGTGGGGGTGGCCTCGATGGTGGTGGGGGTGGCCTCGATGGTGGTGGCCTCGATGGTGGTGGGGGTGGCCTGGATGGTGGTGGGGGTGGCCTCGATGGTCATGGGGGTGGCCTGTATGGTGGTGGGGGTGGCCTGGATGGTGGTGGGGGTAGCATGGATGGTGGTGGGGGTGGCCTCGATGGTGGTGGGGGTGGCCTCGATGGTGGTGGGGGTGGCATGGATGGTGGTGGGGGTGGCCTCGATGGTGGTGGGGGTGGCATGGATGGTGGTGGCCTCGATGGTGGTGGGGGTGGCCTGGATGGTGGTGGGGGTGGCCTGGATGGTGGTGGGGGTGGCATGGATGGTGGTGGGGGTGGCCTCGATGGTGGTGGGGGTGGCCTCGATGGTGGTGGGGGTGGCATGGATGGTGGTGGGGGTGGCCTCGATGGTGGTGGGGGTGGCCTCGATGGTGGTGGGGGTGGCCTCGATGGTGGTGGGGGTGGCCTGGATGGTGGTGGGGGTGGCCTCGATGGTGGTGGGGGTGGCCTCGATGGTGGTGGGCGTGGCCTCGATGGTGGTGGGGGTGGCCTCGATGGTGGTGGGGGTGGCCTCGATGGTGGTGGGGGTGGCCTCGATGGTGGTGGGGGTGGCATGGATGGTGGTGGGGGTGACCTCGATGGTGGTGGGGCTGGCTTCCATGGTGGTTGGGGTGGCCTCGATGGTGGTTGGGGTGGCCTCGATGGTGGTGCGGGTGGCCTGGATGGTGGTCTGGGTGGCCTGGATGGTGGTGGGGGTGGCCTGGATGGTGGTGGGTATGGCCTCGATGGTGGTGGGGGTGGCCTCGATTGTGGTGGGGGTGGTCTGGATGGTGGTGGGGGTGGTCTGGATGGTGGTGGGGGTGGCCTCGATGGTGGTGGGGGTGGCCTCGTTCTGGAGCCAGCTGTGACTCAGTGCCTGCTCCGGTGTCATGCGGAGTTCTGGATCCCACCTGGGGGGGCGGGGGGATGGTGAGAGGGGAGGTGAGGATTTGATGTTCCCATCTGTGCGTGCGTGTGCGTGCGTGTGCGTGCGTGTGCGTGCGTGTGCGTGCGTGTGCGTGCGTGTGCGTGCGTGTGCGTGCGTGTGCGTGCGTGTACGTGCGTGTGTGTAATGGAGAGCGGTGGTGCTATGAACCTGGCAGAAACCCGAGTTAGATTCCTGCTCACGGCCAACACCATTGACAGCGATTCTATTATTTGAAACGGTCCTGGGCCTCCCCTAGGTCGACACAGCCTCAAATGAGTACCTGGTTTAGCGGTCTGTAAACATCGCTACTGGCGAGACAAAGGTGGCCGGGCGTGGTGGTGCTGGCCACCCACCTCCTCTGTGTGTGCCACAGTGCCAGTAGCCTTCATAGGCGGTGCTGCTACTCGCTACTGATAACATCACTTGCCCCTACAGCCTGTTAGAGGCAACACGGGGATCTTTGTGTATAGATGCTGCTACTCGCTACTACTAACAGCACTTGCCCCTACAGTCTGCTTGAGGCTACATCGGGGGTCTTTGTCTAGGTTCTTACTGCAGGCAGCTGCTAATGAAGGCCACCAGCTGAGCTCCACATCCCCGCAGCACCAAATGCAGGGGGACACTTGCCGGGAGTCGTTTCCTGGCCGGGCAGTGAGGCTGGCCGGCCTCGTCTGTAGGACAAAGACAGAGATAGATATACATACACACAGAGAGAGAAAGAGACAGAGAGATAAACAAAGATACAGAGAAAGAGCAAGAGAGACAGAGACACATACACACAGAGACAGAGAGATGGAAATAGAGACAGAGAGACGGAAAGAGAGACACACAGAGAGAGCCACGCAGTGTCACCAACCACCACATCACCCACCCACTCACCCACCCACATACCCACCCACATACCCACCAACTCACTCACCCACCTACCCACTCACCCACCCACATACCCACCCACATACCCACCAACTTACTCACCCACCTACCCACTCACCCACCTACCCACCCACTCACCCCCCTACCCACCTACCCACCTACCCATCCACTCACCCACCCACCTACCCACCCACCTACCCACCCACTCACCCACCTACCCACCTACTCACCCACCTACCCACCCACTCACCCACCTACCCACCCACTCACCCACCTACCCACCCACTCACCCACCTACCCACCCACTCACCAACCTACCCACCCACACACTCACCCACCTACCCACCTACCCATCCACTCACCCACCTATCCACCGACCCTCTGACCCACCTACCCACCCACCCACTCACCCACCTACCCACCCACTCACCAACCTACCAACAACCTACCCACCCACGCACACACTTACCCACCTACCCATCTACCCATCTACCCACCCACACGACGGTTCTTAATCGACCCACCCAGGTCGTTACTGAGTGGGCCCAAACCCCCAGCTCTTCCCTCTCTCTCCCCCCAGGCCCCCCCACCCCATTACCAGCACCATCGCCACCACCAACACCTCACCACCATTACCTCACCACCACCCCACCACCTCACCACCAGTACCACCACCTCACCACCACACCGCTACCCCTACAACACCACCACCTCACCACTACCACCTCTACGCCACCACCAAACCACGACCACCACCTCACCACCACCACACCACCACCACCTCACCACCACACCGCTAGCCCTACACCACCACCACCTCACCGCTAGCCCTACACCACCACCTCACCACCACTTCGCCACCACCATTGTCACCTCTACACCACCACTACCACCATACCACCACACTGCTACCCCTGCAACACCACCACATCACCACCACCACTACACCACCACCTCACCACCACCACTGCCACCTCTACACCACCACCAGGACCATCACAACACCACCATCGCCACCTCACCCCCACTACCTCTCCACCACCTCACCACCACACCGCTACCCCTACAACACCACCTCACCACCACCACACTACCACCACACCATCACCACCTCACCACCACACCGCTACCCCTACAACACCACCACCTCACCACCACCACACCACCACCTCACCACCACCACACCACCACCACCATCGCCACCACCAACACCTCTCCACCACGACCTCACCACTACCTCACCACCACCACACCACCACCTCACCACTGCCACCTCTACACCACCACAACTACCACACCACCTCTACACCATCACCACACCACCATCACACCACCCTTCAACTCACCAAAGTAGGCCGCTCTTTTGCGAGCTTTCTCCACCATTTCTTTTGGAGGCATGCCCAGGATCTGTGCAACCGTTTCAAGACAGAGACACAGAGAGACACACGCATGTTACACGGATGTTACACGCGTGTTACACACGGGGACCTATAGAGAGATCCATAGAGATCCAGAGACGTATATAGAACCATTGGGACTCATAGAGACCCATACAGATTCACAGAGACCCATACAGAGACCCATACGGACACACAGAGACCCATACATAGACCCATAGAGGTCCAGAGACTCATATATAATCATTGGAATCCACAGAGACCCACACTAAAACTGAATTGTTTTTATTTCACCAGGAAAGGCCCCACTGAGCTACGTTTTTCATCGGCCGTACGACGGAAGACCTGAACGTGACATTATCGTTGTTGCTCAGCACATCTAGCATCATGGGTGAGTAGGTGGGTGGGGGGATGAGTGGGTGGGTGGGTGGGTATGGGGGGGTGGGTGAATGGGTGCGTAGGTGGGTGGGTAAGTGGGTAGGTGAGTGGGTGGGTGAGTGGGTGGGTGAGTGGATGGGTGAGTGGGTGGGTAGGTGGGTGAGTGAGTGGGTGGGTAGGTCGGTGGGTGTGTAGGTGGGTGGGTGACTGGGTGGGTAGGTGGGTGGGTCAATGAGTAGGTGGGTGGGTGGGTGAGGGGGTGGGCGAGTGGGTGGATAGGTGGATGAATGAGTGGGTGGGTAGGTAGGTGGGTGAGTGGGTGGTTACGTGGGTGTGTAGGTGGGTGGGTGGCTGGGTAAGTAGGTGGGTGAGTGGGAGGGTAAGTAGGTAGATGGGTGGGTGGGTAGGTGTGTGGGTGAGTGAGTGGATGGGTAGGTAGGTGGGTGGGTAGGTGAGTGGGAGGGTGGGTGGTTGGGTGGCTGGTTGGGTGACTGGCTGACAGGGTTGGGTGACTGAGTGACTAGCTGGGTGACTGGCTGGCTGTGGGCCAGGTCGTCGCTCGAGGCCCCCCAGGGAGGCTCTCCAGTCACCTCGATACAGCATGCCAGGTGGTCGTCGCGGCTGAACGAGAGGAAGAGGTCCCTGTCGGTGGCCAACTTGGCTACGGTGCATCCCAGCGACCATGTGTCCACAGCACAGGTCGCCGGGTAGCCGAGAAGCACCTCAGGGGCCACGTATGCGAGGGTTGCTCCCACGTGCGAGGCTGTGCAGACGACAACAACAGCAGTGGTGATGATGATGATGAATGTAGACTGGGTACGTGTGTGTAGGTGGGTAAGTGTGTGTAGGTGGGTGTAGTCCGGCAAAACAACCTCCTACCTCCTCGCGGTGCCGGACGGGCAACACTGTCGTGGGCAGTGCTGTGGGGGGAGGGCCAATGCCCATTGGCCTCTCCCCTCATGGCGTCTGTGACCACCACAGTGGCTAAACGGGGGCACTGGACGGGTGCGAGGGGCTGGTAACCCCTCCACCTTCAATTAACCACCACTAAACTACGAATTAAACATAAACCTGTAACTAATAAGCTTGTGCCGGAGGCCCCGGGGGGTCAGGCTTTTATGACGTCTCCTGGCCAAACCCCATTTGGCGGAGCCAGGAGATTGAATTTTCACCCTCGGGGCTCCTCCAGAAACAACGAAAAACCATTGCGGATGGCCACGTGCAATGTTCGAACGCTCACTGCGGAGGAGAGGCTGCCACTCCTCTGTCGGGAGCTGGACCGGTACCGCCTGGATCTCTGTGGCATTCAGGAGGTCCGGTGGACCGGTTCTGGATCCTGCCACCATGAGGGGTGGACAGTCCTCTACTCGGGGCAGGAGACTGCCAAACAACAGGGTGTGGCTCTTCTTCTGAACAAAAGAATGAAGGGGCGTGGGAGCGTGGCGGTGAGGTGTGGGAAGCTGTAAGCCCCAGGATACTTTGGGCTCGCCTTCCCATCAATCAGAGGCGAGGAGTGGTGGTCGTGGTTACTTATGCCCCCACCAAAGACGAACATCCGTGGAGGGATGCAGGCAAAGCCGATGAGTCAGACGCTTTCTATGACCTCCTGTCACAGGTGCTGGCTAAAGTGGCCACTCGGGACAGAGTCATCTTGTTGGGTGACTTCAATTCCCGAGTTGGTCATGATGGTGGCACCTGGTCTGGAGTGATTGGAAGGCATGGGCCAGATCAGCTCAATAATAACGGTAGGAGGCTGCTAGATTTTTGTGCAGCCCATGGGCTTGTAATTACCAACACGCTCTTCCGGCATCGGCGCATCCACACAACATCATGGATACATGCCGGGTCCAAGCAAGAACATCTGCTGGACTACATAGTGACGGACCAGCGGATGCGAGCCCATGTCCTTGACACCAGGACCTACCGTGGAGCTGATCTGCCCTCTGACCATCGACTAGTCATCTGTAAGATGCGCCTGCCATTCTTCCACTCCGGTGGTGGGTGTTCACCCAGGATCCCATTCCAACCAAAAGTGGCCTGGTCTCAGTTAGCTGATGAAAGTTGCAAGTGAGAATTTCATCATCGCTTGCAGCTGGGGTTGGCATCGTCCCCCACTCCACCTGATGTCGAGGGTAAATGGGCGAGGTTTAAGACTGTGACTCATGCAGCTGCAATGGCTGCTTTGGGTACGCGGTCCAGACCTCCCCAGAAACCCTGGCTGACAGAGGAGGTGTTCAGGTTAATTGAGAAAAAGCGACAGGCCCACTCTCATCGCCTACAGCATCCCACGTCAGAGAATGAGGAGGTTTACCGCAGCCTTCGCTCGGAGGTTCGGAGAGCCGTAAGGCGCTGTAAGGATGGGTGGTGGTCGCGGGTTGCTGAGGAGATGGAGTCTGCCTCAGTGGCCCGCGATCACAAATCACTATTTAACTCCATCAAAAAAGTAACCTGCAGCGCCACACCTATTACCATCATTAGAGGAAAAAACGGTGATCCAATCTCCGACCCCCAGGAACAGGTTTGCAGATTTGCTGAACATTTCTGTGAGGTCCTGGGGGAGGGAAAATCTCTCAGCCAGGAAAACATCATGGCACAAAGTGGGGATAACCCTGCTGAGGCTGCGGTGCCTCAAACATTGGAAGAGGTCACCCCCTGTGAGTGGCTGGCTGAGGTGCCAGCTGTTGAGGAAGTACTGAGGGCGATCCGGAGTCTGAGACCAGGGAAGGCACCGGGCAGAGATGATCTCCCAAGCGAAATGCTGAGGGAGGGTGGCGTTTGTGCACAGACTGCCCTATATGACATCATAACAACAGTCTGGACCACTGGACGGGTTCCGCAGGACTGGAAGGATGCCCTGGTGGTCCCCCTCTTTAAGAAGGGGGACCGTGCCGATTGTAACAACTACAGGGGCATCTCACTCCTCAGTGTGCCGGGTAAGGTCCTGGCAAGGATTATTCAACATCGCCTTGCTAGGCACGCTGAGGAGAGGCTTGCGGAGCCCCAATGCGGTTTCAGGAAAGGGCGGTCCTGCACAGATGCCATATTTTCTGTCCGTCTGCTACAGCAGAGGTGTAGGGAATTCCAAAAAGACCTACATCTCTGCTTTATTGACCTGGTCAAGGCCTATGATACCATCAGTAGGACTGGGCTCTGGGTTGTTCTTCGTGCTTTCGGAGTCCCTGACCCTCTGCTCACAATCATTAAGGACCTTCATGATGGTGAGCGGGCCCGGGTAAAACTACGTGGCCGGGAGTCGGAGCCTTTCCCTGTACACCTTGGGGTGCGACAGGGATGTCCTCTGGCTCCCACATTATTTAACATCTATTTCGACTGCGTAGTTCGTGAAGCCTTCAATAGCTGTACCGGGGGAATTTCCATTTGGTACAGATATAATGGGAGGCTGATCGACGCCCGGGTGCGATCAAGGGATGGCTCCCTATTGGTCAACCACGTTATGTATGCCGATGATTTGGTAATAGCTGCTCATTCAGAAGAGGAGTTGGAGACGCTGCTGCTGAGACTGGAGCGTGCCACTAAGAGGTGGGGCCTTACCATCAGCCCCACCAAAACTAAGCACCTGCCTGGGTATTTTGTACCATCGGACACTCCACCCCCACAACTCCCAATTGGTGATGGGGCAGTTGTGGAGAGAGTGGAGAGTTTCCCATACCTGGGCAGTGTGCTTATGACCGGCTCCAGTTTATCAGCAGAGGTCTCACTCCGAATCAGTCGAGCGGCAATATCTTTTCATCGGTTGCGTAACGCTGTGTGGAAGCTACCTGGTCTGTCGCTCCGCACGAAGCTTCAGGTCTTCTCGGCCATGGTCATTCCCTCCCTTCTCTACGCTTGCGAAACGTGGACCCCCCTAGTGGAGCATCTTCGCCGGTTGGAAACATTTAGGCTGGCCTGCCTACGATCCATCCTGGGTTTAACCAGGCTGGATTGTGTGAGGAGCTCACAAGTCCTTGAAAGATCTGGGCAAAGTCCCATCAGTGAGCTCCTCCGGCAGGCAAGGCTGCGTTGGCTGGGTCATGTAGCCCGCATGCCCAGCCACCGCATGCCTAAACAGCTTTTGTTCGGCCGGATTGATGTGGTACACATCAATCTAGCACGGGCTAGAGAAGAGATGGATTGATGTGGTACAGGAGGACGTGGAGCTGAGTGGACTTGCCGATGACTGGTACCAGCGGTGTCAAGATCGGCCTCAGTGGAGGAGGCTCGTGAAGGACGCTACTGGGCAGTTGGAGGCAGTCGCCCTCCAACAACAACGGAGGGCGGAGGAGCGACGCTCACAACAACGAGTGGAGCGCCGGGTGGCTAAAGCACAGCAAGTTGGTACAGTAGGGGGCACAGGTGGTGCATCAGCCAGTCATCTCGGTCATCTCGGTCAGTCGACCCGTGGCACCTGGGTCTGCCCCGTGACCTCCTGCCAGCGGGCGTTCGACACTCCACGTGGCCTCAAGGTGCACATGGCCTGGCACAAGCGTCATGGTGACGTCACCGCCACTTAGTGGCGAATGGCGGTTGTTGTTGTAGGTGGGTGGGTGGGTTGGGTGGCTGGGGCGGTGGCTGGGTGGGTGGGTGGATGGTTGGGTGGGTGAGTGGGTGGGTGAGTGAGTGAGTGGGTAGATGGCTGGCTGGGTGGATGGGTGGGTGGATGGCTGGGTGGGTGGATGGATAAATAGGTGGGTGGGTGAGTGGGTGAGTGGGTGGGTGGGTGAGTGGGTGGGTGGGGGGATGGGTGTGTGGGTGGCTGGATGGGCAGGTCAGTGGGTGAGTGGGTGGGTGGCTGGATGGGTCGGTGGGTGGATGGGTGGGTGGGTGCATAAATGGATGGGTGGGTGGGTGTATGGCTGGGTGGAAGTGTGGGTGGATGCCTGGATGGGTGGGTGGATGGCTGGGTGAGTGGGTGGCTGGATGGCTGGGTGGGTGGATGGATGGCTGGGTAGGTGGATGGATAGATGGATGAGTGAGTGGGTGGATGGGTGTGTGGGTGGGTGGCTGGATGGGGGGGTCGGTGGGTGGATGGGTGGGTGGGTGGGTGGATGGATGGATGGCTGGCTGGGTGGGTGGGTGAGTGAGTGGGTGGCTGGGTGGGTGGATGGCTGGGTGGGTGGGTAGATGGCTGGGTGGGTGGATAGGTGGGTGGATGAGTGGGTGGATGAGTGGGTGGGTGGATGGATGGATGGATAGATGGATGGGTGGGTGGGTGGGTGAGTGGGTTGCTGGGTCAGTGGCTGGGTGGCTGGGTCAGTGGCTGCGTGGGTGGGTGGATGGCTGGCTGGGTGGGTGAGTGGGTCGGTGAGTGGGTGGGTGAGTGGGTGGATGGCTGGGTGTGTGTGTGTGTGGGTGGATGGCCGGGTGGGTGGGTAGGTGAGTGGGTGGCTGGATGGCTGGGTGGGTGGGTGGGTGGATGGCTGGGTGGGTGGGTGGGTGGATGGCTGGGTGGGTGGGTGGATGGGTGGGTGGATGGGTTGATGGGTGAATGGATGTGTGGGTGGGTGGGTGAGCGGGTGGATGGGCGGGTTTGAGCGGGTGGATGGGTGGGTGGATGGGTGGATGGGTGGGTGGGTGGGTGGATGGGTTGATGGGTGAATGGATGTGTGGGTGGGTGGGTGAGCGGGTGGATGGGCGGGTTTGAGCGGGTGGATGGGTGGGTGGGTGGGTGGATGGGTGGATGGGTGGGTGGGTGGGTGGGTGGATGGGTGGGTGGATGGGTGGGTGGGTGGATGAGTGGGTGGATGGGTGGGTGGATAGGTGGGTGGGTGGATAGGTGGGTGGATGGATGGGTGGGTGGATGGATGGGTGGGTGGATAGATGGGTGAGTGGGTGGGTGAGTGGGTGTGTGGGTGGATGGGTGTGTGGGTGGGTGACTGGATGGGTGGGTGGATGGGTGGGTGGGTGGGTGGATGGATGGGTGGATGGATGGGTGGGTGGGTGGGTGGATGGGTGGGTGGGTGGGTGGGTGGATGGGTGGGTGGGTGGGTGGGTGGATGGGTGGGTGGGTGGGTGGATGCATGGATGGATAGATGGATGGGTGGGTGAGTGGGTGGGTGGGTAAGTGGGTGGGTGGATGGGTCAGTGGCTGGGTGGGTGGATGGCTGGGTGGGTGGGTGCATGGATGGATAGATGGATGGGTGGATGAGTGGGTGAATGGGTGGGTGGATGGGTGGGTGGGTGGCTTGATGGTGGGTCGGTGGGTGAGTTGATGGGTGGGTGGATAGATGGGTTGATGGGCAAATGGATGTGTAGGTGGGTGGATGGGTGGGTGGGTAAGCAGGTGGGTGGATGGGCCAGTAGGTGGGTGGATGGGTGGGTGGATTAGTGGGTGGATGTGCTGGGTGGATGGGTGGGTGGGTGGATGGGTGGGTGGATGGGTGGGTGGATGGGTGTGTGGGGGTGTCAGTGGGTGGATGAGTAGGTGGGTGAGTGGGTGAGTGAGTGGGTGGATGGATGGGTGGGTGTGTGTGGGTGTCTCCACCAAACCACACCCACTCACACATGTTTGTGCGTGTGGAGGGTGTCCACTCACTTTTGCCGTCCACAAAGAAGCTTGAGGCGAAGTTCCTGACCCTGACGATGCCGTCCGCGATGTTCGTCAATAGAACGTTGCTCTGGACAGGGAGCGAGCGGCAGGGAGGGGATTCACACCCAGAATGGTCATGGCGGTGAGTGTCGTCTACGACCGAGCATCTGTGCAGAGGGACTGCCTCCGCTCACAGACGTTGGACTTACGAACGTTTCAGAGATATGCGCAAAAAAAACAGTGACATCTACATCTGCAGAACGTGAAGAACCTGTGGCATCTACATCAACAGAAAACGGACAACCTGTGGCACCTCTAGAACGGGAAGAACCAGTGGCATCTACATCTACAGAACGTGAAGAACCAGTGGCATCTACATCTGCTGAACGTGAAGAACCAGTGGCATCTACATCTATAGGACGTGAAGACATAGTGGCATCTACAACTACAGAACGTGAAGAACCAGTGGCATCTACATCTACAGAACGTGACAGACCAGTGGCATCTACATCAACAGAACAGGAAAAACCTGTGGCACCTACAGAACGGGAAGAACCAGTGGCATCTACATCTACAAAACATGAAAAACCAGTGGCATCTACATCTACGGAACGTGAAAAACCAGTGGAATCTACATCTACAGAACATGGTGGACCAGTGGCATCTACATCTACAGAACATGAAGAACCAGTGGCATCTACATCAACAGAACATGAAGAACCTATGGCACCTCCAGAACGTGAAGAACCAGTGGTATCTACATCAACAAAACAGGAAAAACCTGTGGCACCTACACAACGGGAAGAACCAGTGGCATCTACATCTACAGAACATGAAAAACCAGTGGAATCGACATCAACAGAACGTGAAGAACCAGTGGCATCTACATCTACAGAACGTGACGGACAGTGGCATCTACATCAACAGAACAGGAAAACCCAGTGGCACCTACAGAACGGGAAGAACCAGTGGCATCTACATCTACAGAACGTGAAAAACCAGTAGCATCTACATCTGCAGAACGCGAACAACCAGTGGCATCGACATCTACAGAACGTGACGGACCAGTGGCATCGACAGCTACAGAACGTGAAGAACCAGTGGCATCTACATCAACAGAACATGAAGAAACTATGGCACCTCCAGAACGTGAAGAACCAGTGGTATCTACATCAACAAAACAGGAAAAACCTGTGGCACCTACAGAACGGGAAGAACCAGTGGCATCTACATCTACAGAACATGAAAAACCAGTGGAATCGACATCTACAGAACGTGAAGAACCAGTGGCATCTACAGAATGTGAAGAACCAGTGGTATCTACGTCTGCAGAACGTGAAGAACCAATGGCATCTACATCTGCAGAAAATGTAGAACCATTTGCATCTATATCTGCAGAAAATGTAGAACCATTTGCATCTACATCTACAGAACGTCAAGAACCAGTGGCATATATATCTACAGAACGTGAAGAACCAGTGGCATCTACATCTACAGAACGTGACGGACCAGTGGCATCTACATCTGCGGAACGTGAAAAACTAGTGGCATCTACATCTACAGAACGTGAAGAACCAGTGGAATCTACATCTGCAGAACGTGAAGAACCAGTGGCATCTACATCTGCAGAAAATGTAGAACCATTTGCATCCACATCTGCAAAACACGAAAAACGAGTGGCATCTACATCTGCATAACGTGAAGAACCAGTAACATATACATCTGCAGATCGTGAAGAACCAGTGGGATCTAGATCTACAGAACGTGAAGAACCAGTGGTATCTACATCGGCAGAACATGAAGAACCAGTGGCATCTACATCTGCAGAACGTGAAGAACCAGTGACATCTGCAGAATGTGAAGAACCAGTGGAATCTACATCTGCAGAACGTGAAGAACCAGTGACATCTACATCCGCAGAATATGAAGAAGCAGTGGCATCTACATCTGCAGAACAGGAAGAACCAGTGGCATCTACATCTGCAGAACATGAAGAACCAGTGACATCTACATCTGCAAAACGTGAAGAACCTGTGGTATCTACATCAACAGAACAGGAAAAACCAGTGGCACCTACAGAACGGGAAGAACCAGTGGCATCTACATCTACAAAACGTGAAGAACCAGTGGCATCTACATCTACAAAACGTGAAAAACCAGTGGTATTTACATCTACAGAACGTGAAGGACCAGTGGCATCTACATCTGCGGAACGTGAAAAACTAGTGGCATCTACATCTGCAGAAAATGTAGAACCATTTGCATCTACATCTGCAGAACGTGAAAAACCAGTGACATATACATCTGCAGATCGTGAAGAACCAGTGGGATCTAGATCTACAGAACGTGAAGAACCAGTGGTATCTACATCGGCAGAACATGAAGAACCAGTGGCATCTACATCTGCAGAACGTGAAGAACCAGTGACATCTACATCTGCAGAATGTGAAGAACCAGTGGAATCTACATCTGCAGAACGTGAAGAACCATTGACATCTACATCTGCAGAACACGAAGAACCAGTGGCATCTACATCTGCAGAACGTGAAGAACCTGTGGCATCTACATCAACAGAACAGGAAAAACCAGTGGAATCGACATCTACAGAACGTGAAGAACCAATGGCATCTACATCTACAGTACGTGAAGAACCAGTGGTATCTACATCTGCAGAACGTGAAGAACCAGTGGCATCTACATCTGCAGAAACTGTAGAACAATTTGCATCTACATCTGCAGAACATGAAGAACGAATGGCATCTACATCTACAGAACATGAAGAACCAGTGGCATCTACATCTACAGAACGTGACAGACCAGTGGCATCTACATCTACGGAACGTGAAGAACCAGTGGAATCTACATCTACAGAACGTCAAGAATCAGTGGCATCTACATATACAGGACGTGAAGACATAGTGGCATCTACATCAACAGAACGTGAAGAACCAGTGGCATCTACATGTACAAAACGTGAAGAACCAGTGGCATCTATATCTACAGAACGTGAAAAACCAGTGACATCTACATCTGCAGAACGTGAAGAACCTGTCGCATCTACATCAACAGAACAGGAAAAACCGGTGGCACCTACAGAACGGGAAGAACCAGTGGCATCTACATCTACAAAACATGAAAAACCAGTGGCATCTACATCTACAGAACGTGAAGAACCAGTGGTATCTACATCTGCAGAACATGAAGAACGAGTGGCATCTGCATCTGCAGAACATGAAGAACAATTTGCATCTACATCTGCAGAACATGAAGAATGAGTGGCATCTATATCTACAGAACATGAAGAACCAGTGGCATCTACATCTGCAGAATGTGAAGAACCAGTGGCATCTACATCTACAGAACGTGAAGAACCAGTGGCATCTACAAAACGTGAAAAATCACTGGCATCTACATCTGCAGAACGTGAAGAACCAGTGGCATCTACAGAAGGTGAAGAACCAGTGGCCTCTACAGAACGTGAAGAACCATTGGCATCTACATCCAAAGAACATGAAAAACCAGTGGCATCTACATCTGTAGAATGTGAAGAACCAGTGGTATCTACATAGCATGAAGAACCAGTGGCATCTACATATACAGAACGTGAAGAAAGAGTGGCATCTACAGAACGTGAAGAACCAGTGGCATTTACATCTAAAGAAAGTGACGGACCAGTGGCATGTACATCTACAGAACGCGAAGAACCAGTGGCATCTACATGTACAGAACGTGAAGAATGAGTGGCATCTACAGAACGTGAAGGACCAGTGGCATCTACATCTAAAGAAAGTGACGGACCAGTGGCATCTACATCTACAGAACGTGAAGAACCAGTTGCATCTACATCTACAGAACGTGAAGAACCAATGGCATCTACATCTACAAAACGTGAAGAACCAGTGGCATCTACATCTACAAAACGTGAAGAACCAGTGGTATCTACATCTACAGAACATGAATAACCAGTGACAGCTACATCCGCAGAACATGAAGAACCAGTGGCATCTACATCTGCAGAACGTAACGAACCAGTGGTATCTATACTCTTTGTTTTTTTCGGTAAAGTCACGTAGGTATAAAATAAAATAAATGAAATCACGACGTTTCCATTGCAACACAAGCAATCATCAGCTGGGAAAACCACTGCAAGAAAATGTTTTGCTGAAGTGGGAGAGAGAGTTGCTGTCGTAAGAGGTTTTCCAGGCAAGAAAGGGGGAGGAGCAAGGGAGGAGAGGGAGGTGTGGGCATGTGGGGTAGGGGAAGGGGAAGCGCTGCGTGGACGCCAGGAAAGGGACGCGAGGCAGGGGGGGGGGGAAGTGGGCGGGGCTGGGAGTGGGAGGCCGAGAGAGCTGGGGATGCGGAGGGGAACAAAACAGAGTAGAAGTATTAATCTTAATTTTGGAGCTTTCGTGACTGCAGGAATTATTCTTTGGTTCTTTCGGTAAAGTCACGTATAAAGATAAAATAATAAATTAAATAATAGCATAATACGACGTTTCGATTGCAACACAAGCAATCATCATCAGGTATAAAAGAAATAGAAACAAAAATCTAACCAGAAAACTATAGACAGACATATAAGCAGACAGATATCACAAAGATACACAGAGAGAGAACACGTATCGGCACAAAGAGAGAGGTCGTCTCTATGACGAGGCCTTAAATATAGAGAGGGGGTGGGGGCGGAGAGAGGGAGGGGGCAGAGAAAAAATTAGCATGTCAATGAGTGGACAACGACGTGGTAGCAATCTTTGAAATACGTAATCTACCAGGCTATGTGTTAATTGTGTGTTGACCGACTCTCTGTGTTGCATTACATTACATTTCGATATTTTGCTAGGTTATTTAATTTTAGTGTGTCTTTCTCCTAATTTTAAGCTTATCTTTTTTCTCTCTCTCCGGTTGTTTGTTTTCTCTCTCTGCCTTTGTCCTCTCTTTGGAATTTTCACACTTAAATCTAACTTAGCAAACTTTGAAATACGTAATCAACCAGGCTATGCGTTAATTGTGTGTTGATCGACTCTCTGTGTTGCATTACATTACATTTCGATATTTTGCTGGGTTATTTAATTTTAGTGTGTCTTTCTCCTAATTTTCAAGCTTGTGTACCGTACCACGTCGTTGTCCACTCATTGACATGCTAATTTTTTCTCTGCCCCCTCCCTCTCTCCGCCCCCGCCCCCTCTCTATATTTAAGGCCTCGTCATAGAGACGACCTCTCTCTTTGTGCCGATACGTGTTCTCTCTCTGTGTATCTTTGTGATATCTGTCTGCTTATATGTCTGTCTATAGTTTTCTGGTTAGATTTTTGTTTCTATTTCTTTTATACCTGATGATGATTGCTTGTGTTGCAATCGAAACGTCGTATTATGCTATTATTTAATTTATTATTTTATCTTTATACGTGACTTTACCGAAAGAACCAAAGAAGAGTAGTAGTACCCGGCAGATATGATAGACGACAACCACTACAGAGCAGTTAGGGTTTTACGTAGTTAATAATATCCTTCCAATGATTGCTCAATTTGTATCCATCTTCTCGGTTGAAGTTATGTCTATGTTTATATATCTGGATGGCTTCATGAACAAACCTTTGATAGTAGCCCGAAGGTTTGTACAGTACCTTGGTCTCGGAAAAAAACAATATCACAAGAGCCCACAGCGTTATAACAATGGTCAGCTACGGCAGAGATATTGGTTCTGCCGTGTTTCAGATCTGCCTTGTGTTCGCGAACACGGTCCGAGATGTGTCGTTTCGTTTCCCCAATGTAACAGCCATACACCCATCCATATAATTCACCATGGAAGTGGAGAAGGATGTTAAGCTACCATTTCTGGATGTTTTGTTTGAGAAGAGGCCTGACGGCTCGTTGGGACACTGTCTACAGGAAAGCCACCCACACAGATTCCTATCTGAAACCTGATTCCCACCCCCACCTGGCACAGACTAATTCCCTCGTCAAAACACTACACTATAGGGCCC
Source organism: Lampetra planeri (assembly GCF_965212315.1). Classification (NCBI taxonomy): domain Eukaryota; kingdom Metazoa; phylum Chordata; class Hyperoartia; order Petromyzontiformes; family Petromyzontidae; genus Lampetra; species Lampetra planeri. Next base: position 11,478,110 of record NC_136141.1, read on the forward strand.
ACTGCATTTCTGACCAACACCACCTAGCCAGTGAACTGGAACACGGACACCAGGCCCTCAAGATGAATGGGTACTCGGACCACATTATTCGCAAAGCTGTTTCTCCAACCATGGAGAAACAACCCCCTGAGATGCCAATCAAAACCATCAAGTTACCATACATAGCAGGTGTTACCAAAAAGATTTCCAAAATCTTAAACAAACACAAGATCCAGGTCCGATTCAATACAGTACACAAAATCTGTTATCTAATCCCATCTGTGAAGGATGTCATTGCTGACATGCAATATCATGGAGTCTACAAACTAAGTTGCACCTGTGGTGGCTGTTACATTGGGGAAACGAAACGACATATCTCGGACCGTGTTCGCGAACACAATGCAGATCTGAAACCCGGCAGAACCAATACCTCTGCCATAGCTGACCATTGTTATAACGCTGTGGGCTCACATAATATTGTTTTTTTCCGAGACCAAGGTACTCTGCAAACCTTCGGGCTACTATCAAAGGTTTGTTCATGAAGCCATCCAGATATATAAACATAGACATAACTTCAACCGAGAAGTTGGATACAAATTGAGCAATTATTGGAAGGATGTTATTAACCAGGTAAAACCCTAACTGCTTTGTAGTGGTTATCGTCTATCATATCTGTCGGGTACTACTACTCTATTTTGTTCCCCTCCGCGTCCCCAGCTCTCACGGCCTCCCACTCCTAGCCCCGCCCACTTCCCTCCCCCCCAGCCTCGCATCCCTCTCCTGGTGTCCACGCAGAGCTTCCCCTCCCCCTACCACAAACCCCCACCCCTACCTCTCCCCCCTTGCTCCTCCCCCAATCTTGCCTGTGTAGTAGGTTCAAAGAGACTTGGATGACGTAGTCGGAGGCACACTTATTTATTAACCATTCCACTCTATACAGGCCAAGGTATACAACACTCAAAGGGGTATCGGCTCCTTCACCTGTCTAACAGGGAGATCCCACAATCTATCCCGGCTAGCCTACTCCCAGGTCCTCCACTACAGAGCTAGGGGAGGCTAGCTGACCCAGCTCTGGCCAAGCTGGGATTACGGCACCCTGAGTCCCCAGACCGGCTCTTACAAGAACATCGGCTCTGGGCTCTCGGGGCCACGCCACTGGCTTGCTCTGGTTGGTCCTTAGAAGGACGGCGATCCAGGGGAGTCCCACGGCCTATCTAGCCGGTCTTCCTTCTTCACTGGTTTAAGCTAAACACTGAACCCCGAGCCCACCGGCTCACCGCCTTATATAGCAACTCCCCCACCGAGAGGTGGGGCCGTGGGGGATCACAGCGCCGTTTCAGCCCCACAGGCTAAACGATGCGGACGTGGATGTAAGCATCCTTCCGCGTGCGGGCATAACCACCCCTGGTGTGTTTGTTCGCCCTCCCGTAACACCTCTACACCTGTATAACCTCTTACCACGGCAACTCTCTCTCCCACTTTAGCAAAAAAAATTATTGCTGTGGTTTTCCCACCTGATGATTGCTTGTGTTGCAATCGAAACGTCATGAATTAATTTATTTTATTTTATATCTACGTGACTTTACCAAAAGAACCAAAGAGTATCGAACCCTGCAGTCACAAAAACTTCAAATCTAGATCAGTGGTATCTACATCTACAGAACGTGAAAAACCAGTGACATCTACATCTGCAGAACGTGAAGAACCGTCTCACATTGACATGCTAATCTCTAATCTCGAGCAAAACAATGGCTTCTTCAGCACCGTAACCGTGGGGTTACATTAACAGATTGACATGCTAATCTCTAGCAATGCAATGGCCGAGGTTTACCTAGCTCTGCGATCTTACATTTATTTGCAAATTCCATCTCTAGCCCCGCCCACTTACCCTTGGGTAGTACCGATCTCAAACCTTTATAACCTATGGCTGCAATAGCTCTCTCGCTATATTTCTTCCTGCTTCAGCAGTCCGCCGGCTGTATTTTTTCACCTGAAGACGATTGCTTGTGTTGCGATCGAAGCGTCGTGATTTTTTAATATTTGATTTTTTCTATCTACGTGACTTTACCGAAAGACCCAAATAGTATGAAAAACCAGTGGCATTTACATCTGCAGAACATGAAGAACCAGTGACATCTACATCTGCAGAACTTGAATAATCAGTGGCATTTACATTGGCAGAACATTAAGAACCAGTGGAATCTACATCTGCAGAACGTGAAGAACCAGTGGCATTTAAATCTGCAGAGCAAGCATCAGCGCCCCAGCGTGTACTCACCCACACACACAGACACCCACATACACACACTCACACACAGACACCCACACACAGACACCCACACACAGACACCCACACACATAGACACCCATACACACAGACACCCATACACAGCGAGCACTCCACTCACGGGCTTGATGTCCCCGTGTACGATGCCCCGGGACTTGGTGTGGGCCAAGAAGTGGAGGATTGACCTAGTGTACGACCTCACCGCGTCCTCGTAACTTTGCCACAGCGTCATCTCTCTGAGCACGCAATGGAGTTTCGCCCTGCCATGTGGAGAGACAGCGACAACGTCAGTGACGTCAGCGACGACGTCAGCGACGACATCAGTGACAGCATCGGTTAGCGTCCTGCGCTGCAAACCTGGCGAACCGGGCTCGATTCCTGCTCATGGCCAACACCCAGTGATGATTATCTGAACAGGTCCTGGGCCTACCCTAGGTCGACTCAGCCTCAAATGAGTACCTGGTGCGATGTGTAAACATCGCCACTGGGGAGACAAAGGCGGCCACGCGTGGTGTTGACCACCCACCTCCTCGTGTGCCGTTCCAGCCTTTATAGGTGCTCACTAACAGCACTTGCCGCTACAGTCTGTTAAGGCTATATGGGGGATCTTTGATCTTTGTGTGCGTATGTTGAAATTCATTCACACCGTACGTAGCCAAGCGTGCTAATGTGTGGGTCTCTATGGGTGTCTGTGTGGGTGTCTCTGTGGGTCTCTATGGGTCTCTGTGGGTCTGGGTGTCTGTGTGTCTCTGTGTGTGTGCATATGTTGAACTTCTGTCGCACCATATGTAGCCAACCGTGCTAATGTGTGGGTCTCTATTGATGTCTGGGTGGGTGTCTATGTGGGTCTCAATGGGTCTCTGTGTCTAGTTGTCTGTGGATCTCTGTGTGTAAACGTATGCAGAACTTATTTTGCACCATACGTAGCCAACCGTACTAATGTATGGGTCTCTATGGGTGTCTCTGTGGTTTTATGGGTCTCTGTTAGTGTCTGTGGGTCTCTGGGTCTGGGTGTCTGTGGGTCTCTATGTTCGAATTTTGAACTTATTTTGCACCATTTGTAGCCAACTGTGCTAATGTATGGGCATGGGTGTCTATGGGTCTGTATGGGTGGTGGTGGTGTTGTGGTGGTGGTGGTGTTGTGGTGGTGGTGTTTGGTGGTGTTTGGTGGTGGGTGGTGGTGGATGGGTGGTGGGGGGTGGGTGTGGATGTGGTGATGGTGGGTGGTTGGGTGGGTAGTGTGGTGGGTGGGTGGTGGAGGGTGAGTGGGTGACTGAGTGGGTGGGTTGATGGGTGAGTGGTGGTGGTGAGTGAGTCAGTGAGTGGTGGTGAGTGGCGGTGAGTGAGTGGGTGAGTGGTGGTGAGTGGTGGTGAGTGAGTGAGTGGGTGGAGGTGGGGATGGTGAGTAAGTCGGTGGTGGTGGTGAATGAGTGGGTGATGATGAGTGAGTGAATTAGTGAGTGGGAGAGTGAGTGAGTGTTGGTGGCGAGTGAATGAGTGAGTGAGTGGTAGTAGCGGTACTGGTGGTGTGCGTACTTCAATAGCTCCATGACAAGGCATTTGTGTCCTCGAAAGTAGAAAGTCTCCAGGACCCTGGCTACGTTATAGTCCACGTTGCTACGGTCGCTCTGGAGCTCCATGGACATCTGCAGCTCCGTTCTCTGGTGCTTTTCTTCCCTGGAGCTGCGAGCGAGTGAGCGAGTGCACAGAACGAGAGAGAGACAGAGAAACAAAGAGAGAAAGAGCGACAGAGAAAGAGACAGAGACATGAAGAAACAGAGATCAAGACGGAGAGACAGAGAAAGACACAGAGAGAGAGAGAGAGACAGACAGACAGACACAGAGAGTTTAGACTTTAATATACAAATGGCCACAATTATGCGGGCACTGGGTCTGTGTGTCAAACACTGAGCAGTAGTAGTGGGTCTGTGTGTGTAACACTGAGTAGTAGTAGTGGGACTGTGTGTGAAACACTGCGTAGTAGTAGTAGTAATAGGTCTGTGTGTGTAACACTGAGTAGTTAGTAGTGGGTCTGTGTGTGTAACACTGAGTAGTAGTAGTGGGTATGTGTGTGTAACACTGAGTAGTAGTAGTGGGTCTGTGTGTGTAACACCGAGTAGTAGTAGTGGGTCTGTGTGTGTAACACTGAGTAGTAGTAGTGGGTCTGTGTGTGTAACACTGAGTAGTAGTAGTGGGTCTGTGTGTGTAACACTGAGTAGTAGTAGTAGTGGTAGATTTGAAGCTTTCGTGACTGCAAGGATTCATATTCTTAGGTTTTTTCGGTAAAGTCACGTAGGTAAAAAAAATTAAATGATACAGCTGTCGGGCTGTGACAGTTCCACCTGAAGACGTCATTGATTTTTATTTTTATTTCACTTTGATTAATTTTAATTTTTTACCTACGTGACTTTACCGAAAAAACCTAAGAATAGTAGTAGTGGGTCTGTGTGTGTAACACTGAGTAGTAGTAGTGGGTATGTGTGTGTAACACTGAGTAGTAGTAGTGGGTCTGTGTGTGTAACGCTGAGTAGTAGTAGTGGGTCTGTGTGTGTGAAATACTGAGTAGTAGTAGTGGGTCTGTGTGTGTAACACTGAGTAGTCATAGTGGGTCTGTGTGTGTGACACTGAGTAGTAGTAGTGGGTCTGTGTGTGTAACACTGAGCAGTAGTAGTGGGTCTATGCGTGTGAAGTATTGGAAAATGACGGCAGGAAACTCCTTGACGGGAACACACTTCTTTTATTAAATCTTGACTTGTAACAATACAACGCGTGGCCTCTCTTCTTCACAATGCGGTCACCATACAACGGTACAACTCGTGACCTCTTCTCTCCGCCTTACGCTTCTCTTGACTCTCTTAGATTCTGTGCTGCTGGCTCTCTGTGCCTCGTGTAGACTCCGCGCCTCGGCTACACTCTTCTCTCGTCTCGTGTAGACTCTGCGCCTCTGCTACACTCTCCACTCGCCTCGTGTAGACTTTGCATCTCTCTCTGGCTACACCGTATGCATACTCGGCTCGTGTAGACCTTTCTCTCTCTCTGGCTACACCGTATGCATACTCGGCTCGTGTAGACCTTCCTCTCTCTCTGGCTACACACTATACATCACTCAGCTCGTGTAGACCGTTCTCTCTCTCTGGCTACACACTATACATTACTCAGCTCGTGTAGACCGTTCTCTCTCTCTGGCTACACACTATACATTACTCAGCTCGTGTAGACCGTTCTCTCTCTCTGGCTACACACTATACATTACTCAGCTCGTGTAGACCGTTCTCTCTCTCTGGCTACACACTTATACCTTACTCTCCTCTACTCTCCATTACTCTCCTCTCCGGGCTCTATCTCTACACCTTCGTCTTCATTCTTAGATGGTTCCACTTCTGCCCCCTGCTCCTCTGTGCATCACCTTATATACCTCTTCTTCCCGGGAGACGGAGCGGATGCGGACCTCAACGTCGGCACCGCTCCTCAGTTACCCAATCCCCACGCGCTATCCCTACGATCCGGTTCCGCTCAGCGCGTGTTTCCACTCCCCGACCAATCACACCGCGCTGCTACCCGATCACTCCCTCTGGGCGCGTCACCGGCACACAGCCAATCAGCAGCACTACCCCCACCCGCGCACTGACGCCTGCTCCTCCCCGTCAGCGCGCGTCACCACACACACACCCGTACATACGCGCTGGCACACGACATATACACCCAGCGCGTATCACCACTACACGTGTAACACTGAGTAGTAGTAGTGTGTCTGTGTGTGTAACACTGAGTAGTAGTAGTGGGTCTGTGTGTGTAACACTGAGTAGTAGTAGTGGGTCTGTGTGTGTAACACTGAGGAGTAGTAGTGGGTCTGTGTGTGTAACACTGAGTAGTAATAGTGGGTCTGTGTGTGTAACACTGAGTAGTAGTAGTGGGTCTGTGTGTGTAACACTGAGGAGTAGTAGTGGGTCTGTGTGTGTAACACTGAGTAGTAGTAGTGGGTCTGTGTGTGAAACACTGAGGAGTAGTAGTGGGTCTGTGTGTGTAACACTGAGTAGTAGTAGTAGTAGTAGTGGGTCTGTGTGTGTAACACTGAGTAGTAGTAGTGGGTCTGTGTGTGTAAAACTGAGCAGTAGTAGTGGGTCTGTGTGTGTAACACTGAGTAGTAGTAGTGGGTCTGTGTGTGTAACACTGAGTAGTAGTCATGGGTCTGTGTGTGCAACACTGAGTAGTAGTAGTGGGTCTGAGTGTGTAACACTGAGCAGTAGTAGTGGGTCTGAGTGTGTAACACTGTGTAGTAGTGGGTCTGTGTGTGTAACACTGAGTAGTAGTAGTGGGAATGTGTGTGTAACACTGAGGAGTAGTAGTGGGTCTGTGTGTGTAACACTGAGTAGTAATAGTGGGTATGTGTGTGTAACACTGAGTAGTAGTAGTGTGTCTGTGTGTGTAACACTGAGTAGTAGTAGTGGGTCTGTGTGTGTAACACTGAGTAGTAGTAGTGGGTCTGTGTGTGTAACACTGAGGAGTAGTAGTGGGTCTGTGTGTGTAACACTGAGTAGTAATAGTGGGTCTGTGTGTGTAACACTGAGTAGTAGTAGTGGGTCTGTGTGTGTAACACTGAGGAGTAGTAGTGGGTCTGTGTGTGTAACACTGAGTAGTAGTAGTGGGTCTGTGTGTGAAACACTGAGGAGTAGTAGTGGGTCTGTGTGTGTAACACTGAGTAGTAGTAGTAGTAGTGGGTCTGTGTGTGTAACACTGAGTAGTAGTAGTGGGTCTGTGTGTGTAAAACTGAGCAGTAGTAGTGGGTCTGTGTGTGTAACACTGAGTAGTAGTAGTGGGTCTGTGTGTGTAACACTGAGTAGTAGTCATGGGTCTGTGTGTGCAACACTGAGTAGTAGTAGTGGGTCTGAGTGTGTAACACTGAGCAGTAGTAGTGGGTCTGAGTGTGTAACACTGTGTAGTAGTGGGTCTGTGTCTGTAACACTGAGTAGTAGTAGTGGGAATGTGTGTGTAACACTGAGTAGTAGTAGTGGGTCTGTGTGTGTAACACTGAGTAGTAGTAGTGGGTCTGTGTGTGTAACACTGAGTAGTAGTCATAGGTCTGTGTGTGTAACACTGAGTAGTAGTAGTGGGTCTGAGTGTGTAACACTGAGCAGTAGTAGTGGGTCTGAGTGTGTAACACTGTGTAGTAGTGGGTCTGTGTGTGTAACACTGAGTAGTAGTAGTGGGAATGTGTGTGTAACACTGAGGAGTAGTAGTGGGTCTGTGTGTGTAACACTGAGTAGTAATAGTGGGTATGTGTGTGTAACACTGAGTAGTAGTAGTGGGTCTGTGTGTGTAACACTGAGGAGTAGTAGTGGGTCTGTGTGTGTAACACTGAGTAGTAGTAGTAGTGGGTCTGTGTGTGAAACACTGAGGAGTAGTAGTGGGTCTGTGTGTGTAACACTGAGTAGTAGTAGTGGGTCTGTGTGTGTAACACTGAGTAGTAGTAGTGGGTCTGTGTGTGTAACACTGAGCAGTAGTAGTGGGTCTGTGTGTGTAACACTGAGTAGTAGTAGTGGGTCTGTGTGTGTAACACTGAGTAGAAGTCATGGGTCTGTGTGTGCAACACTGAGTAGTAGTAGTGGGTCTGAGTGTGTAACACTGAGCAGTAGTAGTGGGTCTGAGTGTGTAACACTGTGTAGTAGTGGGTCTGTGTGTGTAACACTGAGTAGTAGTAGTGGGAATGTGTGTGTAACACTGAGTAGTAGTAGTAGTAGGTCTGTGTGTGTAACACTGAGTAGTAGTAGTGGGTCTGTGTGTGTAACACTGAGTAGTAGTCATGGGTCTGTGTGTGTAACACTGAGTAGTAGTAGTGGGTCTGAGTGTGTAACACTGAGCAGTAGTAGTGGGTCTGAGTGTGTAACACTGTGTAGTAGTGGGTCTGTGTGTGTAACACTGAGTAGTAGTAGTGGGAATGTGTGTGTAACACTGAGTAGTAGTAGTGGGTCTGTGTGTGTAACACTGAGTAGTAGTAGTGGGTCTGTGTGTGTAACACTGAGTAGTAGGAGTGGGTCTGTGTGTGTAACACTGTGTAGTAGTGGGTCTGTGTGTGTAACACTGAGTAGTAGTAGTGGGAATGTGTGTGTAACACTGAGTAGTAGTAGTGGGTCTGTGTGTGTAACACTGAGTAGTAGTGGGTCTGTGTGTGTAACACTGAGCAGTAGTAGTGGGTCTGTGTGTGTAACACTGAGTAGTAGTAGTGGGTCTGTGTGTGTAACACTGAGCAGTAGTAGTAGTGGGTCTGTGTGTGTAACACTGAGCAGTAGTAGTAGTGGGTCTGTGTGTGTAACACTGAGTAGTAGTAGTGGGTCTGTGTGTGTAACACTGAGTAGTAGTAGTGGGTCTGTGTGTGTAACACTGAGTAGTAGAAGTGGGTCTGTGTGTGTAACACTGAGCAGTAGTAGTGGGTCTGTGTGTGTAACACTGAGTAGTAGTAGTGGGTCTGTGTGTGTAACACTGTGTAGTAGTGGGTCTGTGTGTGTAACACTGAGTAGTAGTAGTGGGTCTGTGTGTGTAACACTGAGTAGTAGTAGTGGGTCTGTGTGTGTAACACTGAGCAGTAGTAGTAGTGGGTCTGTGTGTGTAACACTGAGCAGTAGTAGTAGTGGGTCTGTGTGTGTAACACTGAGTAGTAGTAGTGGGTCTGTGTGTGTAACACTGAGCAGTAAAAGTGGGTCTGTGTGTGTAACACTGAGCAGTAGTAGTGGGTCTGTGTGTGTAACACTGAGCAGTAGTAGTGGGTCTGTGTGTGTAACACTGAGTAGTAGTAGTGGGTCTGTGTGTGTAACACTGAGTAGCAGTAGTGGGTCTGTGTGTGTAACACTGAGTAGTAGTCATGGGTCTGTGTGTGCAACACTGAGTAGTAGTGGGTCTAAGTGTGTAACACTGAGCAGTAGTAGTGGGTCTGTGTGTGTAACACTGAGCAGTAGTAGTAGTGGGTCTGTGTGTGTAACACTGAGCAGTAGTAGTAGTGGGTCTGTGTGTGTAACACTGAGCAGTAGTAGTGGGTCTGTGTGTGTAACACTGAATAGTAGTAGTGGGTCTGTGTGTGTAACACTGAGTAGTAGAAGTGGGTCTGTGTGTGTAACATTGAGTAGTAGTAGTGGGTCTGTGTGTGTAACACTGAGTAGTAGTAGTGGGTCTGTGTGTGTAACACTGTGTAGTAGTGGGTCTGTGTGTGTAACATTGAGTAGTAGTAGTGGGTCTGTGTATGTAACACTGAGTAGTAGTAGTGGGTCTGTGTGTGTAACACTGTGTAGTAGTGGGTCTGTGTGTGTAACACTGAGTAGTAGTAGTGGGTCTGTGTGTGTAACACTGAGTAGTAGCAGTGGGTCTGTGTGTGTAACACTGAGCAGTAGTAGTAGTGGGTCTGTGTGTGTAACACTGAGCAGTAGTAGTAGTGGGTCTGTGTGTGTAACACTGAGTAGTAGTAGTGGGTCTGTGTGTGTAACACTGAGTAGTAGTAGTCGGTCTGTGTGTGTAACACTGAGTAGTAGTAGTGGGTCTGTGTGTGTAACACTGAGCAGTAGAAGTGGGTCTGTGTGTGTAACACTGAGCAGTAGTAGTGGGTCTGTGTGTGTAACACTGAGCAGTAGTAGTGGGTCTGTGTGTGTAACACTGAATAGTAGTAGTGGGTCTGTGTGTGTAACACTGAGCAGTAGTAGTGGGTCTGTGTGTGTAACACTGAATAGTAGTAGTGGGTCTGTGTGTGTAACACTGAGTAGTAGTAGTGGGTCTGTGTGTGTAACACTGAGCAGTAGTAGTGGGTCTGTGTGTGTAACACTGAGTAGTAGAAGTGGGTCTGTGTGTGTAACACTGAGCAGTAGTAGTGGGTCTGTGTGTGTAACACTGAGTAGTAGTGGGTCTGTGTGTGTAACATTGAGTAGTAGTAGTGGGTCTGTGTGTGTAACACTGAGTAGTAGTAGTGGGTCTGTGTGTGTAACACTGTGTAGTAGTGGGTCTGTGTGTGTAACACTGAGTAGTAGTAGTGGGTCTGTGTGTGTAACACTGAGTAGTAGTAGTGGGTCTGTGTGTGTAACACTGAGCAGTAGTAGTAGTGGGTCTGTGTGTGTAACACTGAGTAGTATTAGAGTGTCTGTGTGTGTAACACTGAGTAGTAGTAGTCGGTCTGTGTGTGTAACACTGAGTAGTAGTAGTGGGTCTGTGTGTGTAACACTGAGCAGTAGAAGTGGGTCTGTGTGTGTAACACTGAGCAGTAGTAGTGGGTCTGTGTGTGTAACACTGAGCAGTAGTAGTGGGTCTGTGTGTGTAACACTGAGCAGTAGTAGTGGGTCTGTGTGTGTAACACTGAGTAGTAGTAGTGGGTCTGTGTGTGTAACACTGAGTAGCAGTAGTGGGTCTGTGTGTGTAACACTGAGTAGTAGTCATGGGTCTGTGTGTGCAACACTGAGTAGTAGTGGGTCTGAGTGTGTAACACTGAGCAGTAGTAGTGGGTCTGTGTGTGTAACACTGAGTAGTAGTAGTGGGTCTGTGTGTGTAACACTGAATAGTAGTAGTGGGTCTGTGTGTGTAACACTGAGCAGTAGTAGTGGGTCTGTGTGTGTAACACTGAATAGTAGTAGTGGGTCTGTGTGTGTAACACTGAGTAGTAGAAGTGGGTCTGTGTGTGTAACATTGAGTAGTAGTAGTGGGTCTGTGTGTGTAACACTGAGTAGTAGTAGTGGGTCTGTGTGTGTAACACTGTGTAGTAGTGGGTCTGTGTGTGTAACATTGAGTAGTAGTAGTGGGTCTGTGTATGTAACACTGAGTAGTAGTAGTGGGTCTGTGTGTGTAACACTGTGTAGTAGTGGGTCTGTGTGTGTAACACTGAGTAGTAGTAGTGGGTCTGTGTGTGTAACACTGAGTAGTAATAGTGGGACTGTGTGTGTAACACTGAGTAGTAGTAGTAGAAGTGGGTCTGTGTGTGTAACACTGAGCAGTAGTAGTGGGTCTGTGTGTGTAACACTGAGCAGTAGTAGTGGGTCTGTGTGTGTAACACTGAGTAGTAGTAGTGGGTCTGTGTGTGTAACACTGAGTAGCAGTAGTGGGTCTGTGTGTGTAACACTGAGTAGTAGTCATGGGTCTGTGTGTGCAACACTGAGTAGTAGTGGGTCTGAGTGTGTAACACTGAGCAGTAGTAGTGGGTCTGTGTGTGTAACACTGAGTAGTAGTAGTGGGTCTGTGTGTGTAACACTGAATAGTAGTAGTGGGTCTGTGTGTGTAACACTGAGCAGTAGTAGTGGGTCTGTGTGTGTAACACTGAATAGTAGTAGTGGGTCTGTGTGTGTAACACTGAGTAGTAGAAGTGGGTCTGTGTGTGTAACATTGAGTAGTAGTAGTGGGTCTGTGTGTGTAACACTGAGTAGTAGTAGTGGGTCTGTGTGTGTAACACTGTGTAGTAGTGGGTCTGTGTGTGTAACATTGAGTAGTAGTAGTGGGTCTGTGTATGTAACACTGAGTAGTAGTAGTGGGTCTGTGTGTGTAACACTGTGTAGTAGTGGGTCTGTGTGTGTAACACTGAGTAGTAGTAGTGGGTCTGTGTGTGTAACACTGAGTAGTAGCAGTGGGTCTGTGTGTGTAACACTGAGCAGTAGTAGTAGTGGGTCTGTGTGTGTAACACTGAGCAGTAGTAGTAGTTGGTCTGTGTGTGTAACACTGAGTAGTAGTAGTGGGTCTGTGTGTGTAACACTGAGTAGTAGTAGTCGGTCTGTGTGTGTAACACTGAGTAGTAGTAGTGGGTCTGTGTGTGTAACACTGAGCAGTAGAAGTGGGTCTGTGTGTGTAACACTGAGCAGTAGTAGTGGGTCTGTGTGTGTAACACTGAGTAGTAGTAGTGGGTCTGTGTGTGTAACACTGAGTAGCAGTAGTGGGTCTGTGTGTGTAACACTGAGTAGTAGTCATGGGTCTGTGTGTGCAACACTGAGTAGTAGTGGGTCTGAGTGTGTAACACTGAGCAGTAGTAGTGGGTCTGTGTGTGTAACACTGAGTAGTAGTAGTGGGTCTGTGTGTGTAACACTGAATAGTAGTAGTGGGTCTGTGTGTGTAACACTGAGCAGTAGTAGTGGGTCTGTGTGTGTAACACTGAATAGTAGTAGTGGGTCTGTGTGTGTAACACTGAGTAGTAGAAGTGGGTCTGTGTGTGTAACATTGAGTAGTAGTAGTGGGTCTGTGTGTGTAACACTGAGTAGTAGTAGTGGGTCTGTGTGTGTAACACTGTGTAGTAGTGGGTCTGTGTGTGTAACATTGAGTAGTAGTAGTGGGTCTGTGTATGTAACACTGAGTAGTAGTAGTGGGTCTGTGTGTGTAACACTGTGTAGTAGTGGGTCTGTGTGTGTAACACTGAGTAGTAGTAGTGGGTCTGTGTGTGTAACACTGAGTAGTAGCAGTGGGTCTGTGTGTGTAACACTGAGCAGTAGTAGTAGTGGGTCTGTGTGTGTAACACTGAGTAGTAGTAGTAGTAGTGGGTCTGTGTGTGTAACACTGAGTAGTAGTAGTGGGTCTGTGTGTGTAAAACTGAGCAGTAGTAGTGGGTCTGTGTGTGTAACACTGAGTAGTAGTAGTGGGTCTGTGTGTGTAACACTGAGTAGTAGTCATGGGTCTGTGTGTGCAACACTGAGTAGTAGTAGTGGGTCTGAGTGTGTAACACTGAGCAGTAGTAGTGGGTCTGAGTGTGTAACACTGTGTAGTAGTGGGTCTGTGTCTGTAACACTGAGTAGTAGTAGTGGGAATGTGTGTGTAACACTGAGTAGTAGTAGTGGGTCTGTGTGTGTAACACTGAGTAGTAGTAGTGGGTCTGTGTGTGTAACACTGAGTAGTAGTCATAGGTCTGTGTGTGTAACACTGAGTAGTAGTAGTGGGTCTGAGTGTGTAACACTGAGCAGTAGTAGTGGGTCTGAGTGTGTAACACTGTGTAGTAGTGGGTCTGTGTGTGTAACACTGAGTAGTAGTAGTGGGAATGTGTGTGTAACACTGAGGAGTAGTAGTGGGTCTGTGTGTGTAACACTGAGTAGTAATAGTGGGTATGTGTGTGTAACACTGAGTAGTAGTAGTGGGTCTGTGTGTGTAACACTGAGGAGTAGTAGTGGGTCTGTGTGTGTAACACTGAGTAGTAGTAGTAGTGGGTCTGTGTGTGAAACACTGAGGAGTAGTAGTGGGTCTGTGTGTGTAACACTGAGTAGTAGTAGTGGGTCTGTGTGTGTAACACTGAGTAGTAGTAGTGGGTCTGTGTGTGTAACACTGAGCAGTAGTAGTGGGTCTGTGTGTGTAACACTGAGTAGTAGTAGTGGGTCTGTGTGTGTAACACTGAGTAGAAGTCATGGGTCTGTGTGTGCAACACTGAGTAGTAGTAGTGGGTCTGAGTGTGTAACACTGAGCAGTAGTAGTGGGTCTGAGTGTGTAACACTGTGTAGTAGTGGGTCTGTGTGTGTAACACTGAGTAGTAGTAGTGGGAATGTGTGTGTAACACTGAGTAGTAGTAGTAGTAGGTCTGTGTGTGTAACACTGAGTAGTAGTAGTGGGTCTGTGTGTGTAACACTGAGTAGTAGTCATGGGTCTGTGTGTGTAACACTGAGTAGTAGTAGTGGGTCTGAGTGTGTAACACTGAGCAGTAGTAGTGGGTCTGAGTGTGTAACACTGTGTAGTAGTGGGTCTGTGTGTGTAACACTGAGTAGTAGTAGTGGGAATGTGTGTGTAACACTGAGTAGTAGTAGTGGGTCTGTGTGTGTAACACTGAGTAGTAGTAGTGGGTCTGTGTGTGTAACACTGAGTAGTAGGAGTGGGTCTGTGTGTGTAACACTGTGTAGTAGTGGGTCTGTGTGTGTAACACTGAGTAGTAGTAGTGGGAATGTGTGTGTAACACTGAGTAGTAGTAGTGGGTCTGTGTGTGTAACACTGAGTAGTAGTGGGTCTGTGTGTGTAACACTGAGCAGTAGTAGTGGGTCTGTGTGTGTAACACTGAGTAGTAGTAGTGGGTCTGTGTGTGTAACACTGAGCAGTAGTAGTAGTGGGTCTGTGTGTGTAACACTGAGCAGTAGTAGTAGTGGGTCTGTGTGTGTAACACTGAGTAGTAGTAGTGGGTCTGTGTGTGTAACACTGAGTAGTAGTAGTGGGTCTGTGTGTGTAACACTGAGTAGTAGAAGTGGGTCTGTGTGTGTAACACTGAGCAGTAGTAGTGGGTCTGTGTGTGTAACACTGAGTAGTAGTAGTGGGTCTGTGTGTGTAACACTGTGTAGTAGTGGGTCTGTGTGTGTAACACTGAGTAGTAGTAGTGGGTCTGTGTGTGTAACACTGAGTAGTAGTAGTGGGTCTGTGTGTGTAACACTGAGCAGTAGTAGTAGTGGGTCTGTGTGTGTAACACTGAGCAGTAGTAGTAGTGGGTCTGTGTGTGTAACACTGAGTAGTAGTAGTGGGTCTGTGTGTGTAACACTGAGCAGTAAAAGTGGGTCTGTGTGTGTAACACTGAGCAGTAGTAGTGGGTCTGTGTGTGTAACACTGAGCAGTAGTAGTGGGTCTGTGTGTGTAACACTGAGTAGTAGTAGTGGGTCTGTGTGTGTAACACTGAGTAGCAGTAGTGGGTCTGTGTGTGTAACACTGAGTAGTAGTCATGGGTCTGTGTGTGCAACACTGAGTAGTAGTGGGTCTAAGTGTGTAACACTGAGCAGTAGTAGTGGGTCTGTGTGTGTAACACTGAGTAGTAGTAGTGGGTCTGTGTGTGTAACACTGAATAGTAGTAGTGGGTCTGTGTGTGTAACACTGAGCAGTAGTAGTGGGTCTGTGTGTGTAACACTGAATAGTAGTAGTGGGTCTGTGTGTGTAACACTGAGTAGTAGAAGTGGGTCTGTGTGTGTAACATTGAGTAGTAGTAGTGGGTCTGTGTGTGTAACACTGAGTAGTAGTAGTGGGTCTGTGTGTGTAACACTGTGTAGTAGTGGGTCTGTGTGTGTAACATTGAGTAGTAGTAGTGGGTCTGTGTATGTAACACTGAGTAGTAGTAGTGGGTCTGTGTGTGTAACACTGTGTAGTAGTGGGTCTGTGTGTGTAACACTGAGTAGTAGTAGTGGGTCTGTGTGTGTAACACTGAGTAGTAGCAGTGGGTCTGTGTGTGTAACACTGAGCAGTAGTAGTAGTGGGTCTGTGTGTGTAACACTGAGCAGTAGTAGTAGTGGGTCTGTGTGTGTAACACTGAGTAGTAGTAGTGGGTCTGTGTGTGTAACACTGAGTAGTAGTAGTCGGTCTGTGTGTGTAACACTGAGTAGTAGTAGTGGGTCTGTGTGTGTAACACTGAGCAGTAGAAGTGGGTCTGTGTGTGTAACACTGAGCAGTAGTAGTGGGTCTGTGTGTGTAACACTGAGCAGTAGTAGTGGGTCTGTGTGTGTAACACTGAATAGTAGTAGTGGGTCTGTGTGTGTAACACTGAGCAGTAGTAGTGGGTCTGTGTGTGTAACACTGAATAGTAGTAGTGGGTCTGTGTGTGTAACACTGAGTAGTAGTAGTGGGTCTGTGTGTGTAACACTGAGCAGTAGTAGTGGGTCTGTGTGTGTAACACTGAGTAGTAGAAGTGGGTCTGTGTGTGTAACACTGAGCAGTAGTAGTGGGTCTGTGTGTGTAACACTGAGTAGTAGTGGGTCTGTGTGTGTAACATTGAGTAGTAGTAGTGGGTCTGTGTGTGTAACACTGAGTAGTAGTAGTGGGTCTGTGTGTGTAACACTGTGTAGTAGTGGGTCTGTGTGTGTAACACTGAGTAGTAGTAGTGGGTCTGTGTGTGTAACACTGAGTAGTAGTAGTGGGTCTGTGTGTGTAACACTGAGCAGTAGTAGTAGTGGGTCTGTGTGTGTAACACTGAGTAGTAGTAGAGTGTCTGTGTGTGTAACACTGAGTAGTAGTAGTCGGTCTGTGTGTGTAACACTGAGTAGTAGTAGTGGGTCTGTGTGTGTAACACTGAGCAGTAGAAGTGGGTCTGTGTGTGTAACACTGAGCAGTAGTAGTGGGTCTGTGTGTGTAACACTGAGCAGTAGTAGTGGGTCTGTGTGTGTAACACTGAGTAGTAGTAGTGGGTCTGTGTGTGTAACACTGAGTAGCAGTAGTGGGTCTGTGTGTGTAACACTGAGTAGTAGTCATGGGTCTGTGTGTGCAACACTGAGTAGTAGTGGGTCTGAGTGTGTAACACTGAGCAGTAGTAGTGGGTCTGTGTGTGTAACACTGAGTAGTAGTAGTGGGTCTGTGTGTGTAACACTGAATAGTAGTAGTGGGTCTGTGTGTGTAACACTGAGCAGTAGTAGTGGGTCTGTGTGTGTAACACTGAATAGTAGTAGTGGGTCTGTGTGTGTAACACTGAGTAGTAGAAGTGGGTCTGTGTGTGTAACATTGAGTAGTAGTAGTGGGTCTGTGTGTGTAACACTGAGTAGTAGTAGTGGGTCTGTGTGTGTAACACTGTGTAGTAGTGGGTCTGTGTGTGTAACATTGAGTAGTAGTAGTGGGTCTGTGTATGTAACACTGAGTAGTAGTAGTGGGTCTGTGTGTGTAACACTGTGTAGTAGTGGGTCTGTGTGTGTAACACTGAGTAGTAGTAGTGGGTCTGTGTGTGTAACACTGAGTAGTAATAGTGGGACTGTGTGTGTAACACTGAGTAGTAGTAGTAGAAGTGGGTCTGTGTGTGTAACACTGAGCAGTAGTAGTGGGTCTGTGTGTGTAACACTGAGCAGTAGTAGTGGGTCTGTGTGTGTAACACTGAGTAGTAGTAGTGGGTCTGTGTGTGTAACACTGAGTAGCAGTAGTGGGTCTGTGTGTGTAACACTGAGTAGTAGTCATGGGTCTGTGTGTGCAACACTGAGTAGTAGTGGGTCTGAGTGTGTAACACTGAGCAGTAGTAGTGGGTCTGTGTGTGTAACACTGAGTAGTAGTAGTGGGTCTGTGTGTGTAACACTGAATAGTAGTAGTGGGTCTGTGTGTGTAACACTGAGCAGTAGTAGTGGGTCTGTGTGTGTAACACTGAATAGTAGTAGTGGGTCTGTGTGTGTAACACTGAGTAGTAGAAGTGGGTCTGTGTGTGTAACATTGAGTAGTAGTAGTGGGTCTGTGTGTGTAACACTGAGTAGTAGTAGTGGGTCTGTGTGTGTAACACTGTGTAGTAGTGGGTCTGTGTGTGTAACATTGAGTAGTAGTAGTGGGTCTGTGTATGTAACACTGAGTAGTAGTAGTGGGTCTGTGTGTGTAACACTGTGTAGTAGTGGGTCTGTGTGTGTAACACTGAGTAGTAGTAGTGGGTCTGTGTGTGTAACACTGAGTAGTAGCAGTGGGTCTGTGTGTGTAACACTGAGCAGTAGTAGTAGTGGGTCTGTGTGTGTAACACTGAGCAGTAGTAGTAGTTGGTCTGTGTGTGTAACACTGAGTAGTAGTAGTGGGTCTGTGTGTGTAACACTGAGTAGTAGTAGTCGGTCTGTGTGTGTAACACTGAGTAGTAGTAGTGGGTCTGTGTGTGTAACACTGAGCAGTAGAAGTGGGTCTGTGTGTGTAACACTGAGCAGTAGTAGTGGGTCTGTGTGTGTAACACTGAGTAGTAGTAGTGGGTCTGTGTGTGTAACACTGAGTAGCAGTAGTGGGTCTGTGTGTGTAACACTGAGTAGTAGTCATGGGTCTGTGTGTGCAACACTGAGTAGTAGTGGGTCTGAGTGTGTAACACTGAGCAGTAGTAGTGGGTCTGTGTGTGTAACACTGAGTAGTAGTAGTGGGTCTGTGTGTGTAACACTGAATAGTAGTAGTGGGTCTGTGTGTGTAACACTGAGCAGTAGTAGTGGGTCTGTGTGTGTAACACTGAATAGTAGTAGTGGGTCTGTGTGTGTAACACTGAGTAGTAGAAGTGGGTCTGTGTGTGTAACATTGAGTAGTAGTAGTGGGTCTGTGTGTGTAACACTGAGTAGTAGTAGTGGGTCTGTGTGTGTAACACTGTGTAGTAGTGGGTCTGTGTGTGTAACATTGAGTAGTAGTAGTGGGTCTGTGTATGTAACACTGAGTAGTAGTAGTGGGTCTGTGTGTGTAACACTGTGTAGTAGTGGGTCTGTGTGTGTAACACTGAGTAGTAGTAGTGGGTCTGTGTGTGTAACACTGAGTAGTAGCAGTGGGTCTGTGTGTGTAACACTGAGCAGTAGTAGTAGTGGGTCTGTGTGTGTAACACTGAGCAGTAGTAGTAGTTGGTCTGTGTGTGTAACACTGAGTAGTAGTAGTGGGTCTGTGTGTGTAACACTGAGTAGTAGTAGTCGGTCTGTGTGTGTAACACTGAGTAGTAGTAGTGGGTCTGTGTGTGTAACACTGAGCAGTAGAAGTGGGTCTGTGTGTGTAACACTGAGCAGTAGTAGTGGGTCTGTGTGTGTAACACTGAGCAGTAGTAGTGGGTCTGTGTGTGTAACACTGAGTAGTAGTGGGTCTGTGTGTGTAACACTGAGCAGTAGTAGTGGGTCTGTGTGTGTAACACTGAGTAGTAGTGGGTCTGTGTGTGTAACACTGAGTAGTAGTAGTGGGTCTGTGTGTGTAACACTGAGTAGTAGTAGTGGGTCTGTGTGTGTAACACTGAGCAGTAGTAGTAGTGGGTCTGTGTGTGTAACACTGAGTAGTAGTAGAGTGTCTGTGTGTGTAACACTGAGTAGTAGTAGTCGGTCTGTGTGTGTAACACTGAGTAGTAGTCATGGGTCTGTGTGTGCAACACTGAGTAGTAGTGGGTCTGTGTGTGTAACACTGAGTAGTAGTAGTGGGTCTGTGTGTGTAACACTGAGTAGTAATAGTGGGTCTGTGTGTGTAACACTGAGTAGTAGTAGTGGGTCTGTGTGTGTAACACTGAGTAGTAGTCATGGGTCTGTGTGTGTAACACTGAGTAGTAGTAGTGGGTCTGTGTGTGTAACACTGTGTAGTAGTGGGTCTGTTGGTGTAACACTGAGTAGTAGTAGTGGGTCTGTGTGTGTAACACTAAGTAGTAGTAGTGGGTCTGTGTGTGTAACACTGAGTAGTAGTAGTGGGTCTGTGTGTGTAACACTGAGTAGTAGTAGTAGTGGTAGATTTGAAGCTTTCGTGACTGCAATGATTCATATTCTTAGGTTTTTTCGGTAAAGTCACGTAGGTAAAAAAAATTTAATGAAACAGCTGTCGGGCTGTGACAGTTCCACCTGAAGACGTCATGATTTTTATTTTTATTTCACTTTGATTAATTTTAATTTTTTACCTACGTGACTTTACCGAAAAAACCTAAGAATAGTAGTAGTGGATCTGTGTGTGTAACACTGAGTAGTAGTAGTGGGTCTGTGTGTGTAACACTGAGTAGTAGTAGTGGGTCTGTGTGTGTAACGCTGAGTAGTAGTAGTGGGTCTGTGTGTGTGAAATACTGAGTAGTAGTAGTGGGTCTGTGTGTGAAACACTGAGTAGTAGTAGTGGGTGTGTGTGTGTAACACTGAGTAGTAGTAGTGTGTCTGTGTGTGTAACACTGAGTAGTAGTAGTGGGTCTGTGTGTGTAACACTGAGTAGTAGTAGTGGGTCTGTGTGTGTAACACTGAGGAGTAGTAGTGGGTCTGTGTGTGTAACACTGAGTAGTAATAGTGGGTCTGTGTGTGTAACACGGAGTAGTATTAGTAGGTCTGTGTGTGTAACACTGAGGAGTAGTAGTGGGTCTGTGTGTGTAACACTGAGTAGTAGTAGTCGGTCTGTGTGTGTAACACTGAGTAGTAGTAGTGGGTCTGTGTGTGTAACACTGAGCAGTAGAAGTGGGTCTGTGTGTGTAACACTGAGCAGTAGTAGTGGGTCTGTGTGTGTAACACTGAGTAGTAGTAGTGGGTCTGTGTGTGTAACACTGAGTAGCAGTAGTGGGTCTGTGTGTGTAACACTGAGTAGTAGTCATGGGTCTGTGTGTGCAACACTGAGTAGTAGTGGGTCTGAGTGTGTAACACTGAGCAGTAGTAGTGGGTCTGTGTGTGTAACACTGAGTAGTAGTAGTGGGTCTGTGTGTGTAACACTGAATAGTAGTAGTGGGTCTGTGTGTGTAACACTGAGCAGTAGTAGTGGGTCTGTGTGTGTAACACTGAATAGTAGTAGTGGGTCTGTGTGTGTAACACTGAGTAGTAGAAGTGGGTCTGTGTGTGTAACATTGAGTAGTAGTAGTGGGTCTGTGTGTGTAACACTGAGTAGTAGTAGTGGGTCTGTGTGTGTAACACTGTGTAGTAGTGGGTCTGTGTGTGTAACATTGAGTAGTAGTAGTGGGTCTGTGTATGTAACACTGAGTAGTAGTAGTGGGTCTGTGTGTGTAACACTGTGTAGTAGTGGGTCTGTGTGTGTAACACTGAGTAGTAGTAGTGGGTCTGTGTGTGTAACACTGAGTAGTAGCAGTGGGTCTGTGTGTGTAACACTGAGCAGTAGTAGTAGTGGGTCTGTGTGTGTAACACTGAGCAGTAGTAGTAGTTGGTCTGTGTGTGTAACACTGAGTAGTAGTAGTGGGTCTGTGTGTGTAACACTGAGTAGTAGTAGTCGGTCTGTGTGTGTAACACTGAGTAGTAGTAGTGGGTCTGTGTGTGTAACACTGAGCAGTAGAAGTGGGTCTGTGTGTGTAACACTGAGCAGTAGTAGTGGGTCTGTGTGTGTAACACTGAGCAGTAGTAGTGGGTCTGTGTGTGTAACACTGAGTAGTAGTGGGTCTGTGTGTGTAACACTGAGCAGTAGTAGTGGGTCTGTGTGTGTAACACTGAGTAGTAGTGGGTCTGTGTGTGTAACACTGAGTAGTAGTAGTGGGTCTGTGTGTGTAACACTGAGTAGTAGTAGTGGGTCTGTGTGTGTAACACTGAGCAGTAGTAGTAGTGGGTCTGTGTGTGTAACACTGAGTAGTAGTAGAGTGTCTGTGTGTGTAACACTGAGTAGTAGTAGTCGGTCTGTGTGTGTAACACTGAGTAGTAGTCATGGGTCTGTGTGTGCAACACTGAGTAGTAGTGGGTCTGTGTGTGTAACACTGAGTAGTAGTAGTGGGTCTGTGTGTGTAACACTGAGTAGTAATAGTGGGTCTGTGTGTGTAACACTGAGTAGTAGTAGTGGGTCTGTGTGTGTAACACTGAGTAGTAGTCATGGGTCTGTGTGTGTAACACTGAGTAGTAGTAGTGGGTCTGTGTGTGTAACACTGTGTAGTAGTGGGTCTGTTGGTGTAACACTGAGTAGTAGTAGTGGGTCTGTGTGTGTAACACTAAGTAGTAGTAGTGGGTCTGTGTGTGTAACACTGAGTAGTAGTAGTGGGTCTGTGTGTGTAACACTGAGTAGTAGTAGTAGTGGTAGATTTGAAGCTTTCGTGACTGCAATGATTCATATTCTTAGGTTTTTTCGGTAAAGTCACGTAGGTAAAAAAAATTTAATGAAACAGCTGTCGGGCTGTGACAGTTCCACCTGAAGACGTCATGATTTTTATTTTTATTTCACTTTGATTAATTTTAATTTTTTACCTACGTGACTTTACCGAAAAAACCTAAGAATAGTAGTAGTGGATCTGTGTGTGTAACACTGAGTAGTAGTAGTGGGTCTGTGTGTGTAACACTGAGTAGTAGTAGTGGGTCTGTGTGTGTAACGCTGAGTAGTAGTAGTGGGTCTGTGTGTGTGAAATACTGAGTAGTAGTAGTGGGTCTGTGTGTGAAACACTGAGTAGTAGTAGTGGGTGTGTGTGTGTAACACTGAGTAGTAGTAGTGTGTCTGTGTGTGTAACACTGAGTAGTAGTAGTGGGTCTGTGTGTGTAACACTGAGTAGTAGTAGTGGGTCTGTGTGTGTAACACTGAGGAGTAGTAGTGGGTCTGTGTGTGTAACACTGAGTAGTAATAGTGGGTCTGTGTGTGTAACACGGAGTAGTATTAGTAGGTCTGTGTGTGTAACACTGAGGAGTAGTAGTGGGTCTGTGTGTGTAACACTGAGTAGTAGTGTGAAACACTGAGGAGTAGTAGTGGGTCTGTGTGTGTAACACTGAGTAGTAGTAGTAGTGGGTCTGTGTGTGTAACACTGAGTAGTAGTAGTGGGTCTGTGTGTGTAACACTGAGCAGTAGTAGTGGGTCTGTGTGTGTAACACTGAGTAGTAGTAGTGGGTCTGTGTGTGTAACACTGAGTAGTAGTCATGGGTCTGTGTGTGCAACACTGAGAAGTAGTAGTGGGTCTGAGTGTGTAACACTGAGCAGTAGTAGTGGGTCTGAGTGTGTAACACTGTGTAGTAGTGGGTCTGTGTCTGTAACACTGAGTAGTAGTAGTGGGAATGTGTGTGTAACACTGAGTAGTAGTAGTGGGTCTGTGTGTGTAACACTGAGTAGTAGTAGTGGGTCTGTGTGTGTAACACTGAGTAGTAGTAGTGGGTCTGTGTGTGTAACACTGAGTAGTAGTCATAGGTCTGTGTGTGTAACACTGAGAAGTAGTAGTGGGTCTGAGTGTGTAACACTGAGGAGTAGTAGTGGGTCTGAGTGTGTAACACTGTGTAGTAGTGGGTCTCTGTGTGTAACACTGAGTAGTAGTAGTGGGAATGTGTGTGTAACACTGAGGAGTAGTAGTGGGTCTGTGTGTGTAACACTGAGTAGTAACAGTGGGTATGTGTGTGTAACACTGAGTAGTAGAAGTGGGTCTGTGTGTGTAACACTGAGGGGTAGTAGTGGGTCTGTGTGTGTAACACTGAGTAGTAGTAGTGGGTCTGTGTGTGAAACACTGAGGAGTAGTAGTGGGTCTGTGTGTGTAACACTGAGTAGTAGTAGTGGGTCTGTGTGTGTAACACTGAGTAGCAGTAGTGGGTCTGTGTGTGTAACACTGAGCAGTAGTAGTGGGTCTGTGTGTGTAACACTGAGTAGTAGTAGTGGGTCTGTGTGTGTAACACTGAGTAGTAGTAGTGGGTCTGTGTGTGTAACGCTGAGTAGTAGTAGTGGGTCTGTGTGTGTAACACTGAGTAGTAGTAGTGGGTCTGTGTGTGTAACGCTGAGTAGTAGTAGTGGGTCTGTGTGTGTGAAATACTGAGTAGTAGTAGTGGGTCTGTGTGTGAAACACTGAGTAGTAGTAGTGGGTCTGTGTGTGTAACACTGAGTAGTAGTAGTGTGTCTGTGTGTGTAACACTGAGTAGTAGTAGTGGGTCTGTGTGTGTAACACTGAGTAGTAGTAGTGGGTCGGTGTGTGTAACACTGAGTAGTAGTAGTGGGTCTGTGTGTGTAACACTGAGGAGTAGTAGTGGGTCTGTGTGTGTAACACTGAGTAGTAATAGTGGGTCTGTGTGTGTAACACTGAGTAGTAGTAGTAGGTCTGTGTGTGTAACACTGAGGAGTAGTAGTGGGTCTGTGTGTGTAACACTGAGTAGTAGTGTGAAACACTGAGGAGTAGTAGTGGGTCTGTGTGTGTAACACTGAGTAGTAGTCATGGGTCTGTGTGTGCAACACTGAGAAGTAGTAGTGGGTCTGAGTGTGTAACACTGAGCAGTAGTAGTGGGTCTGAGTGTGTAACACTGTGTAGTAGTGGGTCTGTGTCTGTAACACTGAGTAGTAGTAGTGGGAATGTGTGTGTAACACTGAGTAGTAGTAGTGGGTCTGTGTGTGTAACACTGAGTAGTAGTAGTGGGTCTGTGTGTGTAACACTGAGTAGTAGTAGTGGGTCTGTGTGTGTAACACTGAGTAGTAGTAGTGGGTCTGTGTGTGTAACACTGAGTAGTAGTCATAGGTCTGTGTGTGTAACACTGAGAAGTAGTAGTGGGTCTGAGTGTGTAACACTGAGCAGTAGTAGTGGGTCTGAGTGTGTAACACTGTGTAGTAGTGGGTCTCTGTGTGTAACACTGAGTAGTAGTAGTGGGAATGTGTGTGTAACACTGAGGAGTAGTAGTGGGTCTGTGTGTGTAACACTGAGTAATAATAGTGGGTATGTGTGTGTAACACTGAGTAGTAGTAGTGGGTCTGTGTGTGTAACACTGAGGGGTAGTAGTGGGTCTGTGTGTGTAACACTGAGTAGTAGTAGTGGGTCTGTGTGTGTAACACTGAGTAGTAGTAGTGGGTCTGTGTGTGTAACACTGAGCAGTAGTAGTGGGTCTGTGTGTGTAACACTGAGTAGTAGTAGTGGGTCTGTGTGTGTAACACTGAGTAGTAGTCATGGGTCTGTGTGTGCAACACTGATTAGTAGTAGTGGGTCTGAGTGTGTAACACTGAGGAGTAGTAGTGGGTCTGTGTGTGTAACACTGAGTAGTAGTAGTGGGAATGTGTGTGTAACACTGAGTAGTAGTCATAGGTCTGTGTGTGTAACACTGAGTAGTAGTAGTGGGTCTGAGTGTGTAACACTGAGCAGTAGTAGTGGGTCTGAGTGTGTAACACTGTGTAGTAGTGGGTCTGTGTGTGTAACACTGAGTAGTAGTAGTGGGAATGTGTGTGTAACACTGAGGAGTAGTAGTGGGTCTGTGTGTGTAACACTGAGTAGTAATAGTGGGTATGTGTGTGTAACACTGAGTAGTAGTAGTGGGTCTGTGTGTGTAACACTGAGGAGTAGTAGTGGGTCTGTGTGTGTAACACTGAGTAGTAGTAGTGGGTCTGTGTGTGAAACACTGAGGAGTAGTAGTGGGTCTGTGTGTGTAACACTGAGTAGTAGTAGTGGGTCTGTGTGTGTAACACTGAGTAGTAGTAGTGGGTCTGTGTGTGTAACACTGAGCAGTAGTAGTGGGTCTGTGTGTGTAACACTGAGTAGTAGTAGTGGGTCTGTGTGTGTAACACTGAGTAGTAGTCATGGGTCTGTGTGTGCAACACTGATTAGTAGTAGTGGGTCTGAGTGTGTAACACTGAGCAGTAGTAGTGGGTCTGAGTGTGTAACACTGTGTAGTAGTGGGTCTGTGTGTGTAACACTGAGTAGTAGTAGTGGGAATGTGTGTGTAACACTGAGTAGTAGTAGTGGGTCTGTGTGTGTAACACTGAGTAGTAGTAGTGGGTCTGTGTGTGAAACACTGAGGAGTAGTAGTGGGTCTGTGTGTGTAACACTGAGTAGTAGTAGTGGGTCTGTGTGTGTAACACTGAGTAGTAGTAGTGGGTCTGTGTGTGTAACACTGAGTAGTAGTAGTGGGTCTGTGTGTGTAACACTGAGTAGTAGTAGTGGGTCTGTGTGTGTAACACTGAGGAGTAGTAATGGGTCTGTGTGTGAAACACTGAGCAGTAGTAGTGGGTCTGTGTGTGTAACACTGAGCAGTAGTTGTGGGTCTGTGCGTGTAACACTGAGTAGTAGTAGTGGGTATGTGTGTGTAACACTGAGTAGTAGTAGTGGGTCTGTGTGTGTAACACTGAGAAGTAGTAGTGGGTCCGTGTGTGTAACACTGAGTAGTAGTAGTGAGACTGTGCGTATAACACTGAGTAGTAGTAGTGGCTCTGTGTGTGTAACACTGAGTAGTAGTAGTGGGTCTGTGTGTGTAACACTGAGGAGTAGTAGTGGGTCTGTGTGTGAAACACTGAGCAGTAGAAGTGGGTCTGTGTGTGTAACACTGAGTAGTAGTAGTGGGTCTGTGTGTGTAACGCTGAGTAGTAGTAGTGGGTCTGTGTGTGTGAAATACTGAGTAGTAGTAGTGGGTCTGTGTGTAACACTGAGTCATAGTGGATCTGTGTGTGTAACACTGAGTAGTAGTAGTAGTAGTGGGTCTGTGTGTGTAACACTGCGTAGTAGTAGTAGTGGATCTGTGTGTGTAACACTGAGTAGTAGTAGTGGGTCTGTGTGTGTAACACTGAGTAGTAGTAATGGGTCTGTGTGTGTAACACTGAGTAGTAGTAGTGGGTCTGTGTGTGTAACACTGAGTAGTAGTATTGGGTCTGTGTGTGTAACGCTGAGTCGTAGTAGTGGGTCTGTGTGTGTAACACTGAGTAGTAGTAGTGGGACTGTGTGTGTAACACTGAGTAGTAGTAGTGGGTCTGTGTGTGTAACACTGAGTAGTAGTAGTGGGTATGTGTGTGTAACACTGAGTAGTAGTAGTGGGTCTGTGTGTGTAACACTGAGTAGTAGTAGTGGGTCTGTGTGTGTAACACTGAGGAGTAGTAGTGGGTCTGTGTGTGTAACACTGAGTAGTAACAGTGGGTATGTGTGTGTAACACTGAGTAGTAGAAGTGGGTCTGTGTGTGTAACACTGAGGGGTAGTAGTGGGTCTGTGTGTGTAACACTGAGTAGTAGTAGTGGGTCTGTGTGTGAAACACTGAGGAGTAGTAGTGGGTCTGTGTGTGTAACACTGAGTAGTAGTAGTGGGTCTGTGTGTGTAACACTGAGTAGCAGTAGTGGGTCTGTGTGTGTAACACTGAGCAGTAGTAGTGGGTCTGTGTGTGTAACACTGAGTAGTAGTAGTGGGTCTGTGTGTGTAACACTGAGTAGTAGTAGTGGGTCTGTGTGTGTAACGCTGAGTAGTAGTAGTGGGTCTGTGTGTGTAACACTGAGTAGTAGTAGTGGGTCTGTGTGTGTAACGCTGAGTAGTAGTAGTGGGTCTGTGTGTGTGAAATACTGAGTAGTAGTAGTGGGTCTGTGTGTGAAACACTGAGTAGTAGTAGTGGGTCTGTGTGTGTAACACTGAGTAGTAGTAGTGTGTCTGTGTGTGTAACACTGAGTAGTAGTAGTGGGTCTGTGTGTGTAACACTGAGTAGTAGTAGTGGGTCGGTGTGTGTAACACTGAGTAGTAGTAGTGGGTCTGTGTGTGTAACACTGAGGAGTAGTAGTGGGTCTGTGTGTGTAACACTGAGTAGTAATAGTGGGTCTGTGTGTGTAACACTGAGTAGTAGTAGTAGGTCTGTGTGTGTAACACTGAGGAGTAGTAGTGGGTCTGTGTGTGTAACACTGAGTAGTAGTGTGAAACACTGAGGAGTAGTAGTGGGTCTGTGTGTGTAACACTGAGTAGTAGTCATGGGTCTGTGTGTGCAACACTGAGAAGTAGTAGTGGGTCTGAGTGTGTAACACTGAGCAGTAGTAGTGGGTCTGAGTGTGTAACACTGTGTAGTAGTGGGTCTGTGTCTGTAACACTGAGTAGTAGTAGTGGGAATGTGTGTGTAACACTGAGTAGTAGTAGTGGGTCTGTGTGTGTAACACTGAGTAGTAGTAGTGGGTCTGTGTGTGTAACACTGAGTAGTAGTAGTGGGTCTGTGTGTGTAACACTGAGTAGTAGTAGTGGGTCTGTGTGTGTAACACTGAGTAGTAGTCATAGGTCTGTGTGTGTAACACTGAGAAGTAGTAGTGGGTCTGAGTGTGTAACACTGAGCAGTAGTAGTGGGTCTGAGTGTGTAACACTGTGTAGTAGTGGGTCTCTGTGTGTAACACTGAGTAGTAGTAGTGGGAATGTGTGTGTAACACTGAGGAGTAGTAGTGGGTCTGTGTGTGTAACACTGAGTAATAATAGTGGGTATGTGTGTGTAACACTGAGTAGTAGTAGTGGGTCTGTGTGTGTAACACTGAGGAGTAGTAGTGGGTCTGAGTGTGTAACACTGTGTAGTAGTGGGTCTCTGTGTGTAACACTGAGTAGTAGTAGTGGGAATGTGTGTGTAACACTGAGGAGTAGTAGTGGGTCTGTGTGTGTAACACTGAGTAGTAACAGTGGGTATGTGTGTGTAACACTGAGTAGTAGAAGTGGGTCTGTGTGTGTAACACTGAGGGGTAGTAGTGGGTCTGTGTGTGTAACACTGAGTAGTAGTAGTGGGTCTGTGTGTGAAACACTGAGGAGTAGTAGTGGGTCTGTGTGTGTAACACTGAGTAGTAGTAGTGGGTCTGTGTGTGTAACACTGAGTAGCAGTAGTGGGTCTGTGTGTGTAACACTGAGCAGTAGTAGTGGGTCTGTGTGTGTAACACTGAGTAGTAGTAGTGGGTCTGTGTGTGTAACACTGAGTAGTAGTAGTGGGTCTGTGTGTGTAACGCTGAGTAGTAGTAGTGGGTCTGTGTGTGTAACACTGAGTAGTAGTAGTGGGTCTGTGTGTGTAACGCTGAGTAGTAGTAGTGGGTCTGTGTGTGTGAAATACTGAGTAGTAGTAGTGGGTCTGTGTGTGAAACACTGAGTAGTAGTAGTGGGTCTGTGTGTGTAACACTGAGTAGTAGTAGTGTGTCTGTGTGTGTAACACTGAGTAGTAGTAGTGGGTCTGTGTGTGTAACACTGAGTAGTAGTAGTGGGTCGGTGTGTGTAACACTGAGTAGTAGTAGTGGGTCTGTGTGTGTAACACTGAGGAGTAGTAGTGGGTCTGTGTGTGTAACACTGAGTAGTAATAGTGGGTCTGTGTGTGTAACACTGAGTAGTAGTAGTAGGTCTGTGTGTGTAACACTGAGGAGTAGTAGTGGGTCTGTGTGTGTAACACTGAGTAGTAGTGTGAAACACTGAGGAGTAGTAGTGGGTCTGTGTGTGTAACACTGAGTAGTAGTCATGGGTCTGTGTGTGCAACACTGAGAAGTAGTAGTGGGTCTGAGTGTGTAACACTGAGCAGTAGTAGTGGGTCTGAGTGTGTAACACTGTGTAGTAGTGGGTCTGTGTCTGTAACACTGAGTAGTAGTAGTGGGAATGTGTGTGTAACACTGAGTAGTAGTAGTGGGTCTGTGTGTGTAACACTGAGTAGTAGTAGTGGGTCTGTGTGTGTAACACTGAGTAGTAGTAGTGGGTCTGTGTGTGTAACACTGAGTAGTAGTAGTGGGTCTGTGTGTGTAACACTGAGTAGTAGTCATAGGTCTGTGTGTGTAACACTGAGAAGTAGTAGTGGGTCTGAGTGTGTAACACTGAGCAGTAGTAGTGGGTCTGAGTGTGTAACACTGTGTAGTAGTGGGTCTCTGTGTGTAACACTGAGTAGTAGTAGTGGGAATGTGTGTGTAACACTGAGGAGTAGTAGTGGGTCTGTGTGTGTAACACTGAGTAATAATAGTGGGTATGTGTGTGTAACACTGAGTAGTAGTAGTGGGTCTGTGTGTGTAACACTGAGGGGTAGTAGTGGGTCTGTGTGTGTAACACTGAGTAGTAGTAGTGGGTCTGTGTGTGTAACACTGAGTAGTAGTAGTGGGTCTGTGTGTGTAACACTGAGCAGTAGTAGTGGGTCTGTGTGTGTAACACTGAGTAGTAGTAGTGGGTCTGTGTGTGTAACACTGAGTAGTAGTCATGGGTCTGTGTGTGCAACACTGATTAGTAGTAGTGGGTCTGAGTGTGTAACACTGAGGAGTAGTAGTGGGTCTGTGTGTGTAACACTGAGTAGTAGTAGTGGGAATGTGTGTGTAACACTGAGTAGTAGTCATAGGTCTGTGTGTGTAACACTGAGTAGTAGTAGTGGGTCTGAGTGTGTAACACTGAGCAGTAGTAGTGGGTCTGAGTGTGTAACACTGTGTAGTAGTGGGTCTGTGTGTGTAACACTGAGTAGTAGTAGTGGGAATGTGTGTGTAACACTGAGGAGTAGTAGTGGGTCTGTGTGTGTAACACTGAGTAGTAATAGTGGGTATGTGTGTGTAACACTGAGTAGTAGTAGTGGGTCTGTGTGTGTAACACTGAGGAGTAGTAGTGGGTCTGTGTGTGTAACACTGAGTAGTAGTAGTGGGTCTGTGTGTGAAACACTGAGGAGTAGTAGTGGGTCTGTGTGTGTAACACTGAGTAGTAGTAGTGGGTCTGTGTGTGTAACACTGAGTAGTAGTAGTGGGTCTGTGTGTGTAACACTGAGCAGTAGTAGTGGGTCTGTGTGTGTAACACTGAGTAGTAGTAGTGGGTCTGTGTGTGTAACACTGAGTAGTAGTCATGGGTCTGTGTGTGCAACACTGATTAGTAGTAGTGGGTCTGAGTGTGTAACACTGAGCAGTAGTAGTGGGTCTGAGTGTGTAACACTGTGTAGTAGTGGGTCTGTGTGTGTAACACTGAGTAGTAGTAGTGGGAATGTGTGTGTAACACTGAGTAGTAGTAGTGGGTCTGTGTGTGTAACACTGAGTAGTAGTAGTGGGTCTGTGTGTGAAACACTGAGGAGTAGTAGTGGGTCTGTGTGTGTAACACTGAGTAGTAGTAGTGGGTCTGTGTGTGTAACACTGAGTAGTAGTAGTGGGTCTGTGTGTGTAACACTGAGTAGTAGTAGTGGGTCTGTGTGTGTAACACTGAGTAGTAGTAGTGGGTCTGTGTGTGTAACACTGAGGAGTAGTAATGGGTCTGTGTGTGAAACACTGAGCAGTAGTAGTGGGTCTGTGTGTGTAACACTGAGCAGTAGTTGTGGGTCTGTGCGTGTAACACTGAGTAGTAGTAGTGGGTATGTGTGTGTAACACTGAGTAGTAGTAGTGGGTCTGTGTGTGTAACACTGAGAAGTAGTAGTGGGTCCGTGTGTGTAACACTGAGTAGTAGTAGTGAGACTGTGCGTATAACACTGAGTAGTAGTAGTGGCTCTGTGTGTGTAACACTGAGTAGTAGTAGTGGGTCTGTGTGTGTAACACTGAGGAGTAGTAGTGGGTCTGTGTGTGAAACACTGAGCAGTAGAAGTGGGTCTGTGTGTGTAACACTGAGTAGTAGTAGTGGGTCTGTGTGTGTAACGCTGAGTAGTAGTAGTGGGTCTGTGTGTGTGAAATACTGA
Source organism: Lampetra planeri (assembly GCF_965212315.1). Lineage (NCBI taxonomy): Eukaryota > Metazoa > Chordata > Hyperoartia > Petromyzontiformes > Petromyzontidae > Lampetra > Lampetra planeri. The sequence continues at coordinate 11,508,916 of NC_136141.1, forward strand.
GTAGTAGTAGTGGGTCTGTGTGTAACACTGAGTCATAGTGGATCTGTGTGTGTAACACTGAGTAGTAGTAGTAGTAGTGGGTCTGTGTGTGTAACACTGCGTAGTAGTAGTAGTGGATCTGTGTGTGTAACACTGAGTAGTAGTAGTGGGTCTGTGTGTGTAACACTGAGTAGTAGTAATGGGTCTGTGTGTGTAACACTGAGTAGTAGTAGTGGGTCTGTGTGTGTAACACTGAGTAGTAGTATTGGGTCTGTGTGTGTAACGCTGAGTCGTAGTAGTGGGTCTGTGTGTGTAACACTGAGTAGTAGTAGTGGGACTGTGTGTGTAACACTGAGTAGTAGTAGTGGGTCTGTGTGTGTAACACTGAGTAGTAGTAGTGGGTATGTGTGTGTAACACTGAGTAGTAGTAGTGGGTCTGTGTGTGTAACACTGAGTAGTAGTAGTGGGTCTGTGTGTGTAACACTGAGTAGTAGTAGTGGGTCTGTGTGTGTAACACTGAGTAGTAGTAGTGGGTCTGTGTGTGTAACACTGAGTAGTAATAGTGGGTCTGTGTGTGTAACACTGAGTAGTAGTAGTGGGTCTGTGTGTGTAACACTGCGTAGTAGTAGTAGTGGGTCTGTGTGTGTAACACTGAGTAGTAGTAGTGGGTCTGTGTGTGTAACACTGAGTAGTAGTAATGGGTCTGTGTGTGTAACACTGAGTAGTAGTAGTGGGTCTGTGTGTGTAACACTGAGTAGTAGTATTGGGTCTGTGTGTGTAACGCTGAGTCGTAGTAGTGGGTCTGTGTGTGAAATACTGAGCAGTAGTAGTGGGTCTGTGTGTATAACATTGCGTAGTAGTGGGTCTGTGTGTGTAACACTGAGCAGTAGTAGTGGGTATGTGTGTGTAACACTGAGTAGTAGTAGTGGGTCTGTGTGTGTAACACTGAGTAGTAGTAGTGGGTATGTGTGTGTAACACTGAGTAGTAGTAGTGGGTCTGTGTGTGTAACACTGAGTAGTAGTAGTGGGTCTGTGTGTGTAACACTGAGTAGTAATAGTGGGTCTGTGTGTGTAACACTGAGTAGTAGTAGTAGTGGGTCTGTGTGTGTAACACTGAGTAGTAGAAGTGGGTCTGTGTGTGTAACACTGAGTAGTAGTAATGGGTCTGTGTGTGTAACACTGAGTAGTAGTAGTGGGTCTGTGTGTGTAACACTGAGCAGTAGAAGTGGGTCTGTGTGTGTAACACTGAGTAGTAGTAGTGGGTCTGTGTGTGTAACGCTGATTAGTAGTAGTGGGTCTGTGTGTGAAATCCTGAGCAGTAGTAGTGGGTCTGTGTGTATAACATTGCGTAGTAGTGGGTCTGTGTGTGTAACACTGAGTAGTAGTAGTGGGTCTGTGTGTGTAACGCTGATTAGTAGTAGTGGGTCTGTGTGTGAAATCCTGAGCAGTAGTAGTGGGTCTGTGTGTATAACATTGCGTAGTAGTGGGTCTGTGTGTGTAACACTGAGTAGTAGTAGTGGGTATGTGTGTGTAACACTGAGTAGTAGTAGTGGGTCTGTGTGTGTAACACTGAGTAGTAGTAGTGGGTCTGTGTGTGTAACACTGAGTAGTAGTAGTGGGTCTGTGTGTGTAACACTGAGTGGTAGTAGTGGGTTTGTGTGTGTAACACTGAGTAGTAATAGTGGGTCTGTGTGTGCAACACTGAGTAGTAGTAGTAGTGGGTCTGTGTGTGTAACACTGAGTAGTAGTAGTGGGTCTGTGTGTGTAACACTGAGTAGTAGTATTGGGTCTGTGTGTGTAACGCTGAGTCGTAGTAGTGGGTCTGTGTGTGAAATACTGAGCAGTAGTAGTGGGTATGTGTGTGTAACACTGAGTAGTAGTAGTGGGTCTGTGTGTGTAACACTGAGTAGTAGTAGTGGGTCTGTGTGTGTAACACTGAGTAGTAGTAGTGGGTCTGTGTGTGTAACACTGAGTAGTAATAGTGGGTCTGTGTGTGTAACACTGAGTAGTAGTAGTAGTAGTGGGTCTGTGTGTGTAACACTGAGTAGTATTAGTGGGTCTGTGTGTGTAACACTGAGTAGTAGTAATGGGTCTGTGTGTGTAACACTGAGTAGTAGTAGTGGGTCTGTGTGTGTAACACTGAGCAGTAGAAGTGGGTCTGTGTGTGTAACACTGAGTAGTAGTAGTGGGTCTGTGTGTGTAACACTGAGTAGTAGTAGTGGGTCTGTGTGTGTAACACTGAGCAGTAGAAGTGGGTCTGTGTGTGTAACACTGAGTAGTAGTAGTGGGTCTGTGTGTGTAACACTGAGTAGTAGTAGTGGGTCTGTGTGTGTAACACTGAGTAGTAGTCGTGGATCTGTGTGTGTAACACTGAGTAGTAGTAGTGGGACTGTGTGTGTAACACTGAGTAGTAGTAGTGGGTCTGTGTGTGTAACACTGAGTAGTAGTAGTGGGTCTGTGTGTGTAACACTGAGTAGTAGTAGTGGGTCTGTGTGTGTAACACTGAGTAGTAATAGTGGGTCTGTGTGTGTAACACTGAGTAGTAGTAGTGGGTCTGTGTGTGTAACACTGAGTAGTAATAGTGGGTCTGTGTGTGTAACACTGAGTAGTAGTAGTAGTAGTGGGTCTGTGTGTGTAACACTGCGTAGTAGTAGTGGGTCTGTGTGTGTAACACTGAGTAGTAGTAGTGGGTCTGTGTGTGTAACACTGAGTAGTAGTATTGGGTCTGTGTGTGTAACGCTGAGTCGTAGTAGTGGGTCTGTGTGTGAAATACTGAGCAGTAGTAGTGGGTCTGTGTGTATAACATTGCGTAGTAGTGGGTCTGTGTGTGTAACACTGAGTAGTAGTAGTGGGTATGTGTGTGTAACACTGCGTAGTAGTAGTGGGTCTGTGTGTGTAACACTGAGTAGAAGTAGTGGGTATGTGTGTGTAACACTGAGTAGTAGTAGTGGGTCTGTGTGTGTAACACTGAGTAGTAGTAGTAGTAGTGGGTCTGTGTGTGTAACACTGAGTAGTAGAAGTGGGTCTGTGTGTGTAACACTGAGTAGTAGTAATGGGTCTGTGTGTGTAACACTGAGTAGTAGTAGTGGGTCTGTGTGTGTAACACTGAGCAGTAGAAGTGGGTCTGTGTGTGTAACACTGAGTAGTAGTAGTGGGTCTGTGTGTGTAACGCTGATTAGTAGTAGTGGGTCTGTGTGTGAAATCCTGAGCAATAGTAGTGGGTCTGTGTGTATAACATTGCGTAGTAGTGGGTCTGTGTGTGTAACACTGAGTAGTAGTAGTGGGTATGTGTGTGTAACACTGAGTAGTAGTAGTGGGTCTGTGTGTGTAACACTGAGTAGTAGTAGTGGGTCTGTGTGTGTAACACTGAGTAGTAGTAGTGGGTCTGTGTGTGTAACACTGAGTAGTAGTAGTGGGTTTGTGTGTGTAACACTGAGTAGTAATAGTGGGTCTGTGTGTGTAACACTGAGTAGTAGTAGTAGTGGGTCTGTGTGTGTAACACTGAGTAGTAGTAGTGGGTCTGTGTGTGTAACACTGAGTAGTAGTATTGGGTCTGTGTGTGTAACGCTGAGTCGTAGTAGTGGGTCTGTGTGTGAAATACTGAGCAGAAGTAGTGGGTATGTGTGTGTAACACTGAGTAGTAGTAGTGGGTCTGTGTGTGTAACACTGAGTAGTAGTAGTGGGTCTGTGTGTGTAACACTGAGTAGTAGTAGTGGGTCTGTGTGTGTAACACTGAGTAGTAATAGTGGGTCTGTGTGTGTAACACTGAGTAGTAGTAGTAGTAGTGGGTCTGTGTGTGTAACACTGAGTAGTAGTAGTGGGTCTGTGTGTGTAACACTGAGTAGTAGTAATGGGTCTGTGTGTGTAACACTGAGTAGTAGTAGTGGGTCTGTGTGTGTAACACTGAGCAGTAGAAGTGGGTCTGTGTGTGTAACACTGAGTAGTAGTAGTGGGTCTGTGTGTGTAACACTGAGTAGTAGTAGTGGGTCTGTGTGTGTAACACTGAGCAGTAGAAGTGGGTCTGTGTGTGTAACACTGAGTAGTAGTAGTGGGTCTGTGTGTGTAACACTGAGTAGTAGTAGTGGGTCTGTGTGTGTAACACTGAGTAGTAGTCGTGGATCTGTGTGTGTAACACTGAGTAGTAGTAGTGGGACTGTGTGTGTAACACTGAGTAGTAGTAGTGGGTCTGTGTGTGTAACACTGAGTAGTAGTATTGGGTCTGTGTGTGTAACGCTGAGTCGTAGTAGTGGGTCTGTGTGTGAAATACTGAGCAGTAGTAGTGGGTATGTGTGTGTAACACTGAGTAGTAGTAGTGGGTCTGTGTGTGTAACACTGAGTAGTAGTAGTGGGTCTGTGTGTGTAACACTGAGTAGTAGTAGTGGGTCTGTGTGTGTAACACTGAGTAGTAATAGTGGGTCTGTGTGTGTAACACTGAGTAGTAGTAGTAGTAGTGGGTCTGTGTGTGTAACACTGAGTAGTAGTAGTGGGTCTGTGTGTGTAACACTGAGTAGTAGTAATGGGTCTGTGTGTGTAACACTGAGTAGTAGTAGTGGGTCTGTGTGTGTAACACTGAGCAGTAGAAGTGGGTCTGTGTGTGTAACACTGAGTAGTAGTAGTGGGTCTGTGTGTGTAACACTGAGTAGTAGTAGTGGGTCTGTGTGTGTAACACTGAGCAGTAGAAGTGGGTCTGTGTGTGTAACACTGAGTAGTAGTAGTGGGTCTGTGTGTGTAACACTGAGTAGTAGTAGTGGGTCTGTGTGTGTAACACTGAGTAGTAGTCGTGGATCTGTGTGTGTAACACTGAGTAGTAGTAGTGGGACTGTGTGTGTAACACTGAGTAGTAGTAGTGGGTCTGTGTGTGTAACACTGAGTAGTAGTAGTGGGTCTGTGTGTGTAACACTGAGTAGTAGTAGTGGGTCTGTGTGTGTAACACTGAGTAGTAGTAGTGGGTCTGTGTGTGTAACACTGAGTAGTAATAGTGGGTCTGTGTGTGTAACACTGAGTAGTAGTAGTAGTAGTGGGTCTGTGTGTGTAACACTGCGTAGTAGTAGTAGTGGGTCTGTGTGTGTAACACTGAGTAGTAGTAGTGGGTCTGTGTGTGTAACACTGAGTAGTAGTAATGGGTCTGTGTGTGTAACACTGAGTAGTAGTAGTGGGTCTGTGTGTGTAACACTGAGTAGTAGTAGTGGGTCTGTGTGTGAAATACTGAGCAGTAGTAGTGGGTCTGTGTGTATAACATTGCGTAGTAGTGGGTCTGTGTGTGTAACACTGAGTAGTAGTAGTGGGTATGTGTGTGTAACACTGAGTAGTAGTAGTGGGTCTGTGTGTGTAACACTGAGTAGTAGTAGTGGGTATGTGTGTGTAACACTGATTAGTAGTAGTGGGTCTGTGTGTGTAACACTGAGTAGTAGTAGTGGGTCTGTGTGTGTAACACTGAGTAGTAGTAGTGGGTCTGTGTGTGTAACACTGAGTAGTAATAGTGGGTCTGTGTGTGTAACACTGAGTAGTAGTAGTAGTAGTGGGTCTGTGTGTGTAACACTGAGTAGTAGTAGTGGGTCTGTGTGTGTAACACTGAGTAGTAGTAATGGGTCTGTGTGTGTAACACTGAGTAGTAGTAGTGGGTCTGTGTGTGTAACACTGAGCAGTAGAAGTGGGTCTGTGTGTGTAACACTGAGTAGTAGTAGTGGGTCTGTGTGTGTAACGCTGATTAGTAGTAGTGGGTCTGTGTGTGAAATCCTGAGCAGTAGTAGTGGGTCTGTGTGTATAACATTGCGTAGTAGTGGGTCTGTGTGTGTAACACTGAGTAGTAGTAGTGGGTCTGTGTGTGTAACACTGAGTAGTAGTAGTGGGTCTGTGTGTGTAACACTGAGTAGTAGTAGTGGGTTTGTGTGTGTAACACTGAGTAGTAATAGTGGGTCTGTGTGTGTAACACTGAGTAGTAGTAGTGGGTCTGTGTGTGTAACACTGAGTAGTAGTAGTGGGTCTGTGTGTGTAACACTGAGTAGTAGTAATGGGTCTGTGTGTGTAACACTGAGTAGTAGTAGTGGGTTTGTGTGTGTAACACTGAGTAGTAATAGTGGGTCTGTGTGTGTAACACTGAGTAGTAGTAGTAGTAGTGGGTCTGTGTGTGTAACACTGAGTAGTAGTAGTGGGTCTGTGTGTGTAACACTGAGTAGTAGTAATGGGTCTGTGTGTGTAACACTGAGTAGTAGTAGTGGGTCTGTGTGTGTAACACTGAGTAGTAGTATTGGGTCTGTGTGTGTAACGCTGAGTCGTAGTAGTGGGTCTGTGTGTGAAATACTGAGCAGTAGTAGTGGGTCTGTGTGTATAACATTGAGTAGTAGTGGGTCTGTGTGTGTAACACTGAGTAGTAGTAGTGGGTCTGTGTGTGTAACACTGAGTAGTAGTAGTGGGTATGTGTGTGTAACACTGAGTAGTAGTAGTGGGTCTGTGTGTGTAACACTGAGTAGTAGTAGTGGGTCTGTGTGTGTAACACTGAGTAGTAGTAGTGGGTCTGTGTGTGTAACACTGAGTAGTAATAGTGGGACTGTGTGTGTAACACTGAGTAGTAGTAGTAGTAGTGGGTCTGTGTGTGTAACACTGAGTAGTAGTAGTGGGTCTGTGTGTGTAACACTGAGCAGTAGAAGTGGGTCTGTGTGTGTAACACTGAGTAGTAGTAGTGGGTCTGTGTGTGTAACACTGAGTAGTAGTAGTGGGTCTGTGTGTGTAACACTGAGCAGTAGAAGTGGGTCTGTGTGTGTAACACTGAGTAGTAGTAGTGGGTCTGTGTGTGTAACACTGAGTAGTAGTAGTGGGTCTGTGTGTGTAACACTGAGTAGTAGTAGTGGGTATGTGTGTGTAACACTGAGTAGTAGTAGTGGGTCTGTGTGTGTAACACTGAGTAGTAGTAGTGGGTCTGTGTGTGTAACACTGAGTAGTAGTAGTGGGTCTGTGTGTGTAACACTGAGTAGTAGTAGTGGGTCTGTGTGTGTAACACTGAGTAGTAATAGTGGGTCTGTGTGTGTAACACTGAGTAGTAGTAGTAGTAGTGGGTCTGTGTGTGTAACACTGCGTAGTAGTAGTAGTGGGTCTGTGTGTGTAACACTGAGTAGTAGTAGTGGGTCTGTGTGTGTAACACTGAGTAGTAGTAATGGGTCTGTGTGTGTAACACTGAGTAGTAGTAGTGGGTCTGTGTGTGTAACACTGAGTAGTAGTATTGGGTCTGTGTGTGTAACGCTGAGTCGTAGTAGTGGGTCTGTGTGTGAAATACTGAGCAGTAGTAGTGGGTCTGTGTGTATAACATTGCGTAGTAGTGGGTCTGTGTGTGTAACACTGAGTAGTAGTAGTGGGTATGTGTGTGTAACACTGAGTAGTAGAAGTGGGTCTGTGTGTGTAACACTGAGTAGTAGTAGTGGGACTGTGTGTGTAACACTGAGTAGTAGTAGTGGGTCTGTATGTGTAACACTGAGTAGTAGTAGTGGGTATGTGTGTGTAACACTGAGTAGTAGTAGTGGGTCTGTGTGTGTAACACTGAGTAGTAGTAGTGGGTCTGTGTGTGTAACACTGAGTAGTAATAGTGGGTCTGTGTGTGTAACACTGAGTAGAAGTAGTAGTAGTGGGTCTGTGTGTGTAACACTGAGTAGTAGTAATGGGTCTGTGTGTGTAACACTGAGTAGTAGTAGTGGGTCTGTGTGTGTAACACTGAGCAGTAGAAGTGGGTCTGTGTGTGTAACACTGAGTAGTAGTAGTGGGTCTGTGTGTGTAACACTGAGTAGTAGTAGTGGGTCTGTGTGTGTAACACTGAGCAGTAGAAGTGGGTCTGTGTGTGTAACACTGAGTAGTAGTAGTGGGTCTGTGTGTGTAACACTGAGTAGTAGTAGTAGTAGTGGGTCTGTGTGTGTAACACTGAGTAGTAGTAGTGGGCCTCGGTTGGCGAGACTTTGAACGGCACCAAGAGGCCTACGCTAGTGAACAGCAGCGCTGTTCAGAAAGCCCCTAATTGTGGGAGGACCAGGTCTACAGGCTCGTGCATTACAATCAGTGAATTGCAATATTGGTAATAGAAATTAAAAAGGCTTTAAAAATTAACAAAAGTCATAACAATTCACTGCTGCATCTATAAACTCAAACCCAGTTTAGCCCCAAAACTTCAAGCGTATGCACCGAGGCGAGTGGGGGTGAAATGGACGTTATATGGTGATAGGTTGTTGTGGTTGACGGTTTTAGAGCATTACTGGGCACGTCTAATGCATCAGACCCGATATGCACCGTCCGCCAAATACACTCAACGACGACTGGTTGGCTATCTGTGGTCACCTCGTAACCGGTGGGCAGAGGCTTGATGGGGGAAGGAGGCAATCTTCTAAGCGTCGAGCTGTGGTCGGGCGAGTCTTCCACTCCGTGCGCTGTTCAAACACAGAAGCGCTGGATAATTAGAACCGAACGCTTGTGACTGCTTTCCGAGAGAAATGTTGGCTCTGGCAAAACCACGTTTTTTCCCAGCTGGTTTTCTGTTGGGCACGCCTGGCAGGTCGCTTACTTTGGCAGATGCCGCTGCATCTGCCAGTCAGTTAGCACAATTGTTTGGCGGGTTTGGCTGCAGTGTAGATACAAATATAACATACTGTCACATATGAAGCAAATTATAGTATTGACTGGTAGAGCCCAGTGGATATACACCAAAGCAATCTACAATATTCCCAAGCCAATAAATAAGATCGTAACGAGGAATTGATTAATTTATCAACGTGATTTGCAACATGCACATGCATTAGCAAGTACTGTAATGATTAATATACCTCTTCAAAGGATTATTTTTCAACCTTTTCCCAAGTAGCGTAATCAAGTTTTTGACATTCAAAAGAATTAAGCTACAGTTAGCAAACGTGCTTTTGCCAGAAAAAACAGTCACATTCCAGTTCCCAAACACAACAGCTATCATTCCTTATATTATTTAAATCTGCCAAATTATTTTGATATAATTGAAATACTCAAAATGCATATCGCATAAAATATATTATTATTTACTCATATCTTTTAATGCAGTAATGCACTATATATTAAGGCATAGCCACTGCACCAAGGTGCCTTTTCAAGAGGTCTTTTCACAAATCAACTAACTGGTCACCGAAGGTCACTGGAATGATACAAAAATAAGAAACCAATAACACGGCTACCACACACACAAGCAGCGGCTCTGTCACTAGCTACACTGAGCTGGGCTTCAACACAAGGCGTACGGGCGGGATAGACTTATAAACGGGTACCTCTGGAATACCTGCACAGAGAGTATCTTGTTAACATTGCGGGCTGCTCACATCGACGCGAGCGATGCACAAGGCTTGCTGCTCGTGGTGGGGGGGCCAAGCAAATTATTCATTTACCGGGGTGACTACAGTTGCCAGGCCGAGTCGTAAAGAAAATCAAAACGCATTTGAGCAGGACACACAGCTGCATCAGGATCATCATTAGCATCATCATCAACAACAATGTCTCAGTGGTGACACACAGTGTTGGTGAGCAACTGCTCCCCTAGCAGTGGAAAATTGTTCACAAACGGGTCATTCAGGGCAAGACAAATGGCGCCGGGTCAGGAGTTGAAAATCATAACTGACAAAAGACTGCCACTGGGGAGTAATGCAGAAGTGTTCACAGCTAGGTGAATAAAATTGAACCTTGGATTGGTCACTGCTATAGGAATAAGGCACTTCCACCACTGATTGAATACTTGACCATTATCCAACTGAGTGGTGCTGTTGGTAAAGTGATCAAAAATTTGAAGGTCGTGATTTCTGTCATGTCGATTTAGCTCATTATTTTTCCAGAATCAGTCAAATAAGTACTACTTTGTGGGAAGTCAACAGGAGGTGCCCTATAATGAGAATGGCCACTGCCATGATGTGGAAATTCTAATGCTGGCCAAGGGCTGCCAAGAGAGAACAGTGCCCCGCAATACTCACTTGAGCATGTAGACACATTGACTCTATACTATAACCAAGCAGGGAGTGTGAGCCAAGCACACCACAAATGTATGCAAAATCTATGCCAGGAAATGAGCAGCACGCCATGAAAACATGTCAGGCCTGAATGATGCTACGTTTGTTCACAATAACATCAACTGCTGTAAGGATTAAAACAAACGCACACAACGTAACAGTTAGCAATGTTGTGTAAAACACAACTTCTTCATCGTGCAATCACTTGAGATGCCTCATCACTACAATGCTGACTTTTTGTGAAGTTAAATTAAAATACATGGGTCGACACTGAGGATGGCCAGATATGCAAGTATGTTCACTTGCATGGAATTTCTAAAGAGTATTTTCAAGATTTAAATGGAAATTGCAACAGATGTGAACATCACTGTCTTGACGGCTTGGGTGATGGGATTTCTTATTTGCACGAATTACATATTAACCTAAGAGTTAAAAGTGGCGTTTTGACTTTTATACTTAAGAGTAAAATGTGTCAACCTCAACATTTTGAGAACTTGGGTTAAAATACAGCCAAGATGGCCACATTTAAATTACGTGAATCACAATCACAAGATCCTGAATTCAAATGCCGGTCAAGGGTTGACTCGAGCCATCTTCCCCCCTACGGTTGATCAAATTCGTACTTTGCATAAAGTCAATACTAGTCATGCCATGGTGACATATGGCAATGTGGCGTTCCCACTGCTGGCGAAGTGCCACCAATACAATTAAGCATCACCACATACTCGCTTTCCTTTTGAGTTGTGATTAAGTGTCCTGCTGCTCATAATTACCCGGGGTCTTCATGTCTGATTTCCAGCAGATGGTAACATTTAAAAAGAGATCTCATGGGTGTCCTAAAATATCTGACCCACCAAAAACCCTTGCTGTGAGATACCTCAGTGGTCAATCCATTAACTGCCAGAAACAATCAGAATCAGGTGTATAAAAACTAAATTATATATGTTGAATTAATTTCAGCATTGCAGGACTCAACTGTAGACCCCCCAAGACTCACTCTCAAGTGGAAGACAGTGTTCTCTGGTGGCTCGAGCCTTTAGCTCTTCAGCATCCATGCTGAACGTGGCATGTAATGTAACAGTAAAACGGGTTGTGATGCAACCGGACAAGAGTCAGTGTTGGGTGACTTAATTATTTTCCAGTTTCTGATAACCAATTATTCGGAGTTTCAGACAGAATGTAATGATATACAACAAAAGCTATGTTATTCAGCACTTTGCCAATCGGAATGCTCTATTAAACGGCGTCTGTCATAGAAGGCAATACAAATCTTCCTTCACGTATCTGGAAAAATCCTGACAGCCAACTGGCATCTTGCCGTGCACTTATCGTAGATCTGTCGTTTACAGAAGCTTCATGTGGCTGCCAAGTGGTGGCGCTAGTGGAGCGGCAGTCTGTACAGACAGTACTGTACCATGGTATACTGTACTCTAAACGGCCCCACTGCTTCTCTACAATCAACGTAGAATAAATTCTAGATTTGAAGCTTTCGTGACTGCAAGGATTCATACTCTTAGTTTTTTCGGTAAAGTCACGTAGGTAAAAAATGAAATAAAAATTTAACAAAACGTAGAATGCTCTACAACTGACTGGCGTGTACATCTGTAAAATAGTATTTTCTTATATCATGGTTAAAATGTAGGCTTAGTTTTTTTATTTAAAAGTTGCATGTGCTTGGAAAATGTGAACCATAAATATAACTCTTCTTGGTTTTTTCGGTAAAGTCACGTAGAAGGGAAAAAAATAAATTAAAAAAATACAACATTATTAAATCATTCTCACGCAGCCGTCCCCCTCAGGTGAAGAACAGGTCTGTCGGAAAGACAGCGTCTGAATGAACCTCGTCATGAGAATTATTTTATGTTTTATTTTTATTATTTTATTATTTCCCTTCTACGTGACTTTACCGAAATAACCAAGATGAATCCCTGCAGTCATGATAGCTTTAAATCGAAACATAAATATAACTGTCAGATAACTGGCAAAAATGTTATTAACTGGCACCCTCCATTCCCCCATGGATGTCAGATAACAGAGCTTTTGCTGTACTTTGCAATAAAACATAATAATGTAGTTTATTTTATGATAAAACCATGCAAATAGAATTATGAATGTGGCTATATTGTGTAATCTTGATGTTGTCTGATCTTGTCCTCGCATCAACTCAAGCTGCTGATAAGATAATTTCACCTAATATAATTTTTGGAATTATTTCCTAGTATTCAATAAATGAAATCATAGAAAATAATCAAGAGGTACATGCAAAATTATTGAAAACCGAATACACACCGAAAACAAAGCAATGTGGGATTACTCGTACCTTTGGTGATCTGATTACAGTAAAGGTTCTAGCCGTGATGCTGGTAAGTTCACCTAACTAGGCAGAGTTACCTGGGTTCATTGCCATCGTTAAAGTCAGGGGGGACTGATAAGAGAAAATAGACAAAGCCATTGTCGGCAAATTTTTACATGTGTGCTATTACAAATCGTTATTTCAAACATTTTAAGATTTCAATGATAATTTTAAATTATGTTGGGCCAACAAAGCAACAAGATAGTGTAATGCTCTGTAGCTGGCAGTGTGCAAACAAAACTGCACTGTAAACATTTTGGTGGTTACAGAAATGTGCAACATACTGCAACGTTACTGGACAGAAACAAATAAGAGCAAGAAGAAAATATAAAAAACAAACACTGATGCAAACACACACAACACTCAACACTGATTGGGGAGTGCAGAAGGGAGGCAATGCTTTGAGTGATGTGTTTTTTTAGAAATGGATGACACAGGAGGGGCATGACAGGTACCTAGAATCTTCAAACCCTCTAGACAAGTCTAGCTTGTGCCACGGCAGGCCTGATACGCTCCCTTCTGTGCTTCACCTTCAGGAGAGACCACAGGCAGAAAGTTGGCTTCCCACACAGGTAGTCATCACTGGCATGTAAGCAGCAGCTGGACCATCAATTGCTCGCTGTCAAATCTTCCGGCGCACAAAAAAAATCAGAGGCAGGGTGCATTGAAGCCAGGACCTTTGTAAATATGAATGGCTCAGTGGAATAAATCGCACCCAAGTTTAAATGTTTACTTGGTCAAAACGCTGATTAACGCTTCGGTTACACTTTGCAAAGCCAGTCGTTTCTTTATTAAAAAAAAAAGTGTCACCAATTTTTATTTTCCTTTTTCCCCATTCTTAAGAAACTGCGTGGAAAAAATACAAATTAAGCAAAAATAAACACGAGTGATAACGGTAAAGCAAAAAGATGAAAAGCACTCACCCTGCCGGCGGTCTGGGAGAGCTACTCAGACCACTGTCTAATTGGGGTGAGTGTCACCTTCAGGGGCGGCCTCCGTCTCCTCCTCACTCCCGTTAACACACACTCTCTTGGCGTCGGACGGAACGTCGCTGTTGCTTGGCACACCGGCACTCTCGCTGTGGGGCCTCTTCTTGCCCACGTCCCTGAGCTCCCCCCCAGAGTTCTCCGTCTCTGCGAGATGCAAACAAAACACAAACCTCCATCAGTCGACGTCATGCATCCACACGCTTCTGCTAAGGGGAGCGTGTAATGGTCGCTCAACGGGGAGCGTTGTCCTGCTCAAAATAAGGCATTTGGGGTTTCGTGGATCATGCAGAAACCGAAAACTGTGTGGCTTGTGAAGTGGGCGGTAAACAGGGGTAAGGCAAGTAGGCTAATGACCCATCTGTATAAAAGGGACTCTGATGTACTTGGTTTCCTCCCACGTATAACAATATTAATTAATTCTTATGCTGATGATCCATGCATCATCTTTGTGCATGGAAGAACTAAAGTTCAAATTTACTTATTTAACCAGGTGAAAGGGATCTGGATATTCTATTTACAGCGTTGTATACACTATACATGCAACAAGCAAGAACAAACATTGATTCGTGAAATGTAATTTAAACTTGTAACTGAACCGTGGAAGGGGTGTATAATGACACCTCCACAAATTACTTTTGAAATTTGCCAAACATCCAATTGAAGGTACCTTCTGCAACAGATGTAATACTTCGTGAGCCTTTCCTGAATAATAAAATGTAATAGCATGTGGTCCACTAACCATGTAGAGGTGACAAACCCAAGTGGAGTAGGCATACATGCTGTAAGATACAAGTATCACCATGATAACATAGTCCACGAGTGTATACAATAACTATTTGGCGATGCAGAAGTGGAAACTTGTGAGCTCAAATAAACGAATGGGGGTTGTTCAATTGAGCCCATCACCCATATGAGGTGATTCAAATTAATATCACTTTGTTGGAAGTCAACAGTAAACTTTCCATGGGGGTTACGGCCACCAATAAGGGAATTAGGAATTTCCTGATAATTGGTTCCATATGCTTATTAAGAGCAAGGAGTGTAATTTACAACAAATGAGTGCTTCTGTCTCCATCATATAATTCTGAAGGTGTAGTCCAGTCTCATTGCCTCCCTCATTCAGCAATATGGGAGTGCTCATCTCCACTGACAAGGGGTAGACCAAGTTCCAGGCACTATTCACCTGTCACCAAGTTTGGCACCCGGCATTCATGACACTTATGATAAGCGAATGTAAAAGCACCTTTATCCTTGGAGCTCTCCTCCTTTTCTTTCTCCGTGGGTTCTTCTGTCAGCAGGTTCTCACTCCCCTTCTGTTGCTCCGGCTCGCTCTCTTTGCTCTCCTCTTTGATGCTGCTGCCGCCACCGCCTTCCTTCATGCTGGCACTCTCCTCCTTGACACTGCCCTCCTTACTACTGTGCTCCTTACTGCTGCCATCCTTGCCCCTCTCGCTGCCACTGCCTCGCTCCCTACTGTGCTCGTGTTCCTCCTCCCTGCTGCTGCGATCACGATCCTTGTCCTTGCTCCCGTGATCTTCTTCCCTGCTGCTGCGCTCTTTGTCCCTGCTGCTGCGCTCCTTGTCCTTGCTGCTGCGCTCCTTGTCCCTGCTGCTGCGCTCCTTGTCCCTGCTGCGCTCGTGATCTTTTTCCCTGCTGCTGTGCTCGCGATCCTTGTCCTTGCTGCGCAAGTCGATGTCGCGCGACGACCGTTCCCGGCTACGCGAGCGCCGCTTGCGGTCACGGCTACGCGAGCGCTTCTTGTCATCATTGCGGCTGCTCCGCCGGTCCTTGCTCCTGCAGGACGTGCACGCACACAATCACACACACGTTCCCCTGTTTAGTCTACAGGCTGCGTGTTGTTCGTTAGCACCTATTAAGATGAGTACTGCACGAGGGGATGTTCTAGCTAGAAACACATTACCCAAATCAGACTTTTGGCGAGCCATCGAACAGAGACGGTCACTGTATCGCGTGTTTTCAGATGCGCTTCTGTGGCCGTCTGGAACGCTCTTCCTTCCGATATTAGAAAGCCACTGGAGCCATGCACTTTTAAATCTAAAACTGCTTTTTGTGTTCCGTTTGTTGTCCTTCCCCCCCATACCTCCAATTAGCATGGTTGGCTATGTACGGTGCAAAATAATTTAAACATACACACTTATATTAGACTTAAAACACGCCCGTATGTACGAGTCACCGATAGTGCACTTGAAAATTATCTTGAATTTAGCAGACTTTTTTTATAAACTAACCAAACAAATTCAGATTTTATAATTGGGATCAGCACCTCCTGAAACAAACTTTTAGTCAATAAAACCAAAAAACGTATTTATTTTCAGAAACGTTACAGGTCACACAACCTAAGATTATGATTTTCAGATTTTTTTTTATTTTATCCATTTCGAGTTAGCCATTAAAAAGTTCTAAATGAACACCTGCACCAACATTTTGGGGGGGGGGGCAAACAAAAACCGAGAAACTTATGATTGTTCTCAATCTTCTCCAGATAAATGCAAGATTTGGTTTCATCTAGTCTCAATCGGTCTTGTTCATCTGAATGATCTTTCTATTTCGAGTCGGTCTATGTGAATGAAGAGCAGCGGCCGTCACCTGCTGCGCCGGCGGTCGCGGTCGCGGCTACGTGAACGCCGATTTTCCCCGGAGCGTGCAGATCGCTTGTCACGCGAGCGGCTGCGGCGGCCCCGCGACCGACTCCGCCGCCGCCGGTCCTTGTCCCTCTGCAATGGAGGCGGTGTTGTGGCGGACAACACGAGCGAAAGATGAGGAACGTGACGAGATCAGCACGTGAGCCGTGAAGAACGCTCTTCAAACATGCTGCATGGAAGCCTAGGTTCCACTCGGCAGCTTTGTTAACGCCGCTTTGCAACACAGATACACATTATTGAACCATTACGGTCAAAGCACATGAATACGACACTGGCAAACAAATCTCCAGCCTCCCTTCATGTCTGGGCAGCCCGGTCCATGACGCTCCCCTAAATGCAACAGATTATTTGGCGATACTGCATTGGCAGTGTTGTAAAAAACACAAATAACAAAAAAAAACTCAATGCATATGTCAATTAAGCAGGCGAACTAGGTAAGAATTTGCAACCAGCTTAGGGGACATGGAACACAAAATCAAGCACCTTACAAAAATAAAGGTTTACAAAAAAACGTTAAAATCTAAGGTGTTCTTTATCTTCATAACAACGTATTTTATTTATATTAAAAAGTAGGAACTGTAACTTCGTTTGGATGCGACTCTCCGTCTCTCGCATCCAGAAAAACTTTTATATGACCATCTCTCTCTACCTTTCTCTTACCTTCTCTACAATGTATATCCAAATTTATCTCGATTTCTCGCTTTGTCCGTTTCTCTATTCCCATGTTCCCACTTCTAGCTCTCCCTCCCTCTTTATTCTTATCGTCCCTCGACTCTATCTCATCCAATTGAACCCCCCCACCCCATCTCTCTCCCCGTTTCTCTCACCTCTCACTCTCCTCATTCCCACCTCTCCCTTTCCCGTTTCAATCTCACTTGCCTCTTCCCAATCCTCCCACTGTCACATTTCCTCGCTCTCATCTTTCCTCTGTTTCCCACCCTTTCACTCTCTGCCTGTACCTCCTTTCCATCTCTCCCTCTGACTACCTCTCTCACCTCCCTCGTTCACCTCCCTCTCTCCTCTCTGGTATGTGCACGGGATACACATCTGAGGTGGAAGGTGGGTGAGGTTAGCGTGATGTCAGCATGCAGGAACCCGGCTCAACCGTGTGGGATGTGCGCGACATCACCATGCAGATGAGCACGGTGACATCACCATCGTGCACAAATACTTGGGCACGTGATGAATCCAACCATGGATTCAGACATAAAACTTTTTCTAACATGGTTCATTATTTCCAACTTTTAATACTATATTAGAAAAAGTTTTGCTGGCTAGGTTCCTGCCTGGATTTCTGGCTCGCACATGACCAAATGCGCATGCGGTGGTGACATCACCGCGCACATCCGCATGATGATGTCACCCACATCCCACAGTGATGGGTCCAGTCATATGCACTGACATCAGGCCTCCTCCCCAACCCACCTTCCACCAAGGCCATGTATACCATGCAAATGCGAAAAAGGACAGAGCGAGAGAGAAGTGAGGGATGGAGATAAGAGGGATGTGAGGGAGGGAGATAGAGAAGGGAGGGATATATAAGGAAGAATCAGAATATGTATTTATACTGGAGAAATCCAATGGGTTATAAAGCTCTTTTTCACAGATATCCAGTATTTTCAAAGATGTCCAGAAGATACCGAGAGGAACGGAGAGAGGGGCAGGGAGAGAGTCAAAGGGTGTGAAACAAAAATGGAAGAGCAATATGTAAAAAAGTAGAGCGAGGGAAAGCGACAGTGGGATTATTAGGGAGAAGATATATTTAGATGGGAATGGGAGTGGTAGGAATAATGAGAGCAAGGGTGAGAGAAACAGGGAGAGAGATAGGGGGAGGGAAGTAGGTGAGATACAGTGAAGGGAGAAGAATACAGAGGGAGAGTAATAGGGGACAGAGGAATAGAGAAACAAGTGACAAAGTGAGACATTGGGATATATTTGGATATACAGCACCGATAATGCAAGAAAAAGGTGGATAGGGTTAATTTTATTCAGCTGGGAGAGACAGATGGTCATGTCCCTTAAATAGCCTCTTATTAACCACTATGTAGTGTCCACACATGACCTGAGGAAAGTGTTTGTCACGTGGAAATAAACTAAATACTTAGTCCACAGGACCTGAAACAAGGTAACTTCAGCAGAAAATCAAGTTTAACAGGATGGTCAATTGTGCAGTCATTGATGACCAGATGAGACCAATCAGATCATTACCATTGCAAACCCTCAGGATATCTGTGGTGCTGGTTCAGTGCTCAGACAAGGCCATTTCGAGACTCCAAAACGACCTGACCACCATGTCCCAAGCCACCATGTCTCACCTCACGCTCCTTCTCACGCTCCTTCTCCTTCTTCTCCTCCTCCTCGCGCCTTCGCTTCTCCCTCTCCTCACGTTCCTTCTCCCGCTTCTCCTTCTCCTCGCGCTCCTTCTCGCGCTCCTTCTCGCGTTCCTTCTCACGCTCTTTCTCGCGCTCCTCACGCTCCTTTTTCAGCTTCTCCTCGCGCTCCTTTTCTGGCTCTTCATACTTCTTGCGGAGCTTCTCCTGCATTTAGGAGAGAAGCGTGCGAGTGTGTCCATACAGGTGTGATACCTTGGCTCATGCTAACGCACAACTGATTTATGCTTGTTTATCCAGGAAAGCTTCACCGATTCTCAACATCCTTCAAGTTTTCACAGTAGGGAGTGTTGCTATACGTACTCCCAATTGAGTACTTTGCAGGTAATCCTTTAGCATTGGGATGTTTGGCCAACACCAGTTACATTGTGTGTTTTAGAGGAGGGGAAACTCAAGACCCTGAAGCAAACCCAAAGAACAGTGGGAACATAAACTGACAAGCACACAACGGAACCTGAATTCGGAATTAAACCCAGGTTCTTCTTGCAATGCACACATGTTACCACTGTGCCAACCTGCTGCTCAAAATGTGGGGGTGGATGTCATTCATAAAGGGGCCCCAATAATAGACCATAAAAAAGGAGTCGATATATATTTCAGTCAATGAACAGACTTAATTGATGAATCATCAACTAAAAACAAATCTCCCCCCCAATGTTAGAACAAATTTAACAACATATGGTGCATTTGTTTCCAAAACATATGGCATACAAACTACGGAGAGATGTTTTTATCGCCCTTTGTGTGTTGTGTACAACCATTTGAGTTATGTCTGCATTGGCATATTTGTTTTGTAGGGTGCAAACAAGAAAGGGCTGCATACCCGCATCTCCTCGATAGTGCTTTTGATCTTGGCATAGCCCATGTGTTGCTTGCCCATGAGGTGGTCGTCGATACGCGACTGTGGGTCGCCTACGATGAGGAATGCGCCGCACACCTCGCACACCTCCATCTGCTTCTCCTGCGCCGCAAATGTCTCGATCGTCTGTGTGGAAACCAAACCCAGGTGTGCCCATCAGCTCCGAACGCTTCTGCGAGCCTCAACGACTCGTGTAGGCAGGGTCCTAATGTGGACATTTGTTGCGGATTGGCAGGCCAAAACTCATGAATATGTGTGAAGAACACTTAAACTCAACAGGTAACCTGTAGCATTAGCTCTATATTTGAGATGGGCCAACCCTATGAAGGATCATGGCTCACAACCGTCGGGGACACATACCGTGGCACTGATTGTACAATGAAACTGGGCCATTCCTAGGCCTAGTCTGAATGCCAGAGGGTTTTCCACCTCCCTCCAGGCTGGCAAAGGGCCTCGCCAGGAAGGGAGTCTGGGTCTGAAGGCAAGAGGGTCACTCACAGAGGCGGTGGCACGTAGTTGGTCACGCTCATCCTTGATTTGCTCCACAAGTTTCATCATGCCCTGGGCCTCCTCCACGCGTCCCTCACAGCCCATCTGCTCTATCTATAAACAACACAGACACAAGTTGGAGGAAGAGGCATTTGTCAGTCGTTGAGTTCCTAGAATTAAGTATTTGTCATTGCGTTAAAGGTCCTTAATCGGTGTGTTTCAAAACTGTCGGCCAAACTGTTTTCCCGGTCATGTTACATGGCCCCATTTTTCCTTCTTCATGCTATTTATTGCCATAGAGCAATTAAATGTACATATTGTGTAATCTAAAAGATTTGTCTCAGCCTTATCTAGATAAAGACAATGTTCAATGTATGTAGTCTGTTCTGCTATAACACAATAGTTGTGTTCCTGAAAAACACTGTTATTGAATGATTGTGTTGTAATAAATAATATAGGGTAAAGGACAATCCGCGATAACATGCGAGGTGTGCATTCAGGCTGAACAAACGTTGAGACGCGTGGCTACCATCTAGAAGCATCCAGCAGCATCCGAATGCCTTGAGTGATGCTACACCGAGGCAGCCGTACAACTGCTGGTTCCTATTTTCGAGGCGTAGTTCTGTTCACTCAATCGCGTTTTATTCAATTTTTATTATGAAAACACGTGGTATTATAGAACAGACTGTAAATATGTATCAGTTTAACACGTAGGCTTTGGTGACCAATATTATTCATAATAAAGGTTTTTGGGTTAGATCGCGTTAGTTCTAAATGTCGCAACCCTCCGCCTAACGTGCACATAACACAGTACTTTATAAATGTATGCAGCAGCTGAATTAAGCATGCCAAGGTCAAATATGTATCACACTTAAAATAACCATGCCAAGTACAGCTGTCTATCTCACAGTTTTACTGTTACATGAACCACATAGCTCACACAGGTCAATTAGCCGTCACAGTCAACTGTTTATCACATTGTCACCCTTCAACTTTACTCGGCAGAGACAAATGAATTGTCACTTTCAAATGTGCATCTCTAGACAGTTAAATCAATTGCCACATGCAACTGTCCCATTTGACGTTAAACTGTAAACACAAAGCAAAATGTAGAACGACAATACTGCTACGTTGCAGCTTACGTCGTCCAGCAGCTCCTCAATGCGCTCCGTCAGGACTTTGATCTTCTCGTCATTCTTGGTCATGGAGGCTCCTCCGGGCTGAGATAAGAAACATGTAAGGTTGTTAAAATCGGTTTTGTCCGTGACCGGTAACCCGCAAGAGAAAATCCACAATAAAGATATTTAGGGTGAGATCACGTAAATATAAATGCGTCGTTAAACCTGCCACCACAAACAGATACCAGTTTACAATCTAGCAACCCAAAAACAAAAGTCATCATGAGAAGTCAACCTGAGTCTGTAAGATCCCACTAACAAAACCTTTTTCGCACACAGGTTATAAATTAACATAACGCTGAACGTTCATCAATAATACTGCCTTAAAAAGAACCATGAATATTTGTTGTGCTTGTGCACCACTGCCAACAAACACTGCAACCCCATATATTACCAAAGAGCTATCAATTGAAATTGATAGCTCTTTGGTAATTCAATGCTTGGTAAGTTAAGGTAATAAAACCCATAAACACTCTGTGGATATAACGAGTTTTCACATTTGTAAGAAGAAAATAGTAGTTTACTTGGAATGAGGAGTTTCCCCAATGGCTAAGGGACTACCAGAACAAAAGCATTTGAACTCTCAACCTCCGGATTGAAATCTGCTGGATCTATCGCCGAGCCACATGGCAGGGGTGTTCAGTGCTTATTTGTAATGTGTGTATGTGTACATCTGGCTGTGTTTGCTGTCTGTAGTATGTGTGTGTGTGAGGGAGCAGCCCCTTACATTGCTAACCATCGGCCCCCCGGTCTGCGCAAGTGCCAGCCGCGCGTGACCCCTTCGTATGCGGCGCTCCACGTCGGCCATGATGCTTTGCAGGTAGCGCAGGAAGTCCTGCTCATAGCCCATGCGCATGAAGCGAGAGCTCTTCTCGTACCTGCATGCACACACAACACATGCATTCCCCTCTTAACCTCGTAGACCACAAGAATAAAGTGATGTTCATATGAACATTGCGCACAAGGTGAATTTTGTGGCTAGCACTGTGTCTAACCACATGTCTCCCATTTGCTATTTGCATGTCTATTTAAAGCTGAAAACCTATGGTTAAGCCAAGGAAAGGTTCAGATACTATGTGGCTAGAAAAAAACCAAGTCTTCATGAATGTAACAGTGCATAAGCAATGACTGCTCAGTGTATGTGCAAAATCACGCACACACACAACTGCACATGTCAATGCATGCAGACTACATTTGTTCTGGCATATTCTTTTATTTTGCTTTTGAATCCCAAAATCTGGTCAAAGGCTTTTGCTCCTTTTCCACTCTTTTAGAATTAATTATCATTATCAGGCATGTCATCATTTTCACTCAAATGACATCCCACTAAATGGTCATTGCTCTATAGACTCCAGGCTAAAGATAATGAACTCACTCATGACCAGGATTGAGTTGGATGTACTGCCTGGCCATATACATCTGTCACACTCTTATGAAGTCAGGGACGTATAGATCAGTTGAACTAGCAGTAAAGATCCAAGAATGACATATTAAAAACTCAGCTGGAGTAAACAAACATTCTGCTGAAGCAGGTAAGATGACGGAGGGAAGTTACATTGTGGGAAGTCAACAATGGATGTAACTTAAGGATAGAGATGAGTGCCACAACAACATGGAATTTCAATCAGTGACTGGAAGGATAATGGAGATGTGCAATGCCAAATATTCCTGATAAATTAAAACTTGGTACATATTTCTTCACGTTTTTATGATTATGCATGTCATCACACAAAAGTGGGAACATTTTAAAATTATACTTATTAATATATACTGTGCAACTTTGGCTGCAAACATTAATATTTAAAGCACAAAACTATAAATTGACACTTTCTAAGCCTAAAATTTGATACACAGAAGAACTGCGATATATAAATCCGTGCATTCTATATTTTGCCAGTTTATGTTGCCCAATGTGATGCTCGCTGACCCACTTTCCAAGCGAAGGCTGCCAATACTGTGAGAATTACAACAGCAGGCCATTGGCGGTTGCCTAGTGCTGGCCATGGAACCATCAACACACCGCAAAAACAGCGATATGTTGTTGGTAGAATAGCATGTGTGCATGCGAAACTCACAATTTTTTTAGATTCTCATCATGGATTTTGTCACATGGACCTGCAACACAAGCATAACAACTATTACAAACACCGGTATTGCACCATGTGACATTTCACAGCATCAGACTTATAACTTTTTAAACAGTGCAATATTCGTACTTTTTAAACATTGCAATATTCGTTTTTAACAGCCTTAAAATGAAGATGAAGTATATCCATGCTCAGATGAGCATTTGGGTAGCACTTATCAGGTAAATTTACATTCACAGCAAGGATTTGGAAAGCTTCAATGTGGTGACTTTCATATGTAAAAAATATCTAAATATCTCTCGACTCTAAACAATTGTGATGTCCTTAATTCAAATGGAAACCCTGTAGCAGCAATTGAACATAGTCAAACAGTGGAGGCAACTACCTCCACAGGATGAGCAAATCTTGACTTCCCACAAAGCAGTACTCAGCCAGATATGATCGTGATCCAAAGGATTATTCAAGTGTTATTTTACAAAACAAAGAGAGCACCAAATGGGTTCAGGTTTTACCTTGTTTAAACAAACAATGGGTTACATTGATCAAGAAGGTTCACCGATGAGACAGTTTAAATATTCTTTCCACGTAATTTTGCAATTTATTTTTTAAATAAAACATCAACATCTCATTTTAGCTGGAAACCACCGGGTTGTGTGCATTTCATCTCCCTGCAAGGTAGGTTTTAACTCTTGAACTTACCTAAATCAGCTCGAGTGTTCACGAAGAGCTCTGCTGGGCAGTACTCAACCAGATAGTGCTTGCAAACCTGAAAACAATCCAAGTGTAACAATTACAATAAACATGGGTGTCTATACGCAACCATATCTCAAGACTGTAAAAAACAATGGTACCATAAGGCAGTCATTGGCAAATGAGAAAAGATCATTATGAGCTTGGATTTCCATCAGGAACAGGGTATCGATAGCTATTAAGAGTGTCTATATTAAACTGTACTAGGCCTAGTAACGCATGTGTGCAACATATGAACCTTATGGCGTGACCCCGGGCTCCCGAATAAATGGTAGTCAAAATCGTAATTATTTAATGGCGACTCCGTCCCCCCGCAAACATAAACGCCGCAACCCACCTGGTGCGGATCATTCTGTTGTCATGTCGTCCAAGCGCAGCGAGGACGAATGCGCAGAAAGAAACACAACTTTGAAACTTGAGATTAGCGCATCGTGTTGAGCTCATCGAGAGGAATAGATTGCCGTATCGTTTGCCTTCAAGACATAAAATGACGTCGCAACGCAGTTTATGCGAGAGCCGGGGGCTTATGGGACCCCGGGGTCCCGCCATAAGGTTCATATACAGCCAGGGTGGAGGTAGGCCTCGGCAAGGTAAGGTAATTTACCCTTTTTACCGGCTAAAAGGTAAAGATGTCGACATGCCAAGGGGTAAGGTAAAGGGTAGGATAAAGGTAGCTTGGAAGAATTACCCGGTAGGGTAAAGGAAGCGCGAAGTATTACCCGGTAAATACGGTGCCTTGTTTACCGCTAAAAGCTCCGTGGCGCAGTCCGTGGCCTCCATTTAATAAGTAAAATTAACCAAAAACTTTTTTTTAAACACGCTTTTATGAAATGTACGAGTAATGCAAAACTCCACGACTCCAGGAAGTGGCTTGCCATGAAGGGGCCGTGGCCAATTACAGCCAACGTCAGTTGAGCGTGGACAATTAGACCCAAGCCGAAACATAACATATAAAAAAGATTGTTTAAAAATATATATTTTTAATGATAGAATATAGTGTTGTCATCAGTATGACATAAGTATACCAAGTTTGCAGTCGATACCACATTGGGAAGTGGGTTAAAATTTAGTTACAAGATTTGAGGATACGACAATGACAACAAGCGTGTATAATTGGAATCATGGAGAGTATTCTATATGAATAAAGCGCTCTACCTAGCATTTACCGTTTTAAACCTTTGTCATGTGTAGTACCCCAGGAAGTACCCTGTAATCGGGTAATTTGTATGGGGTAAGGGTAAAAGGTAGGGTAAAGGTAGGCTCATTGCTTTTTACCTGTTATCTTACCTGCTAAAGGGTAAAAGGTAAGGGTAGAGTGATTGTATTGTGGTAAGGTAAAAGGTAGGGTAAAGGTAGGCTCGTTGTTTTTACCTTTTAACTTTTACCTTACTAGGTAAAAGTTAGGTAAGTGGGGGATATGCGTAACGTCGCCATGCACAAACCCTGACCAACAGCGGGATGTAGGTGACATCACGCAAATGTGCGCTATACCCTGATCTGCGCACATGTGTTCTAATCCTGTATACGGTGGTATGGAACATTTGTAATTGCCCCCCACTATTGGTGTGGGAGAGCTGGTGGAGAGTTTAAGCTGCTTTAATAACACACGGCAACTATGCACTTCGGGTATCCGAGTTCGATTCCCGGCTATGGCTAAGAGCAGTGGCGAATGAGATTTGGACCGGGTTAGGGCTGCCACCTTTTTACCACTGCAGTGACCAACACAATTAATCATGATCGAATAACCTACATGACGTACACGGGGAAGGAGACTTTCAATACAGTTAGGGATCGACAGAGATAATGTTAAATTACAAGTTCGAACTTGTTGTTAGACTTTTATTTAACTTGACATGTTTCACGCTTAATATCTTCGGACCGACGAAGCCTAACGATCTGAAATGTTCTACTCATCTCACGTGACAATTCAAGATTTCATTCAAAAACCGGTCCAGATTCCAATCGTGGCATCATTCGTGTTTTTTACTTAATTTTAATAATACTCGTATCCCCCTTTTTTAAATCATGAACGGTCGCGCCTCGCTACGAGGGCAAACGTCCTTTTCATATATTGAATTTGTTCATTGAAGCAACCCACTTTTATTCACACATCACATTTTATTAGCTGCATCTGATTCTGCAATATAAAAAACATCCAATGCTCATTTTGAAGCCAGGCCGCTAGTCCAGTTGTTGTCTGACGATTTTGATGGTGCAGACTTGGAAGTAACGCCAAATCATGAACATCGGGAAAAAAAATATTTTAGATGTTGTGTCTGCAAAAATAGAGGGGTTACAGTTTATTTGGTTATCTGCAAAAATGACCATTTAGGATTGTGAATGTCGCGAGTCACGTAAACCCATCCCAATAGATGAGGACACACAACGAAAAACGTTGACATATTGAACGCACTATGAAGCTAGATAATCGACATCAGTGAATCGTTACACTGACAACACGTATAAGCTTACATACATAAATACTTTCACAGTATACGCATGCCCTGCAAGTTTACAGGCACGCGCAGTCATACAAATTCCATGTTATATACATATTTACTTTTAATACGTGCGCACACGTTCACAGACGACCATAGTATATTAACATATTTCCCAGTGTACCTCATCTCTTCTATCGCTACTACCATGGTAACTGTTCTCGCAAACGTCAACGATTCCACTCCAAATGTTGAGGACTACTCGGTCTACCCGTTTCGTCATCCAGTGGTTGAACCACTAAACTGCCGCAACGCACCTTTCTTCTGTCTCTTCCCTCGCACCGCTACACTCTTTGGATTCCATCCTAATCGCCTGTTCCCCGAGCTATTAAAACTTTGCTCAATTAAAAAAACCGCATCGACCCTGAGTATACCCGCTAATGGTGCCGTTTGGCGTCACATTCCCCACTGATGGAAGCGTCACAGCCGCCGACGCGCAGCTCGGGAGCTCCTCGGCACTTCGCCACGCGAAGCCGCGTGGCGACTCGAGGCGCCCCCCAGCCGCTCGACACCAACAACCACCCCGCCGCCACGGCTCTACCACGCGCAGGAGACACGGCGCGTCCGCCAGGAGCGACTCCGCAGCGGGGCGCGAGGACCACGCCGACCTCTCTCCGCGAGCTCCCTCGGCGGCGGGGCGAGGCCTGGCCCAGGCCTGGCCACCGCCGCACGCATGCAGCAGCGAACAAACACGCTGGAATCTCAAGCGCCGCATTGCTCCTCACCCTCTCGTCGTCCCAGTGGACATCGCAGCGCTTCTCGTTGGGGGCGAGGTTTCTGTCTCGCCCCATCAGCTCATCCAAGAGCTGCGCGTTGGACAGCATCGCGAAGACGGCAGCGGCGGCGAGGCCCAGGCGATAGCGAAATGGCGGCTGCGAGGATCCGGTTCCCCTAGCGGGTGAGAAGGATCCGGTTCCCCATGCGGCTCCGTAAATCTGCAGGATCCGGTCCCCCCCACCGTGGGCGTAACTGGCGACGTTTTGGGCCATTGCCCTTTCACAGCACACAGAGTCCCAGAGAGCTCAATTGACGGGTTCCAGAGCTAAACCCGCACACACAAACTGCCTCCGGGGTCTGACTTCAGAATGAAATCCGGAAACTATTTTTGCGCGCTTTTTAAGGAGCCCAAAACGCAATAATGTGACGTTTTCTGATTTTAAACAACGACCCAGGACGTGAATCACGCCCCTGCCGATGCTCCCTACGAGTCGTCAGTACGCGGCAGGGGGAGGCGTCAGCCACTGTGACTATTTCAGCAGCGAAAAATCCACGCAAAACCACAGCGGGGCGTCGTTACAACGACCACCGGCGCCACCCACGGGCTTGCTGGAGGCTGGAGCGGTGGTCACTGAGCGCCTCCTGCATGACCCGACTGGGATTCCTCCTGGGGGGAGGGGGATGCCGACGAGGTGGAGCGCTCCCCGTATCGATGCGATCTTCCGTTAGAGCAGTGGTTCTTAACCTTGTTGGAGGTACTGAACCCCACCAGTTTCATATGCGCATTCACCGAACCCTTCTTAATTGGAAAAATAAAATATGATTTTTTCAAATTCAAAACATAGGTATATGTTTTACTGGTGCACAAAATGAACCGTGCATCAACATCACTGTGTTTAAAGAACAAAACCAGCAAAACATGATTTTCACATTCTTAGGTTTTTTCGGTAAAGTCACGTCGGTAAAAAACATTAAGAAGTAAAATAAAATAAAAATCACGACGTTTCGGAGGCAACACAAGCTTCCGTCTTCAGGTGGTACCGTCACAGCCACGACAGCTGTATCACACAAAAACATAATAATGAATACTTACTGCAAATCAGTGTGACTTCTGCTGTTGCCTTTCAGAGACCAGTTCAGAAATGCGCGGCTTCACCTTGGCAAGTGCCACTCTCATGTCATTTTCGCAACAAAGTCTGTTCCATTTCTTCGTTTTTATGTCCAGCATCCTCGAAAAGGATTGCTCGCAAAGATATGTTGTAACAAACGGTATGAAAATCTCCAGGGCTTTCTTAGCAATAACAGGGTATGTTACCTTTCGATTTAAAGCTTTCGTGACTGCAGGGATTCATCTTCTTGGTTCTTTCGGTAAAGTCACGTAGAAGGGAAGTAAGAAAATAATAAAAATAAAACAAAATATTATTTTATTATGTTTTATATTATTTTATTATGTTTTCTTTTTATTATTTTATTACTTCCCTTCTACGTGACTTTACCGAAAGAACCAAGAAGAGGGTACGTTACCATTTGTTGACACCAAAACGTTGAGAGCGTTGTTGTTCTGAAGAGTTGCTGTTGAACCTGGCTCTGCTAAATTTTAATGATTTCGTCGAGGTATTCATCATTGACATCTGCTGTCTCAACACTAAACGTGAACGGCTGTCTCACCCATGCTGGATATGACTCTCTTGTAGGGAAGTATCCGTCGAAAGACTTTGCAAGCTCATCTAAGTGCGTGGCAATTGCTTGCTTCAGTTCCGCGAGTACAGAAATGTCTCCGATTCCAGATACATCTTCGATCTTACTTACATAGTCGTCCAGCAGGGGAAAGTTTGCGAAGTTATCGTTCTCTGTTCGTCGTTTCCATAACGGTAGCTTTTTTTGAAAAGCCTTCAGGTTTTCTTCCGCTTCAATGATGTTAACTCCAACGCCCTGCATCTGCTGATTGAGATGATTGAGAGCTGCGAAGATATCAACCATGTACGCTAAAATGAGAATGAACTCAGAATTTTTGAAGCAATCTGCATGACAATGTTGGTGCTCTTGCAAAAACAGGGCTAATTCCACACGCATGGCAAAAACACGATTCAGCACCTGCCCCCGGGATAACCACCGAACGTTAGAATGGTACAGAAGTACCTCGAATTCAGAGCCCATTTCTTTACACAGCTCACTGAAGATGTGGTGCCTCAGAGCACTATTTCGCACATAGTTCACGCATTCCACTACAATTTTTAATAGTTGGAGGCAAGGTTTTTGTTGCCAACGCATGCCTGTGCAGAATACAATGCGTAACAATGATGTGTGGTGCATCGGCTTTCACTAGCGCACCAAAACCAGACTTTATTCCCAGCATGACTGGAGCTCCGTCCGAACAAACTGCAGAAACCATATCCCACGAAAGATTGTTGTCTTTGAAGAAGTCATCCACAAGTTTCTTCACATCAGCTGCCTTAGTTGTTGTTGTAAGAGGCTTACAAAATAAAAAAATCTTCCTTTATCACGTCGTCTTTCACATAGCGCACGAATACAGCAAGCTGGCTTAGATTGGAAACGTCTGTGGTCTCGTCGAGTTGCAGGCTGAATTTTGCCGGGCTTGAAATCAGATCTGCAATTACTTGAGCCAAGATGTCTTTGCTCATGTCCTCTATTCTGTCGCTGATGGTGTCATTTGAAAGAGGAATTTGGGATAACTTAACTTCAGCCGCTTTTCCCAGCATGATATTCGCCATCTTCAACACAGCTGGTTTTATGAGTGTTTCACCAATGGTGTGTGGTTTGCCCTGCTTTGCGATCAGGTAAGCAACTTCGTACGATGCTGTGAGGATCGGTTTGTTGATTGGTACAAAGCCGAGAACAGGCAGGGTAGCCTTCATCGAATCTGGCTCTCTTCACCTTGAATTCAGCGAGCGTTGTGTTCTTGTATTCCCCATCTCCATGCAGCTTAAGGAAGTGCTCCCTTAGTTTTGCCGGTGCTAGACTAGAATTGCTCAACTTGGCATTGCAAATCATGCAGTTAGGACGGTGACTCCCATCACGTTCCGTTATACATGTGAATCCTTATTGTACATATTCGTCCGACCACTTTCTTTTTTTGCTCGACATAGTATGAAGGGATTAAAATATTAAGAAAGAAATCACACGACGTACCATCACGACAGTCACAAGTCGACTACCGAGCGCACCAAATTCCCTGCAGCACAGATAGGCCAAGCGATGTAGCGTGATCACTTGCAGCTAATGATGGCCAAGCCGGACGTGTCATCACGAATCATATGAGTCGGGTGTGTGTCTTAACCTCCGCCGAACCCCTGAGACTGACTCACCGAACCCCTGGGGTTCGATCGAATCCAGGTTAAGAACTACTGATCTAGCGTATATACGGGAAAGGCGCCCAACCACCATCTTAGGTAGGGAAGGCGGCCACCCGCTATTATTGCGTGTGGAAGGCGCCCAACTGCCATCTTATGTAGGAAAGGCGCACAAACGCCCTCTTAGGTAGGGAAAACAGCAAACCGCCATTTTGCGTGGGGAAGGCGCCCAACCACCATCTTACGTAGGGAAGGCGCCCAACTGCCATTTTTACATAGGAACGGTGCCCAACCGCCATCTTATGTAGGGAAGGTGCCCAACTGCCATATTATGTGGGGATGGCGCCCAACCGCCATTTTACGTAGGGAAGGCGCCCAACCACCATTTTACGATGGGAAGGTGGCCAACCGCCATCTTAGGTAGGGACTTTGCCCCACCACCATCTTGTGTGGGGAAGCCGCACAACTGCCATTTTAGGTAGGGACGTTGCCCTACCACCATCTTACGTGGGGAAGGTGCCCAACCACCATGATGCCCACCCTACCTGGGCATTATGAACCCACCCTTCCTAGCCATTATAACCCCACCTACCTGACCATTATGAACACACCCTACCTGGCCATTATAACCCCACCCTACCTGGCCATTATAACCCCACCCTACCTGGCCATTATAACCCCACCCTACCTGGCCATTATAACCCCACCCTACCTGGCCATTATAACCCCACCCTACCTGGCCATTATAACCCCACCCTACCTGGCCATTATGAACACACCCTACCTGGCCATTACAACCCCACCCTACCTGGCCATTATAACCCACCCTACCTGGACATTATGAACCCAGACCCACACGGCACTGACAATCGAAGGCACCAAACCCCACAAAAAAATCGTCTGCAACGTTTTTTCACATCCTGGTGACTTCATATATAATGATAACAATCATATTTACAATAATAACATACAAAACAACTACACACATACAATTCTATTTTAACACACACCACGTGGAAGGGTTGTAGCATGAGATAAGGGGGGTCCTGGGTAAGCTACTGGGCTTAGTCCCGTGTGGTGAGTGTGTGGTGGGGTTAGCGTGTGGTGAGTGCAGTGAGTGGCTGTGTCCAGTCCATGTCTGGCGGCCGCTCTTCAGTCGTCTTCCACAGCTGGTCCCCACGATAGTGAGTGTGGTAAGTGGGTGTGTGTGTGGGGTGAGTGAGTGTGTGTGTGGGGTGAGTGTGGGGTGAGAGTGTGGGGTGAGTGTGTGTGTGTGGCTGGGTGGGTGGTGCGGTGCTGCTGCTCGTGATCGTGGTGGTTGGCACCGACTCCACCACCACACCGCTACTCTGCCGTGGGCCGCCCACCACACAGCAGCAGGTGGAAGATCGAGGAGAGTGAGCGGAGCGCCCTGCCCATTTGGGCCAGGCCACCTCGCTTCTTTTTCCTCTTCTCCTGCTGCTGTTGAACTTCCTCCTCTTCCATCTGCTCCTCCTCTTCTGTCTTCTCCTCCACTTGCATCTTCTCCTCTTCCTCCGTCTCATCCTCCTCCTCTTCCTCCTCCTCAGTCTGATCCTCTTCCTCCTCCTCCTCAGTCTGATCCTCCTCCACCTCCTCCTCCACCTCCTCTTCCACCTCCTCCTCCACCTCCACCTCCTCCACCACCTTTTCCTTATCCTCCACCTCCTCTGTCTCATCCTCCTCCAGTGATGATGATGATGGGGGCTTCTTCTCCGACTCAGCTCTGTGGAGAGAGAGGCAGCAGCACCACAGCGGCGCATCATCATCGTCACACTGCTACTACAACCAGAGGTCGCAGTCGGTCGCAGTCGGTCCCCACGGCCAGAAGTGGACCTGGCCATCACAAATGAAAGCAGCTCAACCAAGTGGCCGATATCATCATCATCGTCACGTGGGGATTCATAGCGGCAGCCAAAATACTCTAAATGCATATAGATGCATAGAAACCCATACTCATAGAGACCCATACAGACCCACAGAGACCCATACTCAGAGACCCTGCACTGAGCATACAGAGGGCGTCTCACCGTGGATCCATAGCTCCAAAGGCCTCGCTGGTGGTGGGGGTGGCCTCGATGGTGGTGGGGGTGGCCTCGTTGGTGGTGGTTGTGGCCTCGCTGGTGATGGGGGTGGCCTCGCTGGGGGTGGGGGTGGCCTCGCTGGTGGTGGGGGTGGCCTCGCTGGTGGTGGCCTCGATGGTGGTGGGGGTGGCCTCGCTGGTGATGGAGGTGGCCTCGCTGGTGGTGGGGGTGGCCTCGATGCTGATGGGGGTGACCTCGCTGATGGTGGGGGTGGCCTCGCTGGTGGTGGCCTCGATGGTGATGGTGAAGGGGGCGACCTCGCTGGTGGTGGGGGTGACCTCGCTGGTGGTGGGGGTGGCCTCGCTGGTGGTGGGGGTGGCCTCGATGGTGATGGGGGTGGCCTCGCTGGTGGTGGGGGTGGCCTCGCTGGTGGTGGGGGTGGCCTCGCTGGTGGTGGGGGTGGCCTCGATGCTGACAGGGGTGGCCTCACTGATGGTGGGGGTGGCCTCGCTGGTGGTGGCCTCGATGATGATGGGAGTGGCCTCGATGGTCGTGAGGATAGATTCGATGGTGGTGGGGGTGGCCTCGATGGTGGTGGCATCGATGTCGGTTGGGGTGGCCTCGATAGTGGTGGGGGTGGCCTGGATGGTGGTGGGGGTGGCCTGGATGGTGGTGGGGGTGGCCTCGCTGGTGGTGGCCGTGGCCTCGCTGGTGGTGGCCTCGATGGTGATGGGGGTGGCCTCGATGGTGGTTGGGGTGGCCTCGATGGTGGTGGGGGTGGCCTCGATGGTGGTGGGGGTGGCCTCGATGGTGGTGGGGGTGGCCTGGATGGTGGTGGGGGTGGCCTCGATGGTGGTGGGGGTGGCCTCGCTGGTGGTGGCCTCGATGGTGGTTGGGGTGGCCTCGATGGTGGTGGGGGTGGCCTCGCTGGTGGTGGGGGTGGCCTCGCTGGTGGTGGGGGTGGCCTCGCTGGTGGTGGGGGTGGCCTCGCTGGTGGTGGGGGTGGCCTCGCTGGTGGTGGGGGTGGCCTCGCTGGTGGTGGGGGTGGCCTCGCTGGTGGTGGGGGTGGCCTCGATGCTGATGGGGGTGGCCTCGCTGATGGTGGGGGTGGCCTCGCTGGTGGTGGCCTCGATGGTGATGGGGGTGGCCTCGATGGTGGTGGGGATAGACTCGATGGTGGTGAGGGTGGCCTCGATGGTGGTTGGGGTGGCCTCGATGGTGGTGGGGGTGGCCTGGATGGTGGTGGGAGTGGCCTGGATGGTGGTGGGGGTGACCTCGCTGGTGGTGGGGGTGGCCTCGCTGGTGGTGGCCTCGATGGTGATGGGAGTGGCCTCGATGGTGGTGGGGGTGGCCTCGATGGTGGTGGGGGTGGCCTCGATGGTGGTGGGGGTGGCCTCGCTGGTGATGGGGGTGGCCTCGCTGGTGGTGGGGGTGGCCTCGCTGGTGGTGGGGGTGGCCTCGCTGGTGGTGGGGGTGGCCTCGATGCTGATGGGGGTGGCCTCGCTGATGGTGGGGGTGGCCTCGCTGGTGGTGGGGGTGGCCTCGATGCTGATGGGGGTGGCCTCGCTGATGGTGGGGGTGGCCTCGCTGGTGGTGGCCTCGATGGTGATGGGGGTGGCCTCGATGGTGGTGGGGGTGGCCTCGATGGTGGTTGGGGTGGCCTCGATGGTGGTGGGGGTGGCCTGGATGGTGGTGGGAGTGGCCTGGATGGTGGTGGGGGTGGCCTCGATGGTGGTGGGGGTGGCCTCGATGGTGGTGGGGGTAGCCTCAATAGTGGTGGGGGTGGCCTCGATGGTGGTGGGGGTGGCCTCGATGGTGTTGGGGGTGGCCTGGATGGTGGTGGGGGTGGCCTCGATGGTGGTGGCCTGGATGGTGGTGGGGGTGGCCTGGATGGTGGTGGGGGTGGCCTGGATGGTGGTGGGGGTGGCCTGGATGGTGGTGGTGGTGGCATGGATGGTGGTGGGGGTGGCCTCGATGGTGGTGGGGGTGGCTTCGATGGTGGTTGGGGTGGCCTCGATGGTAGTGGGGGTGGCCTCGCTGGTGGTGGGGGTGGCCTCGATGGTGGTGGGGGTGGCCTCGCTGGTGGTGGGGGTGGCCTCGATGCTGATGGGGGTGGCCTCGCTGATGGTGGGGGTGGCCTCGCTGGTGGTGGCCTCGATGGTGATGGGGGTGGCCTCGATGGTGGTGGCCTCGATGGTGGTTGGGGTGGCCTCGATGGTGGTGGGGGTGGCCTCGATGGTGGTGGGAGTGGCCTCGATGGTGGTGGGGGTGGCCTCGATGGTGGTGGGGGTGGCCTCGATGGTGGTGGGGGTGGCCTCGATGGTGGTGGGGGTGGCCTCGATGGTGGTGGGGGTGGCCTCGATGGTGGTGGCCTCGATGGTGGTGGGGGTGGCCTGGATGGTGGTGGGGGTGGCCTCGATGGTCATGGGGGTGGCCTGTATGGTGGTGGGGGTGGCCTGGATGGTGGTGGGGGTAGCATGGATGGTGGTGGGGGTGGCCTCGATGGTGGTGGGGGTGGCCTCGATGGTGGTGGGGGTGGCATGGATGGTGGTGGGGGTGGCCTCGATGGTGGTGGGGGTGGCATGGATGGTGGTGGCCTCGATGGTGGTGGGGGTGGCCTGGATGGTGGTGGGGGTGGCCTGGATGGTGGTGGGGGTGGCATGGATGGTGGTGGGGGTGGCCTCGATGGTGGTGGGGGTGGCCTCGATGGTGGTGGGGGTGGCATGGATGGTGGTGGGGGTGGCCTCGATGGTGGTGGGGGTGGCCTCGATGGTGGTGGGGGTGGCCTCGATGGTGGTGGGGGTGGCCTGGATGGTGGTGGGGGTGGCCTCGATGGTGGTGGGGGTGGCCTCGATGGTGGTGGGCGTGGCCTCGATGGTGGTGGGGGTGGCCTCGATGGTGGTGGGGGTGGCCTCGATGGTGGTGGGGGTGGCCTCGATGGTGGTGGGGGTGGCATGGATGGTGGTGGGGGTGACCTCGATGGTGGTGGGGCTGGCTTCCATGGTGGTTGGGGTGGCCTCGATGGTGGTTGGGGTGGCCTCGATGGTGGTGCGGGTGGCCTGGATGGTGGTCTGGGTGGCCTGGATGGTGGTGGGGGTGGCCTGGATGGTGGTGGGTATGGCCTCGATGGTGGTGGGGGTGGCCTCGATTGTGGTGGGGGTGGTCTGGATGGTGGTGGGGGTGGTCTGGATGGTGGTGGGGGTGGCCTCGATGGTGGTGGGGGTGGCCTCGTTCTGGAGCCAGCTGTGACTCAGTGCCTGCTCCGGTGTCATGCGGAGTTCTGGATCCCACCTGGGGGGGCGGGGGGATGGTGAGAGGGGAGGTGAGGATTTGATGTTCCCATCTGTGCGTGCGTGTGCGTGCGTGTGCGTGCGTGTGCGTGCGTGTGCGTGCGTGTGCGTGCGTGTGCGTGCGTGTGCGTGCGTGTGCGTGCGTGTACGTGCGTGTGTGTAATGGAGAGCGGTGGTGCTATGAACCTGGCAGAAACCCGAGTTAGATTCCTGCTCACGGCCAACACCATTGACAGCGATTCTATTATTTGAAACGGTCCTGGGCCTCCCCTAGGTCGACACAGCCTCAAATGAGTACCTGGTTTAGCGGTCTGTAAACATCGCTACTGGCGAGACAAAGGTGGCCGGGCGTGGTGGTGCTGGCCACCCACCTCCTCTGTGTGTGCCACAGTGCCAGTAGCCTTCATAGGCGGTGCTGCTACTCGCTACTGATAACATCACTTGCCCCTACAGCCTGTTAGAGGCAACACGGGGATCTTTGTGTATAGATGCTGCTACTCGCTACTACTAACAGCACTTGCCCCTACAGTCTGCTTGAGGCTACATCGGGGGTCTTTGTCTAGGTTCTTACTGCAGGCAGCTGCTAATGAAGGCCACCAGCTGAGCTCCACATCCCCGCAGCACCAAATGCAGGGGGACACTTGCCGGGAGTCGTTTCCTGGCCGGGCAGTGAGGCTGGCCGGCCTCGTCTGTAGGACAAAGACAGAGATAGATATACATACACACAGAGAGAGAAAGAGACAGAGAGATAAACAAAGATACAGAGAAAGAGCAAGAGAGACAGAGACACATACACACAGAGACAGAGAGATGGAAATAGAGACAGAGAGACGGAAAGAGAGACACACAGAGAGAGCCACGCAGTGTCACCAACCACCACATCACCCACCCACTCACCCACCCACATACCCACCCACATACCCACCAACTCACTCACCCACCTACCCACTCACCCACCCACATACCCACCCACATACCCACCAACTTACTCACCCACCTACCCACTCACCCACCTACCCACCCACTCACCCCCCTACCCACCTACCCACCTACCCATCCACTCACCCACCCACCTACCCACCCACCTACCCACCCACTCACCCACCTACCCACCTACTCACCCACCTACCCACCCACTCACCCACCTACCCACCCACTCACCCACCTACCCACCCACTCACCCACCTACCCACCCACTCACCAACCTACCCACCCACACACTCACCCACCTACCCACCTACCCATCCACTCACCCACCTATCCACCGACCCTCTGACCCACCTACCCACCCACCCACTCACCCACCTACCCACCCACTCACCAACCTACCAACAACCTACCCACCCACGCACACACTTACCCACCTACCCATCTACCCATCTACCCACCCACACGACGGTTCTTAATCGACCCACCCAGGTCGTTACTGAGTGGGCCCAAACCCCCAGCTCTTCCCTCTCTCTCCCCCCAGGCCCCCCCACCCCATTACCAGCACCATCGCCACCACCAACACCTCACCACCATTACCTCACCACCACCCCACCACCTCACCACCAGTACCACCACCTCACCACCACACCGCTACCCCTACAACACCACCACCTCACCACTACCACCTCTACGCCACCACCAAACCACGACCACCACCTCACCACCACCACACCACCACCACCTCACCACCACACCGCTAGCCCTACACCACCACCACCTCACCGCTAGCCCTACACCACCACCTCACCACCACTTCGCCACCACCATTGTCACCTCTACACCACCACTACCACCATACCACCACACTGCTACCCCTGCAACACCACCACATCACCACCACCACTACACCACCACCTCACCACCACCACTGCCACCTCTACACCACCACCAGGACCATCACAACACCACCATCGCCACCTCACCCCCACTACCTCTCCACCACCTCACCACCACACCGCTACCCCTACAACACCACCTCACCACCACCACACTACCACCACACCATCACCACCTCACCACCACACCGCTACCCCTACAACACCACCACCTCACCACCACCACACCACCACCTCACCACCACCACACCACCACCACCATCGCCACCACCAACACCTCTCCACCACGACCTCACCACTACCTCACCACCACCACACCACCACCTCACCACTGCCACCTCTACACCACCACAACTACCACACCACCTCTACACCATCACCACACCACCATCACACCACCCTTCAACTCACCAAAGTAGGCCGCTCTTTTGCGAGCTTTCTCCACCATTTCTTTTGGAGGCATGCCCAGGATCTGTGCAACCGTTTCAAGACAGAGACACAGAGAGACACACGCATGTTACACGGATGTTACACGCGTGTTACACACGGGGACCTATAGAGAGATCCATAGAGATCCAGAGACGTATATAGAACCATTGGGACTCATAGAGACCCATACAGATTCACAGAGACCCATACAGAGACCCATACGGACACACAGAGACCCATACATAGACCCATAGAGGTCCAGAGACTCATATATAATCATTGGAATCCACAGAGACCCACACTAAAACTGAATTGTTTTTATTTCACCAGGAAAGGCCCCACTGAGCTACGTTTTTCATCGGCCGTACGACGGAAGACCTGAACGTGACATTATCGTTGTTGCTCAGCACATCTAGCATCATGGGTGAGTAGGTGGGTGGGGGGATGAGTGGGTGGGTGGGTGGGTATGGGGGGGTGGGTGAATGGGTGCGTAGGTGGGTGGGTAAGTGGGTAGGTGAGTGGGTGGGTGAGTGGGTGGGTGAGTGGATGGGTGAGTGGGTGGGTAGGTGGGTGAGTGAGTGGGTGGGTAGGTCGGTGGGTGTGTAGGTGGGTGGGTGACTGGGTGGGTAGGTGGGTGGGTCAATGAGTAGGTGGGTGGGTGGGTGAGGGGGTGGGCGAGTGGGTGGATAGGTGGATGAATGAGTGGGTGGGTAGGTAGGTGGGTGAGTGGGTGGTTACGTGGGTGTGTAGGTGGGTGGGTGGCTGGGTAAGTAGGTGGGTGAGTGGGAGGGTAAGTAGGTAGATGGGTGGGTGGGTAGGTGTGTGGGTGAGTGAGTGGATGGGTAGGTAGGTGGGTGGGTAGGTGAGTGGGAGGGTGGGTGGTTGGGTGGCTGGTTGGGTGACTGGCTGACAGGGTTGGGTGACTGAGTGACTAGCTGGGTGACTGGCTGGCTGTGGGCCAGGTCGTCGCTCGAGGCCCCCCAGGGAGGCTCTCCAGTCACCTCGATACAGCATGCCAGGTGGTCGTCGCGGCTGAACGAGAGGAAGAGGTCCCTGTCGGTGGCCAACTTGGCTACGGTGCATCCCAGCGACCATGTGTCCACAGCACAGGTCGCCGGGTAGCCGAGAAGCACCTCAGGGGCCACGTATGCGAGGGTTGCTCCCACGTGCGAGGCTGTGCAGACGACAACAACAGCAGTGGTGATGATGATGATGAATGTAGACTGGGTACGTGTGTGTAGGTGGGTAAGTGTGTGTAGGTGGGTGTAGTCCGGCAAAACAACCTCCTACCTCCTCGCGGTGCCGGACGGGCAACACTGTCGTGGGCAGTGCTGTGGGGGGAGGGCCAATGCCCATTGGCCTCTCCCCTCATGGCGTCTGTGACCACCACAGTGGCTAAACGGGGGCACTGGACGGGTGCGAGGGGCTGGTAACCCCTCCACCTTCAATTAACCACCACTAAACTACGAATTAAACATAAACCTGTAACTAATAAGCTTGTGCCGGAGGCCCCGGGGGGTCAGGCTTTTATGACGTCTCCTGGCCAAACCCCATTTGGCGGAGCCAGGAGATTGAATTTTCACCCTCGGGGCTCCTCCAGAAACAACGAAAAACCATTGCGGATGGCCACGTGCAATGTTCGAACGCTCACTGCGGAGGAGAGGCTGCCACTCCTCTGTCGGGAGCTGGACCGGTACCGCCTGGATCTCTGTGGCATTCAGGAGGTCCGGTGGACCGGTTCTGGATCCTGCCACCATGAGGGGTGGACAGTCCTCTACTCGGGGCAGGAGACTGCCAAACAACAGGGTGTGGCTCTTCTTCTGAACAAAAGAATGAAGGGGCGTGGGAGCGTGGCGGTGAGGTGTGGGAAGCTGTAAGCCCCAGGATACTTTGGGCTCGCCTTCCCATCAATCAGAGGCGAGGAGTGGTGGTCGTGGTTACTTATGCCCCCACCAAAGACGAACATCCGTGGAGGGATGCAGGCAAAGCCGATGAGTCAGACGCTTTCTATGACCTCCTGTCACAGGTGCTGGCTAAAGTGGCCACTCGGGACAGAGTCATCTTGTTGGGTGACTTCAATTCCCGAGTTGGTCATGATGGTGGCACCTGGTCTGGAGTGATTGGAAGGCATGGGCCAGATCAGCTCAATAATAACGGTAGGAGGCTGCTAGATTTTTGTGCAGCCCATGGGCTTGTAATTACCAACACGCTCTTCCGGCATCGGCGCATCCACACAACATCATGGATACATGCCGGGTCCAAGCAAGAACATCTGCTGGACTACATAGTGACGGACCAGCGGATGCGAGCCCATGTCCTTGACACCAGGACCTACCGTGGAGCTGATCTGCCCTCTGACCATCGACTAGTCATCTGTAAGATGCGCCTGCCATTCTTCCACTCCGGTGGTGGGTGTTCACCCAGGATCCCATTCCAACCAAAAGTGGCCTGGTCTCAGTTAGCTGATGAAAGTTGCAAGTGAGAATTTCATCATCGCTTGCAGCTGGGGTTGGCATCGTCCCCCACTCCACCTGATGTCGAGGGTAAATGGGCGAGGTTTAAGACTGTGACTCATGCAGCTGCAATGGCTGCTTTGGGTACGCGGTCCAGACCTCCCCAGAAACCCTGGCTGACAGAGGAGGTGTTCAGGTTAATTGAGAAAAAGCGACAGGCCCACTCTCATCGCCTACAGCATCCCACGTCAGAGAATGAGGAGGTTTACCGCAGCCTTCGCTCGGAGGTTCGGAGAGCCGTAAGGCGCTGTAAGGATGGGTGGTGGTCGCGGGTTGCTGAGGAGATGGAGTCTGCCTCAGTGGCCCGCGATCACAAATCACTATTTAACTCCATCAAAAAAGTAACCTGCAGCGCCACACCTATTACCATCATTAGAGGAAAAAACGGTGATCCAATCTCCGACCCCCAGGAACAGGTTTGCAGATTTGCTGAACATTTCTGTGAGGTCCTGGGGGAGGGAAAATCTCTCAGCCAGGAAAACATCATGGCACAAAGTGGGGATAACCCTGCTGAGGCTGCGGTGCCTCAAACATTGGAAGAGGTCACCCCCTGTGAGTGGCTGGCTGAGGTGCCAGCTGTTGAGGAAGTACTGAGGGCGATCCGGAGTCTGAGACCAGGGAAGGCACCGGGCAGAGATGATCTCCCAAGCGAAATGCTGAGGGAGGGTGGCGTTTGTGCACAGACTGCCCTATATGACATCATAACAACAGTCTGGACCACTGGACGGGTTCCGCAGGACTGGAAGGATGCCCTGGTGGTCCCCCTCTTTAAGAAGGGGGACCGTGCCGATTGTAACAACTACAGGGGCATCTCACTCCTCAGTGTGCCGGGTAAGGTCCTGGCAAGGATTATTCAACATCGCCTTGCTAGGCACGCTGAGGAGAGGCTTGCGGAGCCCCAATGCGGTTTCAGGAAAGGGCGGTCCTGCACAGATGCCATATTTTCTGTCCGTCTGCTACAGCAGAGGTGTAGGGAATTCCAAAAAGACCTACATCTCTGCTTTATTGACCTGGTCAAGGCCTATGATACCATCAGTAGGACTGGGCTCTGGGTTGTTCTTCGTGCTTTCGGAGTCCCTGACCCTCTGCTCACAATCATTAAGGACCTTCATGATGGTGAGCGGGCCCGGGTAAAACTACGTGGCCGGGAGTCGGAGCCTTTCCCTGTACACCTTGGGGTGCGACAGGGATGTCCTCTGGCTCCCACATTATTTAACATCTATTTCGACTGCGTAGTTCGTGAAGCCTTCAATAGCTGTACCGGGGGAATTTCCATTTGGTACAGATATAATGGGAGGCTGATCGACGCCCGGGTGCGATCAAGGGATGGCTCCCTATTGGTCAACCACGTTATGTATGCCGATGATTTGGTAATAGCTGCTCATTCAGAAGAGGAGTTGGAGACGCTGCTGCTGAGACTGGAGCGTGCCACTAAGAGGTGGGGCCTTACCATCAGCCCCACCAAAACTAAGCACCTGCCTGGGTATTTTGTACCATCGGACACTCCACCCCCACAACTCCCAATTGGTGATGGGGCAGTTGTGGAGAGAGTGGAGAGTTTCCCATACCTGGGCAGTGTGCTTATGACCGGCTCCAGTTTATCAGCAGAGGTCTCACTCCGAATCAGTCGAGCGGCAATATCTTTTCATCGGTTGCGTAACGCTGTGTGGAAGCTACCTGGTCTGTCGCTCCGCACGAAGCTTCAGGTCTTCTCGGCCATGGTCATTCCCTCCCTTCTCTACGCTTGCGAAACGTGGACCCCCCTAGTGGAGCATCTTCGCCGGTTGGAAACATTTAGGCTGGCCTGCCTACGATCCATCCTGGGTTTAACCAGGCTGGATTGTGTGAGGAGCTCACAAGTCCTTGAAAGATCTGGGCAAAGTCCCATCAGTGAGCTCCTCCGGCAGGCAAGGCTGCGTTGGCTGGGTCATGTAGCCCGCATGCCCAGCCACCGCATGCCTAAACAGCTTTTGTTCGGCCGGATTGATGTGGTACACATCAATCTAGCACGGGCTAGAGAAGAGATGGATTGATGTGGTACAGGAGGACGTGGAGCTGAGTGGACTTGCCGATGACTGGTACCAGCGGTGTCAAGATCGGCCTCAGTGGAGGAGGCTCGTGAAGGACGCTACTGGGCAGTTGGAGGCAGTCGCCCTCCAACAACAACGGAGGGCGGAGGAGCGACGCTCACAACAACGAGTGGAGCGCCGGGTGGCTAAAGCACAGCAAGTTGGTACAGTAGGGGGCACAGGTGGTGCATCAGCCAGTCATCTCGGTCATCTCGGTCAGTCGACCCGTGGCACCTGGGTCTGCCCCGTGACCTCCTGCCAGCGGGCGTTCGACACTCCACGTGGCCTCAAGGTGCACATGGCCTGGCACAAGCGTCATGGTGACGTCACCGCCACTTAGTGGCGAATGGCGGTTGTTGTTGTAGGTGGGTGGGTGGGTTGGGTGGCTGGGGCGGTGGCTGGGTGGGTGGGTGGATGGTTGGGTGGGTGAGTGGGTGGGTGAGTGAGTGAGTGGGTAGATGGCTGGCTGGGTGGATGGGTGGGTGGATGGCTGGGTGGGTGGATGGATAAATAGGTGGGTGGGTGAGTGGGTGAGTGGGTGGGTGGGTGAGTGGGTGGGTGGGGGGATGGGTGTGTGGGTGGCTGGATGGGCAGGTCAGTGGGTGAGTGGGTGGGTGGCTGGATGGGTCGGTGGGTGGATGGGTGGGTGGGTGCATAAATGGATGGGTGGGTGGGTGTATGGCTGGGTGGAAGTGTGGGTGGATGCCTGGATGGGTGGGTGGATGGCTGGGTGAGTGGGTGGCTGGATGGCTGGGTGGGTGGATGGATGGCTGGGTAGGTGGATGGATAGATGGATGAGTGAGTGGGTGGATGGGTGTGTGGGTGGGTGGCTGGATGGGGGGGTCGGTGGGTGGATGGGTGGGTGGGTGGGTGGATGGATGGATGGCTGGCTGGGTGGGTGGGTGAGTGAGTGGGTGGCTGGGTGGGTGGATGGCTGGGTGGGTGGGTAGATGGCTGGGTGGGTGGATAGGTGGGTGGATGAGTGGGTGGATGAGTGGGTGGGTGGATGGAT
Source organism: Lampetra planeri (assembly GCF_965212315.1). Classification (NCBI taxonomy): domain Eukaryota; kingdom Metazoa; phylum Chordata; class Hyperoartia; order Petromyzontiformes; family Petromyzontidae; genus Lampetra; species Lampetra planeri. Next base: position 11,552,355 of record NC_136141.1, read on the forward strand.
GGATGGATAGATGGATGGGTGGGTGGGTGGGTGAGTGGGTTGCTGGGTCAGTGGCTGGGTGGCTGGGTCAGTGGCTGCGTGGGTGGGTGGATGGCTGGCTGGGTGGGTGAGTGGGTCGGTGAGTGGGTGGGTGAGTGGGTGGATGGCTGGGTGTGTGTGTGTGTGGGTGGATGGCCGGGTGGGTGGGTAGGTGAGTGGGTGGCTGGATGGCTGGGTGGGTGGGTGGGTGGATGGCTGGGTGGGTGGGTGGGTGGATGGCTGGGTGGGTGGGTGGATGGGTGGGTGGATGGGTTGATGGGTGAATGGATGTGTGGGTGGGTGGGTGAGCGGGTGGATGGGCGGGTTTGAGCGGGTGGATGGGTGGGTGGATGGGTGGATGGGTGGGTGGGTGGGTGGATGGGTTGATGGGTGAATGGATGTGTGGGTGGGTGGGTGAGCGGGTGGATGGGCGGGTTTGAGCGGGTGGATGGGTGGGTGGGTGGGTGGATGGGTGGATGGGTGGGTGGGTGGGTGGGTGGATGGGTGGGTGGATGGGTGGGTGGGTGGATGAGTGGGTGGATGGGTGGGTGGATAGGTGGGTGGGTGGATAGGTGGGTGGATGGATGGGTGGGTGGATGGATGGGTGGGTGGATAGATGGGTGAGTGGGTGGGTGAGTGGGTGTGTGGGTGGATGGGTGTGTGGGTGGGTGACTGGATGGGTGGGTGGATGGGTGGGTGGGTGGGTGGATGGATGGGTGGATGGATGGGTGGGTGGGTGGGTGGATGGGTGGGTGGGTGGGTGGGTGGATGGGTGGGTGGGTGGGTGGGTGGATGGGTGGGTGGGTGGGTGGATGCATGGATGGATAGATGGATGGGTGGGTGAGTGGGTGGGTGGGTAAGTGGGTGGGTGGATGGGTCAGTGGCTGGGTGGGTGGATGGCTGGGTGGGTGGGTGCATGGATGGATAGATGGATGGGTGGATGAGTGGGTGAATGGGTGGGTGGATGGGTGGGTGGGTGGCTTGATGGTGGGTCGGTGGGTGAGTTGATGGGTGGGTGGATAGATGGGTTGATGGGCAAATGGATGTGTAGGTGGGTGGATGGGTGGGTGGGTAAGCAGGTGGGTGGATGGGCCAGTAGGTGGGTGGATGGGTGGGTGGATTAGTGGGTGGATGTGCTGGGTGGATGGGTGGGTGGGTGGATGGGTGGGTGGATGGGTGGGTGGATGGGTGTGTGGGGGTGTCAGTGGGTGGATGAGTAGGTGGGTGAGTGGGTGAGTGAGTGGGTGGATGGATGGGTGGGTGTGTGTGGGTGTCTCCACCAAACCACACCCACTCACACATGTTTGTGCGTGTGGAGGGTGTCCACTCACTTTTGCCGTCCACAAAGAAGCTTGAGGCGAAGTTCCTGACCCTGACGATGCCGTCCGCGATGTTCGTCAATAGAACGTTGCTCTGGACAGGGAGCGAGCGGCAGGGAGGGGATTCACACCCAGAATGGTCATGGCGGTGAGTGTCGTCTACGACCGAGCATCTGTGCAGAGGGACTGCCTCCGCTCACAGACGTTGGACTTACGAACGTTTCAGAGATATGCGCAAAAAAAACAGTGACATCTACATCTGCAGAACGTGAAGAACCTGTGGCATCTACATCAACAGAAAACGGACAACCTGTGGCACCTCTAGAACGGGAAGAACCAGTGGCATCTACATCTACAGAACGTGAAGAACCAGTGGCATCTACATCTGCTGAACGTGAAGAACCAGTGGCATCTACATCTATAGGACGTGAAGACATAGTGGCATCTACAACTACAGAACGTGAAGAACCAGTGGCATCTACATCTACAGAACGTGACAGACCAGTGGCATCTACATCAACAGAACAGGAAAAACCTGTGGCACCTACAGAACGGGAAGAACCAGTGGCATCTACATCTACAAAACATGAAAAACCAGTGGCATCTACATCTACGGAACGTGAAAAACCAGTGGAATCTACATCTACAGAACATGGTGGACCAGTGGCATCTACATCTACAGAACATGAAGAACCAGTGGCATCTACATCAACAGAACATGAAGAACCTATGGCACCTCCAGAACGTGAAGAACCAGTGGTATCTACATCAACAAAACAGGAAAAACCTGTGGCACCTACACAACGGGAAGAACCAGTGGCATCTACATCTACAGAACATGAAAAACCAGTGGAATCGACATCAACAGAACGTGAAGAACCAGTGGCATCTACATCTACAGAACGTGACGGACAGTGGCATCTACATCAACAGAACAGGAAAACCCAGTGGCACCTACAGAACGGGAAGAACCAGTGGCATCTACATCTACAGAACGTGAAAAACCAGTAGCATCTACATCTGCAGAACGCGAACAACCAGTGGCATCGACATCTACAGAACGTGACGGACCAGTGGCATCGACAGCTACAGAACGTGAAGAACCAGTGGCATCTACATCAACAGAACATGAAGAAACTATGGCACCTCCAGAACGTGAAGAACCAGTGGTATCTACATCAACAAAACAGGAAAAACCTGTGGCACCTACAGAACGGGAAGAACCAGTGGCATCTACATCTACAGAACATGAAAAACCAGTGGAATCGACATCTACAGAACGTGAAGAACCAGTGGCATCTACAGAATGTGAAGAACCAGTGGTATCTACGTCTGCAGAACGTGAAGAACCAATGGCATCTACATCTGCAGAAAATGTAGAACCATTTGCATCTATATCTGCAGAAAATGTAGAACCATTTGCATCTACATCTACAGAACGTCAAGAACCAGTGGCATATATATCTACAGAACGTGAAGAACCAGTGGCATCTACATCTACAGAACGTGACGGACCAGTGGCATCTACATCTGCGGAACGTGAAAAACTAGTGGCATCTACATCTACAGAACGTGAAGAACCAGTGGAATCTACATCTGCAGAACGTGAAGAACCAGTGGCATCTACATCTGCAGAAAATGTAGAACCATTTGCATCCACATCTGCAAAACACGAAAAACGAGTGGCATCTACATCTGCATAACGTGAAGAACCAGTAACATATACATCTGCAGATCGTGAAGAACCAGTGGGATCTAGATCTACAGAACGTGAAGAACCAGTGGTATCTACATCGGCAGAACATGAAGAACCAGTGGCATCTACATCTGCAGAACGTGAAGAACCAGTGACATCTGCAGAATGTGAAGAACCAGTGGAATCTACATCTGCAGAACGTGAAGAACCAGTGACATCTACATCCGCAGAATATGAAGAAGCAGTGGCATCTACATCTGCAGAACAGGAAGAACCAGTGGCATCTACATCTGCAGAACATGAAGAACCAGTGACATCTACATCTGCAAAACGTGAAGAACCTGTGGTATCTACATCAACAGAACAGGAAAAACCAGTGGCACCTACAGAACGGGAAGAACCAGTGGCATCTACATCTACAAAACGTGAAGAACCAGTGGCATCTACATCTACAAAACGTGAAAAACCAGTGGTATTTACATCTACAGAACGTGAAGGACCAGTGGCATCTACATCTGCGGAACGTGAAAAACTAGTGGCATCTACATCTGCAGAAAATGTAGAACCATTTGCATCTACATCTGCAGAACGTGAAAAACCAGTGACATATACATCTGCAGATCGTGAAGAACCAGTGGGATCTAGATCTACAGAACGTGAAGAACCAGTGGTATCTACATCGGCAGAACATGAAGAACCAGTGGCATCTACATCTGCAGAACGTGAAGAACCAGTGACATCTACATCTGCAGAATGTGAAGAACCAGTGGAATCTACATCTGCAGAACGTGAAGAACCATTGACATCTACATCTGCAGAACACGAAGAACCAGTGGCATCTACATCTGCAGAACGTGAAGAACCTGTGGCATCTACATCAACAGAACAGGAAAAACCAGTGGAATCGACATCTACAGAACGTGAAGAACCAATGGCATCTACATCTACAGTACGTGAAGAACCAGTGGTATCTACATCTGCAGAACGTGAAGAACCAGTGGCATCTACATCTGCAGAAACTGTAGAACAATTTGCATCTACATCTGCAGAACATGAAGAACGAATGGCATCTACATCTACAGAACATGAAGAACCAGTGGCATCTACATCTACAGAACGTGACAGACCAGTGGCATCTACATCTACGGAACGTGAAGAACCAGTGGAATCTACATCTACAGAACGTCAAGAATCAGTGGCATCTACATATACAGGACGTGAAGACATAGTGGCATCTACATCAACAGAACGTGAAGAACCAGTGGCATCTACATGTACAAAACGTGAAGAACCAGTGGCATCTATATCTACAGAACGTGAAAAACCAGTGACATCTACATCTGCAGAACGTGAAGAACCTGTCGCATCTACATCAACAGAACAGGAAAAACCGGTGGCACCTACAGAACGGGAAGAACCAGTGGCATCTACATCTACAAAACATGAAAAACCAGTGGCATCTACATCTACAGAACGTGAAGAACCAGTGGTATCTACATCTGCAGAACATGAAGAACGAGTGGCATCTGCATCTGCAGAACATGAAGAACAATTTGCATCTACATCTGCAGAACATGAAGAATGAGTGGCATCTATATCTACAGAACATGAAGAACCAGTGGCATCTACATCTGCAGAATGTGAAGAACCAGTGGCATCTACATCTACAGAACGTGAAGAACCAGTGGCATCTACAAAACGTGAAAAATCACTGGCATCTACATCTGCAGAACGTGAAGAACCAGTGGCATCTACAGAAGGTGAAGAACCAGTGGCCTCTACAGAACGTGAAGAACCATTGGCATCTACATCCAAAGAACATGAAAAACCAGTGGCATCTACATCTGTAGAATGTGAAGAACCAGTGGTATCTACATAGCATGAAGAACCAGTGGCATCTACATATACAGAACGTGAAGAAAGAGTGGCATCTACAGAACGTGAAGAACCAGTGGCATTTACATCTAAAGAAAGTGACGGACCAGTGGCATGTACATCTACAGAACGCGAAGAACCAGTGGCATCTACATGTACAGAACGTGAAGAATGAGTGGCATCTACAGAACGTGAAGGACCAGTGGCATCTACATCTAAAGAAAGTGACGGACCAGTGGCATCTACATCTACAGAACGTGAAGAACCAGTTGCATCTACATCTACAGAACGTGAAGAACCAATGGCATCTACATCTACAAAACGTGAAGAACCAGTGGCATCTACATCTACAAAACGTGAAGAACCAGTGGTATCTACATCTACAGAACATGAATAACCAGTGACAGCTACATCCGCAGAACATGAAGAACCAGTGGCATCTACATCTGCAGAACGTAACGAACCAGTGGTATCTATACTCTTTGTTTTTTTCGGTAAAGTCACGTAGGTATAAAATAAAATAAATGAAATCACGACGTTTCCATTGCAACACAAGCAATCATCAGCTGGGAAAACCACTGCAAGAAAATGTTTTGCTGAAGTGGGAGAGAGAGTTGCTGTCGTAAGAGGTTTTCCAGGCAAGAAAGGGGGAGGAGCAAGGGAGGAGAGGGAGGTGTGGGCATGTGGGGTAGGGGAAGGGGAAGCGCTGCGTGGACGCCAGGAAAGGGACGCGAGGCAGGGGGGGGGGGAAGTGGGCGGGGCTGGGAGTGGGAGGCCGAGAGAGCTGGGGATGCGGAGGGGAACAAAACAGAGTAGAAGTATTAATCTTAATTTTGGAGCTTTCGTGACTGCAGGAATTATTCTTTGGTTCTTTCGGTAAAGTCACGTATAAAGATAAAATAATAAATTAAATAATAGCATAATACGACGTTTCGATTGCAACACAAGCAATCATCATCAGGTATAAAAGAAATAGAAACAAAAATCTAACCAGAAAACTATAGACAGACATATAAGCAGACAGATATCACAAAGATACACAGAGAGAGAACACGTATCGGCACAAAGAGAGAGGTCGTCTCTATGACGAGGCCTTAAATATAGAGAGGGGGTGGGGGCGGAGAGAGGGAGGGGGCAGAGAAAAAATTAGCATGTCAATGAGTGGACAACGACGTGGTAGCAATCTTTGAAATACGTAATCTACCAGGCTATGTGTTAATTGTGTGTTGACCGACTCTCTGTGTTGCATTACATTACATTTCGATATTTTGCTAGGTTATTTAATTTTAGTGTGTCTTTCTCCTAATTTTAAGCTTATCTTTTTTCTCTCTCTCCGGTTGTTTGTTTTCTCTCTCTGCCTTTGTCCTCTCTTTGGAATTTTCACACTTAAATCTAACTTAGCAAACTTTGAAATACGTAATCAACCAGGCTATGCGTTAATTGTGTGTTGATCGACTCTCTGTGTTGCATTACATTACATTTCGATATTTTGCTGGGTTATTTAATTTTAGTGTGTCTTTCTCCTAATTTTCAAGCTTGTGTACCGTACCACGTCGTTGTCCACTCATTGACATGCTAATTTTTTCTCTGCCCCCTCCCTCTCTCCGCCCCCGCCCCCTCTCTATATTTAAGGCCTCGTCATAGAGACGACCTCTCTCTTTGTGCCGATACGTGTTCTCTCTCTGTGTATCTTTGTGATATCTGTCTGCTTATATGTCTGTCTATAGTTTTCTGGTTAGATTTTTGTTTCTATTTCTTTTATACCTGATGATGATTGCTTGTGTTGCAATCGAAACGTCGTATTATGCTATTATTTAATTTATTATTTTATCTTTATACGTGACTTTACCGAAAGAACCAAAGAAGAGTAGTAGTACCCGGCAGATATGATAGACGACAACCACTACAGAGCAGTTAGGGTTTTACGTAGTTAATAATATCCTTCCAATGATTGCTCAATTTGTATCCATCTTCTCGGTTGAAGTTATGTCTATGTTTATATATCTGGATGGCTTCATGAACAAACCTTTGATAGTAGCCCGAAGGTTTGTACAGTACCTTGGTCTCGGAAAAAAACAATATCACAAGAGCCCACAGCGTTATAACAATGGTCAGCTACGGCAGAGATATTGGTTCTGCCGTGTTTCAGATCTGCCTTGTGTTCGCGAACACGGTCCGAGATGTGTCGTTTCGTTTCCCCAATGTAACAGCCATACACCCATCCATATAATTCACCATGGAAGTGGAGAAGGATGTTAAGCTACCATTTCTGGATGTTTTGTTTGAGAAGAGGCCTGACGGCTCGTTGGGACACTGTCTACAGGAAAGCCACCCACACAGATTCCTATCTGAAACCTGATTCCCACCCCCACCTGGCACAGACTAATTCCCTCGTCAAAACACTACACTATAGGGCCCACTGCATTTCTGACCAACACCACCTAGCCAGTGAACTGGAACACGGACACCAGGCCCTCAAGATGAATGGGTACTCGGACCACATTATTCGCAAAGCTGTTTCTCCAACCATGGAGAAACAACCCCCTGAGATGCCAATCAAAACCATCAAGTTACCATACATAGCAGGTGTTACCAAAAAGATTTCCAAAATCTTAAACAAACACAAGATCCAGGTCCGATTCAATACAGTACACAAAATCTGTTATCTAATCCCATCTGTGAAGGATGTCATTGCTGACATGCAATATCATGGAGTCTACAAACTAAGTTGCACCTGTGGTGGCTGTTACATTGGGGAAACGAAACGACATATCTCGGACCGTGTTCGCGAACACAATGCAGATCTGAAACCCGGCAGAACCAATACCTCTGCCATAGCTGACCATTGTTATAACGCTGTGGGCTCACATAATATTGTTTTTTTCCGAGACCAAGGTACTCTGCAAACCTTCGGGCTACTATCAAAGGTTTGTTCATGAAGCCATCCAGATATATAAACATAGACATAACTTCAACCGAGAAGTTGGATACAAATTGAGCAATTATTGGAAGGATGTTATTAACCAGGTAAAACCCTAACTGCTTTGTAGTGGTTATCGTCTATCATATCTGTCGGGTACTACTACTCTATTTTGTTCCCCTCCGCGTCCCCAGCTCTCACGGCCTCCCACTCCTAGCCCCGCCCACTTCCCTCCCCCCCAGCCTCGCATCCCTCTCCTGGTGTCCACGCAGAGCTTCCCCTCCCCCTACCACAAACCCCCACCCCTACCTCTCCCCCCTTGCTCCTCCCCCAATCTTGCCTGTGTAGTAGGTTCAAAGAGACTTGGATGACGTAGTCGGAGGCACACTTATTTATTAACCATTCCACTCTATACAGGCCAAGGTATACAACACTCAAAGGGGTATCGGCTCCTTCACCTGTCTAACAGGGAGATCCCACAATCTATCCCGGCTAGCCTACTCCCAGGTCCTCCACTACAGAGCTAGGGGAGGCTAGCTGACCCAGCTCTGGCCAAGCTGGGATTACGGCACCCTGAGTCCCCAGACCGGCTCTTACAAGAACATCGGCTCTGGGCTCTCGGGGCCACGCCACTGGCTTGCTCTGGTTGGTCCTTAGAAGGACGGCGATCCAGGGGAGTCCCACGGCCTATCTAGCCGGTCTTCCTTCTTCACTGGTTTAAGCTAAACACTGAACCCCGAGCCCACCGGCTCACCGCCTTATATAGCAACTCCCCCACCGAGAGGTGGGGCCGTGGGGGATCACAGCGCCGTTTCAGCCCCACAGGCTAAACGATGCGGACGTGGATGTAAGCATCCTTCCGCGTGCGGGCATAACCACCCCTGGTGTGTTTGTTCGCCCTCCCGTAACACCTCTACACCTGTATAACCTCTTACCACGGCAACTCTCTCTCCCACTTTAGCAAAAAAAATTATTGCTGTGGTTTTCCCACCTGATGATTGCTTGTGTTGCAATCGAAACGTCATGAATTAATTTATTTTATTTTATATCTACGTGACTTTACCAAAAGAACCAAAGAGTATCGAACCCTGCAGTCACAAAAACTTCAAATCTAGATCAGTGGTATCTACATCTACAGAACGTGAAAAACCAGTGACATCTACATCTGCAGAACGTGAAGAACCGTCTCACATTGACATGCTAATCTCTAATCTCGAGCAAAACAATGGCTTCTTCAGCACCGTAACCGTGGGGTTACATTAACAGATTGACATGCTAATCTCTAGCAATGCAATGGCCGAGGTTTACCTAGCTCTGCGATCTTACATTTATTTGCAAATTCCATCTCTAGCCCCGCCCACTTACCCTTGGGTAGTACCGATCTCAAACCTTTATAACCTATGGCTGCAATAGCTCTCTCGCTATATTTCTTCCTGCTTCAGCAGTCCGCCGGCTGTATTTTTTCACCTGAAGACGATTGCTTGTGTTGCGATCGAAGCGTCGTGATTTTTTAATATTTGATTTTTTCTATCTACGTGACTTTACCGAAAGACCCAAATAGTATGAAAAACCAGTGGCATTTACATCTGCAGAACATGAAGAACCAGTGACATCTACATCTGCAGAACTTGAATAATCAGTGGCATTTACATTGGCAGAACATTAAGAACCAGTGGAATCTACATCTGCAGAACGTGAAGAACCAGTGGCATTTAAATCTGCAGAGCAAGCATCAGCGCCCCAGCGTGTACTCACCCACACACACAGACACCCACATACACACACTCACACACAGACACCCACACACAGACACCCACACACAGACACCCACACACATAGACACCCATACACACAGACACCCATACACAGCGAGCACTCCACTCACGGGCTTGATGTCCCCGTGTACGATGCCCCGGGACTTGGTGTGGGCCAAGAAGTGGAGGATTGACCTAGTGTACGACCTCACCGCGTCCTCGTAACTTTGCCACAGCGTCATCTCTCTGAGCACGCAATGGAGTTTCGCCCTGCCATGTGGAGAGACAGCGACAACGTCAGTGACGTCAGCGACGACGTCAGCGACGACATCAGTGACAGCATCGGTTAGCGTCCTGCGCTGCAAACCTGGCGAACCGGGCTCGATTCCTGCTCATGGCCAACACCCAGTGATGATTATCTGAACAGGTCCTGGGCCTACCCTAGGTCGACTCAGCCTCAAATGAGTACCTGGTGCGATGTGTAAACATCGCCACTGGGGAGACAAAGGCGGCCACGCGTGGTGTTGACCACCCACCTCCTCGTGTGCCGTTCCAGCCTTTATAGGTGCTCACTAACAGCACTTGCCGCTACAGTCTGTTAAGGCTATATGGGGGATCTTTGATCTTTGTGTGCGTATGTTGAAATTCATTCACACCGTACGTAGCCAAGCGTGCTAATGTGTGGGTCTCTATGGGTGTCTGTGTGGGTGTCTCTGTGGGTCTCTATGGGTCTCTGTGGGTCTGGGTGTCTGTGTGTCTCTGTGTGTGTGCATATGTTGAACTTCTGTCGCACCATATGTAGCCAACCGTGCTAATGTGTGGGTCTCTATTGATGTCTGGGTGGGTGTCTATGTGGGTCTCAATGGGTCTCTGTGTCTAGTTGTCTGTGGATCTCTGTGTGTAAACGTATGCAGAACTTATTTTGCACCATACGTAGCCAACCGTACTAATGTATGGGTCTCTATGGGTGTCTCTGTGGTTTTATGGGTCTCTGTTAGTGTCTGTGGGTCTCTGGGTCTGGGTGTCTGTGGGTCTCTATGTTCGAATTTTGAACTTATTTTGCACCATTTGTAGCCAACTGTGCTAATGTATGGGCATGGGTGTCTATGGGTCTGTATGGGTGGTGGTGGTGTTGTGGTGGTGGTGGTGTTGTGGTGGTGGTGTTTGGTGGTGTTTGGTGGTGGGTGGTGGTGGATGGGTGGTGGGGGGTGGGTGTGGATGTGGTGATGGTGGGTGGTTGGGTGGGTAGTGTGGTGGGTGGGTGGTGGAGGGTGAGTGGGTGACTGAGTGGGTGGGTTGATGGGTGAGTGGTGGTGGTGAGTGAGTCAGTGAGTGGTGGTGAGTGGCGGTGAGTGAGTGGGTGAGTGGTGGTGAGTGGTGGTGAGTGAGTGAGTGGGTGGAGGTGGGGATGGTGAGTAAGTCGGTGGTGGTGGTGAATGAGTGGGTGATGATGAGTGAGTGAATTAGTGAGTGGGAGAGTGAGTGAGTGTTGGTGGCGAGTGAATGAGTGAGTGAGTGGTAGTAGCGGTACTGGTGGTGTGCGTACTTCAATAGCTCCATGACAAGGCATTTGTGTCCTCGAAAGTAGAAAGTCTCCAGGACCCTGGCTACGTTATAGTCCACGTTGCTACGGTCGCTCTGGAGCTCCATGGACATCTGCAGCTCCGTTCTCTGGTGCTTTTCTTCCCTGGAGCTGCGAGCGAGTGAGCGAGTGCACAGAACGAGAGAGAGACAGAGAAACAAAGAGAGAAAGAGCGACAGAGAAAGAGACAGAGACATGAAGAAACAGAGATCAAGACGGAGAGACAGAGAAAGACACAGAGAGAGAGAGAGAGACAGACAGACAGACACAGAGAGTTTAGACTTTAATATACAAATGGCCACAATTATGCGGGCACTGGGTCTGTGTGTCAAACACTGAGCAGTAGTAGTGGGTCTGTGTGTGTAACACTGAGTAGTAGTAGTGGGACTGTGTGTGAAACACTGCGTAGTAGTAGTAGTAATAGGTCTGTGTGTGTAACACTGAGTAGTTAGTAGTGGGTCTGTGTGTGTAACACTGAGTAGTAGTAGTGGGTATGTGTGTGTAACACTGAGTAGTAGTAGTGGGTCTGTGTGTGTAACACCGAGTAGTAGTAGTGGGTCTGTGTGTGTAACACTGAGTAGTAGTAGTGGGTCTGTGTGTGTAACACTGAGTAGTAGTAGTGGGTCTGTGTGTGTAACACTGAGTAGTAGTAGTAGTGGTAGATTTGAAGCTTTCGTGACTGCAAGGATTCATATTCTTAGGTTTTTTCGGTAAAGTCACGTAGGTAAAAAAAATTAAATGATACAGCTGTCGGGCTGTGACAGTTCCACCTGAAGACGTCATTGATTTTTATTTTTATTTCACTTTGATTAATTTTAATTTTTTACCTACGTGACTTTACCGAAAAAACCTAAGAATAGTAGTAGTGGGTCTGTGTGTGTAACACTGAGTAGTAGTAGTGGGTATGTGTGTGTAACACTGAGTAGTAGTAGTGGGTCTGTGTGTGTAACGCTGAGTAGTAGTAGTGGGTCTGTGTGTGTGAAATACTGAGTAGTAGTAGTGGGTCTGTGTGTGTAACACTGAGTAGTCATAGTGGGTCTGTGTGTGTGACACTGAGTAGTAGTAGTGGGTCTGTGTGTGTAACACTGAGCAGTAGTAGTGGGTCTATGCGTGTGAAGTATTGGAAAATGACGGCAGGAAACTCCTTGACGGGAACACACTTCTTTTATTAAATCTTGACTTGTAACAATACAACGCGTGGCCTCTCTTCTTCACAATGCGGTCACCATACAACGGTACAACTCGTGACCTCTTCTCTCCGCCTTACGCTTCTCTTGACTCTCTTAGATTCTGTGCTGCTGGCTCTCTGTGCCTCGTGTAGACTCCGCGCCTCGGCTACACTCTTCTCTCGTCTCGTGTAGACTCTGCGCCTCTGCTACACTCTCCACTCGCCTCGTGTAGACTTTGCATCTCTCTCTGGCTACACCGTATGCATACTCGGCTCGTGTAGACCTTTCTCTCTCTCTGGCTACACCGTATGCATACTCGGCTCGTGTAGACCTTCCTCTCTCTCTGGCTACACACTATACATCACTCAGCTCGTGTAGACCGTTCTCTCTCTCTGGCTACACACTATACATTACTCAGCTCGTGTAGACCGTTCTCTCTCTCTGGCTACACACTATACATTACTCAGCTCGTGTAGACCGTTCTCTCTCTCTGGCTACACACTATACATTACTCAGCTCGTGTAGACCGTTCTCTCTCTCTGGCTACACACTTATACCTTACTCTCCTCTACTCTCCATTACTCTCCTCTCCGGGCTCTATCTCTACACCTTCGTCTTCATTCTTAGATGGTTCCACTTCTGCCCCCTGCTCCTCTGTGCATCACCTTATATACCTCTTCTTCCCGGGAGACGGAGCGGATGCGGACCTCAACGTCGGCACCGCTCCTCAGTTACCCAATCCCCACGCGCTATCCCTACGATCCGGTTCCGCTCAGCGCGTGTTTCCACTCCCCGACCAATCACACCGCGCTGCTACCCGATCACTCCCTCTGGGCGCGTCACCGGCACACAGCCAATCAGCAGCACTACCCCCACCCGCGCACTGACGCCTGCTCCTCCCCGTCAGCGCGCGTCACCACACACACACCCGTACATACGCGCTGGCACACGACATATACACCCAGCGCGTATCACCACTACACGTGTAACACTGAGTAGTAGTAGTGTGTCTGTGTGTGTAACACTGAGTAGTAGTAGTGGGTCTGTGTGTGTAACACTGAGTAGTAGTAGTGGGTCTGTGTGTGTAACACTGAGGAGTAGTAGTGGGTCTGTGTGTGTAACACTGAGTAGTAATAGTGGGTCTGTGTGTGTAACACTGAGTAGTAGTAGTGGGTCTGTGTGTGTAACACTGAGGAGTAGTAGTGGGTCTGTGTGTGTAACACTGAGTAGTAGTAGTGGGTCTGTGTGTGAAACACTGAGGAGTAGTAGTGGGTCTGTGTGTGTAACACTGAGTAGTAGTAGTAGTAGTAGTGGGTCTGTGTGTGTAACACTGAGTAGTAGTAGTGGGTCTGTGTGTGTAAAACTGAGCAGTAGTAGTGGGTCTGTGTGTGTAACACTGAGTAGTAGTAGTGGGTCTGTGTGTGTAACACTGAGTAGTAGTCATGGGTCTGTGTGTGCAACACTGAGTAGTAGTAGTGGGTCTGAGTGTGTAACACTGAGCAGTAGTAGTGGGTCTGAGTGTGTAACACTGTGTAGTAGTGGGTCTGTGTGTGTAACACTGAGTAGTAGTAGTGGGAATGTGTGTGTAACACTGAGGAGTAGTAGTGGGTCTGTGTGTGTAACACTGAGTAGTAATAGTGGGTATGTGTGTGTAACACTGAGTAGTAGTAGTGTGTCTGTGTGTGTAACACTGAGTAGTAGTAGTGGGTCTGTGTGTGTAACACTGAGTAGTAGTAGTGGGTCTGTGTGTGTAACACTGAGGAGTAGTAGTGGGTCTGTGTGTGTAACACTGAGTAGTAATAGTGGGTCTGTGTGTGTAACACTGAGTAGTAGTAGTGGGTCTGTGTGTGTAACACTGAGGAGTAGTAGTGGGTCTGTGTGTGTAACACTGAGTAGTAGTAGTGGGTCTGTGTGTGAAACACTGAGGAGTAGTAGTGGGTCTGTGTGTGTAACACTGAGTAGTAGTAGTAGTAGTGGGTCTGTGTGTGTAACACTGAGTAGTAGTAGTGGGTCTGTGTGTGTAAAACTGAGCAGTAGTAGTGGGTCTGTGTGTGTAACACTGAGTAGTAGTAGTGGGTCTGTGTGTGTAACACTGAGTAGTAGTCATGGGTCTGTGTGTGCAACACTGAGTAGTAGTAGTGGGTCTGAGTGTGTAACACTGAGCAGTAGTAGTGGGTCTGAGTGTGTAACACTGTGTAGTAGTGGGTCTGTGTCTGTAACACTGAGTAGTAGTAGTGGGAATGTGTGTGTAACACTGAGTAGTAGTAGTGGGTCTGTGTGTGTAACACTGAGTAGTAGTAGTGGGTCTGTGTGTGTAACACTGAGTAGTAGTCATAGGTCTGTGTGTGTAACACTGAGTAGTAGTAGTGGGTCTGAGTGTGTAACACTGAGCAGTAGTAGTGGGTCTGAGTGTGTAACACTGTGTAGTAGTGGGTCTGTGTGTGTAACACTGAGTAGTAGTAGTGGGAATGTGTGTGTAACACTGAGGAGTAGTAGTGGGTCTGTGTGTGTAACACTGAGTAGTAATAGTGGGTATGTGTGTGTAACACTGAGTAGTAGTAGTGGGTCTGTGTGTGTAACACTGAGGAGTAGTAGTGGGTCTGTGTGTGTAACACTGAGTAGTAGTAGTAGTGGGTCTGTGTGTGAAACACTGAGGAGTAGTAGTGGGTCTGTGTGTGTAACACTGAGTAGTAGTAGTGGGTCTGTGTGTGTAACACTGAGTAGTAGTAGTGGGTCTGTGTGTGTAACACTGAGCAGTAGTAGTGGGTCTGTGTGTGTAACACTGAGTAGTAGTAGTGGGTCTGTGTGTGTAACACTGAGTAGAAGTCATGGGTCTGTGTGTGCAACACTGAGTAGTAGTAGTGGGTCTGAGTGTGTAACACTGAGCAGTAGTAGTGGGTCTGAGTGTGTAACACTGTGTAGTAGTGGGTCTGTGTGTGTAACACTGAGTAGTAGTAGTGGGAATGTGTGTGTAACACTGAGTAGTAGTAGTAGTAGGTCTGTGTGTGTAACACTGAGTAGTAGTAGTGGGTCTGTGTGTGTAACACTGAGTAGTAGTCATGGGTCTGTGTGTGTAACACTGAGTAGTAGTAGTGGGTCTGAGTGTGTAACACTGAGCAGTAGTAGTGGGTCTGAGTGTGTAACACTGTGTAGTAGTGGGTCTGTGTGTGTAACACTGAGTAGTAGTAGTGGGAATGTGTGTGTAACACTGAGTAGTAGTAGTGGGTCTGTGTGTGTAACACTGAGTAGTAGTAGTGGGTCTGTGTGTGTAACACTGAGTAGTAGGAGTGGGTCTGTGTGTGTAACACTGTGTAGTAGTGGGTCTGTGTGTGTAACACTGAGTAGTAGTAGTGGGAATGTGTGTGTAACACTGAGTAGTAGTAGTGGGTCTGTGTGTGTAACACTGAGTAGTAGTGGGTCTGTGTGTGTAACACTGAGCAGTAGTAGTGGGTCTGTGTGTGTAACACTGAGTAGTAGTAGTGGGTCTGTGTGTGTAACACTGAGCAGTAGTAGTAGTGGGTCTGTGTGTGTAACACTGAGCAGTAGTAGTAGTGGGTCTGTGTGTGTAACACTGAGTAGTAGTAGTGGGTCTGTGTGTGTAACACTGAGTAGTAGTAGTGGGTCTGTGTGTGTAACACTGAGTAGTAGAAGTGGGTCTGTGTGTGTAACACTGAGCAGTAGTAGTGGGTCTGTGTGTGTAACACTGAGTAGTAGTAGTGGGTCTGTGTGTGTAACACTGTGTAGTAGTGGGTCTGTGTGTGTAACACTGAGTAGTAGTAGTGGGTCTGTGTGTGTAACACTGAGTAGTAGTAGTGGGTCTGTGTGTGTAACACTGAGCAGTAGTAGTAGTGGGTCTGTGTGTGTAACACTGAGCAGTAGTAGTAGTGGGTCTGTGTGTGTAACACTGAGTAGTAGTAGTGGGTCTGTGTGTGTAACACTGAGCAGTAAAAGTGGGTCTGTGTGTGTAACACTGAGCAGTAGTAGTGGGTCTGTGTGTGTAACACTGAGCAGTAGTAGTGGGTCTGTGTGTGTAACACTGAGTAGTAGTAGTGGGTCTGTGTGTGTAACACTGAGTAGCAGTAGTGGGTCTGTGTGTGTAACACTGAGTAGTAGTCATGGGTCTGTGTGTGCAACACTGAGTAGTAGTGGGTCTAAGTGTGTAACACTGAGCAGTAGTAGTGGGTCTGTGTGTGTAACACTGAGCAGTAGTAGTAGTGGGTCTGTGTGTGTAACACTGAGCAGTAGTAGTAGTGGGTCTGTGTGTGTAACACTGAGCAGTAGTAGTGGGTCTGTGTGTGTAACACTGAATAGTAGTAGTGGGTCTGTGTGTGTAACACTGAGTAGTAGAAGTGGGTCTGTGTGTGTAACATTGAGTAGTAGTAGTGGGTCTGTGTGTGTAACACTGAGTAGTAGTAGTGGGTCTGTGTGTGTAACACTGTGTAGTAGTGGGTCTGTGTGTGTAACATTGAGTAGTAGTAGTGGGTCTGTGTATGTAACACTGAGTAGTAGTAGTGGGTCTGTGTGTGTAACACTGTGTAGTAGTGGGTCTGTGTGTGTAACACTGAGTAGTAGTAGTGGGTCTGTGTGTGTAACACTGAGTAGTAGCAGTGGGTCTGTGTGTGTAACACTGAGCAGTAGTAGTAGTGGGTCTGTGTGTGTAACACTGAGCAGTAGTAGTAGTGGGTCTGTGTGTGTAACACTGAGTAGTAGTAGTGGGTCTGTGTGTGTAACACTGAGTAGTAGTAGTCGGTCTGTGTGTGTAACACTGAGTAGTAGTAGTGGGTCTGTGTGTGTAACACTGAGCAGTAGAAGTGGGTCTGTGTGTGTAACACTGAGCAGTAGTAGTGGGTCTGTGTGTGTAACACTGAGCAGTAGTAGTGGGTCTGTGTGTGTAACACTGAATAGTAGTAGTGGGTCTGTGTGTGTAACACTGAGCAGTAGTAGTGGGTCTGTGTGTGTAACACTGAATAGTAGTAGTGGGTCTGTGTGTGTAACACTGAGTAGTAGTAGTGGGTCTGTGTGTGTAACACTGAGCAGTAGTAGTGGGTCTGTGTGTGTAACACTGAGTAGTAGAAGTGGGTCTGTGTGTGTAACACTGAGCAGTAGTAGTGGGTCTGTGTGTGTAACACTGAGTAGTAGTGGGTCTGTGTGTGTAACATTGAGTAGTAGTAGTGGGTCTGTGTGTGTAACACTGAGTAGTAGTAGTGGGTCTGTGTGTGTAACACTGTGTAGTAGTGGGTCTGTGTGTGTAACACTGAGTAGTAGTAGTGGGTCTGTGTGTGTAACACTGAGTAGTAGTAGTGGGTCTGTGTGTGTAACACTGAGCAGTAGTAGTAGTGGGTCTGTGTGTGTAACACTGAGTAGTATTAGAGTGTCTGTGTGTGTAACACTGAGTAGTAGTAGTCGGTCTGTGTGTGTAACACTGAGTAGTAGTAGTGGGTCTGTGTGTGTAACACTGAGCAGTAGAAGTGGGTCTGTGTGTGTAACACTGAGCAGTAGTAGTGGGTCTGTGTGTGTAACACTGAGCAGTAGTAGTGGGTCTGTGTGTGTAACACTGAGCAGTAGTAGTGGGTCTGTGTGTGTAACACTGAGTAGTAGTAGTGGGTCTGTGTGTGTAACACTGAGTAGCAGTAGTGGGTCTGTGTGTGTAACACTGAGTAGTAGTCATGGGTCTGTGTGTGCAACACTGAGTAGTAGTGGGTCTGAGTGTGTAACACTGAGCAGTAGTAGTGGGTCTGTGTGTGTAACACTGAGTAGTAGTAGTGGGTCTGTGTGTGTAACACTGAATAGTAGTAGTGGGTCTGTGTGTGTAACACTGAGCAGTAGTAGTGGGTCTGTGTGTGTAACACTGAATAGTAGTAGTGGGTCTGTGTGTGTAACACTGAGTAGTAGAAGTGGGTCTGTGTGTGTAACATTGAGTAGTAGTAGTGGGTCTGTGTGTGTAACACTGAGTAGTAGTAGTGGGTCTGTGTGTGTAACACTGTGTAGTAGTGGGTCTGTGTGTGTAACATTGAGTAGTAGTAGTGGGTCTGTGTATGTAACACTGAGTAGTAGTAGTGGGTCTGTGTGTGTAACACTGTGTAGTAGTGGGTCTGTGTGTGTAACACTGAGTAGTAGTAGTGGGTCTGTGTGTGTAACACTGAGTAGTAATAGTGGGACTGTGTGTGTAACACTGAGTAGTAGTAGTAGAAGTGGGTCTGTGTGTGTAACACTGAGCAGTAGTAGTGGGTCTGTGTGTGTAACACTGAGCAGTAGTAGTGGGTCTGTGTGTGTAACACTGAGTAGTAGTAGTGGGTCTGTGTGTGTAACACTGAGTAGCAGTAGTGGGTCTGTGTGTGTAACACTGAGTAGTAGTCATGGGTCTGTGTGTGCAACACTGAGTAGTAGTGGGTCTGAGTGTGTAACACTGAGCAGTAGTAGTGGGTCTGTGTGTGTAACACTGAGTAGTAGTAGTGGGTCTGTGTGTGTAACACTGAATAGTAGTAGTGGGTCTGTGTGTGTAACACTGAGCAGTAGTAGTGGGTCTGTGTGTGTAACACTGAATAGTAGTAGTGGGTCTGTGTGTGTAACACTGAGTAGTAGAAGTGGGTCTGTGTGTGTAACATTGAGTAGTAGTAGTGGGTCTGTGTGTGTAACACTGAGTAGTAGTAGTGGGTCTGTGTGTGTAACACTGTGTAGTAGTGGGTCTGTGTGTGTAACATTGAGTAGTAGTAGTGGGTCTGTGTATGTAACACTGAGTAGTAGTAGTGGGTCTGTGTGTGTAACACTGTGTAGTAGTGGGTCTGTGTGTGTAACACTGAGTAGTAGTAGTGGGTCTGTGTGTGTAACACTGAGTAGTAGCAGTGGGTCTGTGTGTGTAACACTGAGCAGTAGTAGTAGTGGGTCTGTGTGTGTAACACTGAGCAGTAGTAGTAGTTGGTCTGTGTGTGTAACACTGAGTAGTAGTAGTGGGTCTGTGTGTGTAACACTGAGTAGTAGTAGTCGGTCTGTGTGTGTAACACTGAGTAGTAGTAGTGGGTCTGTGTGTGTAACACTGAGCAGTAGAAGTGGGTCTGTGTGTGTAACACTGAGCAGTAGTAGTGGGTCTGTGTGTGTAACACTGAGTAGTAGTAGTGGGTCTGTGTGTGTAACACTGAGTAGCAGTAGTGGGTCTGTGTGTGTAACACTGAGTAGTAGTCATGGGTCTGTGTGTGCAACACTGAGTAGTAGTGGGTCTGAGTGTGTAACACTGAGCAGTAGTAGTGGGTCTGTGTGTGTAACACTGAGTAGTAGTAGTGGGTCTGTGTGTGTAACACTGAATAGTAGTAGTGGGTCTGTGTGTGTAACACTGAGCAGTAGTAGTGGGTCTGTGTGTGTAACACTGAATAGTAGTAGTGGGTCTGTGTGTGTAACACTGAGTAGTAGAAGTGGGTCTGTGTGTGTAACATTGAGTAGTAGTAGTGGGTCTGTGTGTGTAACACTGAGTAGTAGTAGTGGGTCTGTGTGTGTAACACTGTGTAGTAGTGGGTCTGTGTGTGTAACATTGAGTAGTAGTAGTGGGTCTGTGTATGTAACACTGAGTAGTAGTAGTGGGTCTGTGTGTGTAACACTGTGTAGTAGTGGGTCTGTGTGTGTAACACTGAGTAGTAGTAGTGGGTCTGTGTGTGTAACACTGAGTAGTAGCAGTGGGTCTGTGTGTGTAACACTGAGCAGTAGTAGTAGTGGGTCTGTGTGTGTAACACTGAGTAGTAGTAGTAGTAGTGGGTCTGTGTGTGTAACACTGAGTAGTAGTAGTGGGTCTGTGTGTGTAAAACTGAGCAGTAGTAGTGGGTCTGTGTGTGTAACACTGAGTAGTAGTAGTGGGTCTGTGTGTGTAACACTGAGTAGTAGTCATGGGTCTGTGTGTGCAACACTGAGTAGTAGTAGTGGGTCTGAGTGTGTAACACTGAGCAGTAGTAGTGGGTCTGAGTGTGTAACACTGTGTAGTAGTGGGTCTGTGTCTGTAACACTGAGTAGTAGTAGTGGGAATGTGTGTGTAACACTGAGTAGTAGTAGTGGGTCTGTGTGTGTAACACTGAGTAGTAGTAGTGGGTCTGTGTGTGTAACACTGAGTAGTAGTCATAGGTCTGTGTGTGTAACACTGAGTAGTAGTAGTGGGTCTGAGTGTGTAACACTGAGCAGTAGTAGTGGGTCTGAGTGTGTAACACTGTGTAGTAGTGGGTCTGTGTGTGTAACACTGAGTAGTAGTAGTGGGAATGTGTGTGTAACACTGAGGAGTAGTAGTGGGTCTGTGTGTGTAACACTGAGTAGTAATAGTGGGTATGTGTGTGTAACACTGAGTAGTAGTAGTGGGTCTGTGTGTGTAACACTGAGGAGTAGTAGTGGGTCTGTGTGTGTAACACTGAGTAGTAGTAGTAGTGGGTCTGTGTGTGAAACACTGAGGAGTAGTAGTGGGTCTGTGTGTGTAACACTGAGTAGTAGTAGTGGGTCTGTGTGTGTAACACTGAGTAGTAGTAGTGGGTCTGTGTGTGTAACACTGAGCAGTAGTAGTGGGTCTGTGTGTGTAACACTGAGTAGTAGTAGTGGGTCTGTGTGTGTAACACTGAGTAGAAGTCATGGGTCTGTGTGTGCAACACTGAGTAGTAGTAGTGGGTCTGAGTGTGTAACACTGAGCAGTAGTAGTGGGTCTGAGTGTGTAACACTGTGTAGTAGTGGGTCTGTGTGTGTAACACTGAGTAGTAGTAGTGGGAATGTGTGTGTAACACTGAGTAGTAGTAGTAGTAGGTCTGTGTGTGTAACACTGAGTAGTAGTAGTGGGTCTGTGTGTGTAACACTGAGTAGTAGTCATGGGTCTGTGTGTGTAACACTGAGTAGTAGTAGTGGGTCTGAGTGTGTAACACTGAGCAGTAGTAGTGGGTCTGAGTGTGTAACACTGTGTAGTAGTGGGTCTGTGTGTGTAACACTGAGTAGTAGTAGTGGGAATGTGTGTGTAACACTGAGTAGTAGTAGTGGGTCTGTGTGTGTAACACTGAGTAGTAGTAGTGGGTCTGTGTGTGTAACACTGAGTAGTAGGAGTGGGTCTGTGTGTGTAACACTGTGTAGTAGTGGGTCTGTGTGTGTAACACTGAGTAGTAGTAGTGGGAATGTGTGTGTAACACTGAGTAGTAGTAGTGGGTCTGTGTGTGTAACACTGAGTAGTAGTGGGTCTGTGTGTGTAACACTGAGCAGTAGTAGTGGGTCTGTGTGTGTAACACTGAGTAGTAGTAGTGGGTCTGTGTGTGTAACACTGAGCAGTAGTAGTAGTGGGTCTGTGTGTGTAACACTGAGCAGTAGTAGTAGTGGGTCTGTGTGTGTAACACTGAGTAGTAGTAGTGGGTCTGTGTGTGTAACACTGAGTAGTAGTAGTGGGTCTGTGTGTGTAACACTGAGTAGTAGAAGTGGGTCTGTGTGTGTAACACTGAGCAGTAGTAGTGGGTCTGTGTGTGTAACACTGAGTAGTAGTAGTGGGTCTGTGTGTGTAACACTGTGTAGTAGTGGGTCTGTGTGTGTAACACTGAGTAGTAGTAGTGGGTCTGTGTGTGTAACACTGAGTAGTAGTAGTGGGTCTGTGTGTGTAACACTGAGCAGTAGTAGTAGTGGGTCTGTGTGTGTAACACTGAGCAGTAGTAGTAGTGGGTCTGTGTGTGTAACACTGAGTAGTAGTAGTGGGTCTGTGTGTGTAACACTGAGCAGTAAAAGTGGGTCTGTGTGTGTAACACTGAGCAGTAGTAGTGGGTCTGTGTGTGTAACACTGAGCAGTAGTAGTGGGTCTGTGTGTGTAACACTGAGTAGTAGTAGTGGGTCTGTGTGTGTAACACTGAGTAGCAGTAGTGGGTCTGTGTGTGTAACACTGAGTAGTAGTCATGGGTCTGTGTGTGCAACACTGAGTAGTAGTGGGTCTAAGTGTGTAACACTGAGCAGTAGTAGTGGGTCTGTGTGTGTAACACTGAGTAGTAGTAGTGGGTCTGTGTGTGTAACACTGAATAGTAGTAGTGGGTCTGTGTGTGTAACACTGAGCAGTAGTAGTGGGTCTGTGTGTGTAACACTGAATAGTAGTAGTGGGTCTGTGTGTGTAACACTGAGTAGTAGAAGTGGGTCTGTGTGTGTAACATTGAGTAGTAGTAGTGGGTCTGTGTGTGTAACACTGAGTAGTAGTAGTGGGTCTGTGTGTGTAACACTGTGTAGTAGTGGGTCTGTGTGTGTAACATTGAGTAGTAGTAGTGGGTCTGTGTATGTAACACTGAGTAGTAGTAGTGGGTCTGTGTGTGTAACACTGTGTAGTAGTGGGTCTGTGTGTGTAACACTGAGTAGTAGTAGTGGGTCTGTGTGTGTAACACTGAGTAGTAGCAGTGGGTCTGTGTGTGTAACACTGAGCAGTAGTAGTAGTGGGTCTGTGTGTGTAACACTGAGCAGTAGTAGTAGTGGGTCTGTGTGTGTAACACTGAGTAGTAGTAGTGGGTCTGTGTGTGTAACACTGAGTAGTAGTAGTCGGTCTGTGTGTGTAACACTGAGTAGTAGTAGTGGGTCTGTGTGTGTAACACTGAGCAGTAGAAGTGGGTCTGTGTGTGTAACACTGAGCAGTAGTAGTGGGTCTGTGTGTGTAACACTGAGCAGTAGTAGTGGGTCTGTGTGTGTAACACTGAATAGTAGTAGTGGGTCTGTGTGTGTAACACTGAGCAGTAGTAGTGGGTCTGTGTGTGTAACACTGAATAGTAGTAGTGGGTCTGTGTGTGTAACACTGAGTAGTAGTAGTGGGTCTGTGTGTGTAACACTGAGCAGTAGTAGTGGGTCTGTGTGTGTAACACTGAGTAGTAGAAGTGGGTCTGTGTGTGTAACACTGAGCAGTAGTAGTGGGTCTGTGTGTGTAACACTGAGTAGTAGTGGGTCTGTGTGTGTAACATTGAGTAGTAGTAGTGGGTCTGTGTGTGTAACACTGAGTAGTAGTAGTGGGTCTGTGTGTGTAACACTGTGTAGTAGTGGGTCTGTGTGTGTAACACTGAGTAGTAGTAGTGGGTCTGTGTGTGTAACACTGAGTAGTAGTAGTGGGTCTGTGTGTGTAACACTGAGCAGTAGTAGTAGTGGGTCTGTGTGTGTAACACTGAGTAGTAGTAGAGTGTCTGTGTGTGTAACACTGAGTAGTAGTAGTCGGTCTGTGTGTGTAACACTGAGTAGTAGTAGTGGGTCTGTGTGTGTAACACTGAGCAGTAGAAGTGGGTCTGTGTGTGTAACACTGAGCAGTAGTAGTGGGTCTGTGTGTGTAACACTGAGCAGTAGTAGTGGGTCTGTGTGTGTAACACTGAGTAGTAGTAGTGGGTCTGTGTGTGTAACACTGAGTAGCAGTAGTGGGTCTGTGTGTGTAACACTGAGTAGTAGTCATGGGTCTGTGTGTGCAACACTGAGTAGTAGTGGGTCTGAGTGTGTAACACTGAGCAGTAGTAGTGGGTCTGTGTGTGTAACACTGAGTAGTAGTAGTGGGTCTGTGTGTGTAACACTGAATAGTAGTAGTGGGTCTGTGTGTGTAACACTGAGCAGTAGTAGTGGGTCTGTGTGTGTAACACTGAATAGTAGTAGTGGGTCTGTGTGTGTAACACTGAGTAGTAGAAGTGGGTCTGTGTGTGTAACATTGAGTAGTAGTAGTGGGTCTGTGTGTGTAACACTGAGTAGTAGTAGTGGGTCTGTGTGTGTAACACTGTGTAGTAGTGGGTCTGTGTGTGTAACATTGAGTAGTAGTAGTGGGTCTGTGTATGTAACACTGAGTAGTAGTAGTGGGTCTGTGTGTGTAACACTGTGTAGTAGTGGGTCTGTGTGTGTAACACTGAGTAGTAGTAGTGGGTCTGTGTGTGTAACACTGAGTAGTAATAGTGGGACTGTGTGTGTAACACTGAGTAGTAGTAGTAGAAGTGGGTCTGTGTGTGTAACACTGAGCAGTAGTAGTGGGTCTGTGTGTGTAACACTGAGCAGTAGTAGTGGGTCTGTGTGTGTAACACTGAGTAGTAGTAGTGGGTCTGTGTGTGTAACACTGAGTAGCAGTAGTGGGTCTGTGTGTGTAACACTGAGTAGTAGTCATGGGTCTGTGTGTGCAACACTGAGTAGTAGTGGGTCTGAGTGTGTAACACTGAGCAGTAGTAGTGGGTCTGTGTGTGTAACACTGAGTAGTAGTAGTGGGTCTGTGTGTGTAACACTGAATAGTAGTAGTGGGTCTGTGTGTGTAACACTGAGCAGTAGTAGTGGGTCTGTGTGTGTAACACTGAATAGTAGTAGTGGGTCTGTGTGTGTAACACTGAGTAGTAGAAGTGGGTCTGTGTGTGTAACATTGAGTAGTAGTAGTGGGTCTGTGTGTGTAACACTGAGTAGTAGTAGTGGGTCTGTGTGTGTAACACTGTGTAGTAGTGGGTCTGTGTGTGTAACATTGAGTAGTAGTAGTGGGTCTGTGTATGTAACACTGAGTAGTAGTAGTGGGTCTGTGTGTGTAACACTGTGTAGTAGTGGGTCTGTGTGTGTAACACTGAGTAGTAGTAGTGGGTCTGTGTGTGTAACACTGAGTAGTAGCAGTGGGTCTGTGTGTGTAACACTGAGCAGTAGTAGTAGTGGGTCTGTGTGTGTAACACTGAGCAGTAGTAGTAGTTGGTCTGTGTGTGTAACACTGAGTAGTAGTAGTGGGTCTGTGTGTGTAACACTGAGTAGTAGTAGTCGGTCTGTGTGTGTAACACTGAGTAGTAGTAGTGGGTCTGTGTGTGTAACACTGAGCAGTAGAAGTGGGTCTGTGTGTGTAACACTGAGCAGTAGTAGTGGGTCTGTGTGTGTAACACTGAGTAGTAGTAGTGGGTCTGTGTGTGTAACACTGAGTAGCAGTAGTGGGTCTGTGTGTGTAACACTGAGTAGTAGTCATGGGTCTGTGTGTGCAACACTGAGTAGTAGTGGGTCTGAGTGTGTAACACTGAGCAGTAGTAGTGGGTCTGTGTGTGTAACACTGAGTAGTAGTAGTGGGTCTGTGTGTGTAACACTGAATAGTAGTAGTGGGTCTGTGTGTGTAACACTGAGCAGTAGTAGTGGGTCTGTGTGTGTAACACTGAATAGTAGTAGTGGGTCTGTGTGTGTAACACTGAGTAGTAGAAGTGGGTCTGTGTGTGTAACATTGAGTAGTAGTAGTGGGTCTGTGTGTGTAACACTGAGTAGTAGTAGTGGGTCTGTGTGTGTAACACTGTGTAGTAGTGGGTCTGTGTGTGTAACATTGAGTAGTAGTAGTGGGTCTGTGTATGTAACACTGAGTAGTAGTAGTGGGTCTGTGTGTGTAACACTGTGTAGTAGTGGGTCTGTGTGTGTAACACTGAGTAGTAGTAGTGGGTCTGTGTGTGTAACACTGAGTAGTAGCAGTGGGTCTGTGTGTGTAACACTGAGCAGTAGTAGTAGTGGGTCTGTGTGTGTAACACTGAGCAGTAGTAGTAGTTGGTCTGTGTGTGTAACACTGAGTAGTAGTAGTGGGTCTGTGTGTGTAACACTGAGTAGTAGTAGTCGGTCTGTGTGTGTAACACTGAGTAGTAGTAGTGGGTCTGTGTGTGTAACACTGAGCAGTAGAAGTGGGTCTGTGTGTGTAACACTGAGCAGTAGTAGTGGGTCTGTGTGTGTAACACTGAGCAGTAGTAGTGGGTCTGTGTGTGTAACACTGAGTAGTAGTGGGTCTGTGTGTGTAACACTGAGCAGTAGTAGTGGGTCTGTGTGTGTAACACTGAGTAGTAGTGGGTCTGTGTGTGTAACACTGAGTAGTAGTAGTGGGTCTGTGTGTGTAACACTGAGTAGTAGTAGTGGGTCTGTGTGTGTAACACTGAGCAGTAGTAGTAGTGGGTCTGTGTGTGTAACACTGAGTAGTAGTAGAGTGTCTGTGTGTGTAACACTGAGTAGTAGTAGTCGGTCTGTGTGTGTAACACTGAGTAGTAGTCATGGGTCTGTGTGTGCAACACTGAGTAGTAGTGGGTCTGTGTGTGTAACACTGAGTAGTAGTAGTGGGTCTGTGTGTGTAACACTGAGTAGTAATAGTGGGTCTGTGTGTGTAACACTGAGTAGTAGTAGTGGGTCTGTGTGTGTAACACTGAGTAGTAGTCATGGGTCTGTGTGTGTAACACTGAGTAGTAGTAGTGGGTCTGTGTGTGTAACACTGTGTAGTAGTGGGTCTGTTGGTGTAACACTGAGTAGTAGTAGTGGGTCTGTGTGTGTAACACTAAGTAGTAGTAGTGGGTCTGTGTGTGTAACACTGAGTAGTAGTAGTGGGTCTGTGTGTGTAACACTGAGTAGTAGTAGTAGTGGTAGATTTGAAGCTTTCGTGACTGCAATGATTCATATTCTTAGGTTTTTTCGGTAAAGTCACGTAGGTAAAAAAAATTTAATGAAACAGCTGTCGGGCTGTGACAGTTCCACCTGAAGACGTCATGATTTTTATTTTTATTTCACTTTGATTAATTTTAATTTTTTACCTACGTGACTTTACCGAAAAAACCTAAGAATAGTAGTAGTGGATCTGTGTGTGTAACACTGAGTAGTAGTAGTGGGTCTGTGTGTGTAACACTGAGTAGTAGTAGTGGGTCTGTGTGTGTAACGCTGAGTAGTAGTAGTGGGTCTGTGTGTGTGAAATACTGAGTAGTAGTAGTGGGTCTGTGTGTGAAACACTGAGTAGTAGTAGTGGGTGTGTGTGTGTAACACTGAGTAGTAGTAGTGTGTCTGTGTGTGTAACACTGAGTAGTAGTAGTGGGTCTGTGTGTGTAACACTGAGTAGTAGTAGTGGGTCTGTGTGTGTAACACTGAGGAGTAGTAGTGGGTCTGTGTGTGTAACACTGAGTAGTAATAGTGGGTCTGTGTGTGTAACACGGAGTAGTATTAGTAGGTCTGTGTGTGTAACACTGAGGAGTAGTAGTGGGTCTGTGTGTGTAACACTGAGTAGTAGTAGTCGGTCTGTGTGTGTAACACTGAGTAGTAGTAGTGGGTCTGTGTGTGTAACACTGAGCAGTAGAAGTGGGTCTGTGTGTGTAACACTGAGCAGTAGTAGTGGGTCTGTGTGTGTAACACTGAGTAGTAGTAGTGGGTCTGTGTGTGTAACACTGAGTAGCAGTAGTGGGTCTGTGTGTGTAACACTGAGTAGTAGTCATGGGTCTGTGTGTGCAACACTGAGTAGTAGTGGGTCTGAGTGTGTAACACTGAGCAGTAGTAGTGGGTCTGTGTGTGTAACACTGAGTAGTAGTAGTGGGTCTGTGTGTGTAACACTGAATAGTAGTAGTGGGTCTGTGTGTGTAACACTGAGCAGTAGTAGTGGGTCTGTGTGTGTAACACTGAATAGTAGTAGTGGGTCTGTGTGTGTAACACTGAGTAGTAGAAGTGGGTCTGTGTGTGTAACATTGAGTAGTAGTAGTGGGTCTGTGTGTGTAACACTGAGTAGTAGTAGTGGGTCTGTGTGTGTAACACTGTGTAGTAGTGGGTCTGTGTGTGTAACATTGAGTAGTAGTAGTGGGTCTGTGTATGTAACACTGAGTAGTAGTAGTGGGTCTGTGTGTGTAACACTGTGTAGTAGTGGGTCTGTGTGTGTAACACTGAGTAGTAGTAGTGGGTCTGTGTGTGTAACACTGAGTAGTAGCAGTGGGTCTGTGTGTGTAACACTGAGCAGTAGTAGTAGTGGGTCTGTGTGTGTAACACTGAGCAGTAGTAGTAGTTGGTCTGTGTGTGTAACACTGAGTAGTAGTAGTGGGTCTGTGTGTGTAACACTGAGTAGTAGTAGTCGGTCTGTGTGTGTAACACTGAGTAGTAGTAGTGGGTCTGTGTGTGTAACACTGAGCAGTAGAAGTGGGTCTGTGTGTGTAACACTGAGCAGTAGTAGTGGGTCTGTGTGTGTAACACTGAGCAGTAGTAGTGGGTCTGTGTGTGTAACACTGAGTAGTAGTGGGTCTGTGTGTGTAACACTGAGCAGTAGTAGTGGGTCTGTGTGTGTAACACTGAGTAGTAGTGGGTCTGTGTGTGTAACACTGAGTAGTAGTAGTGGGTCTGTGTGTGTAACACTGAGTAGTAGTAGTGGGTCTGTGTGTGTAACACTGAGCAGTAGTAGTAGTGGGTCTGTGTGTGTAACACTGAGTAGTAGTAGAGTGTCTGTGTGTGTAACACTGAGTAGTAGTAGTCGGTCTGTGTGTGTAACACTGAGTAGTAGTCATGGGTCTGTGTGTGCAACACTGAGTAGTAGTGGGTCTGTGTGTGTAACACTGAGTAGTAGTAGTGGGTCTGTGTGTGTAACACTGAGTAGTAATAGTGGGTCTGTGTGTGTAACACTGAGTAGTAGTAGTGGGTCTGTGTGTGTAACACTGAGTAGTAGTCATGGGTCTGTGTGTGTAACACTGAGTAGTAGTAGTGGGTCTGTGTGTGTAACACTGTGTAGTAGTGGGTCTGTTGGTGTAACACTGAGTAGTAGTAGTGGGTCTGTGTGTGTAACACTAAGTAGTAGTAGTGGGTCTGTGTGTGTAACACTGAGTAGTAGTAGTGGGTCTGTGTGTGTAACACTGAGTAGTAGTAGTAGTGGTAGATTTGAAGCTTTCGTGACTGCAATGATTCATATTCTTAGGTTTTTTCGGTAAAGTCACGTAGGTAAAAAAAATTTAATGAAACAGCTGTCGGGCTGTGACAGTTCCACCTGAAGACGTCATGATTTTTATTTTTATTTCACTTTGATTAATTTTAATTTTTTACCTACGTGACTTTACCGAAAAAACCTAAGAATAGTAGTAGTGGATCTGTGTGTGTAACACTGAGTAGTAGTAGTGGGTCTGTGTGTGTAACACTGAGTAGTAGTAGTGGGTCTGTGTGTGTAACGCTGAGTAGTAGTAGTGGGTCTGTGTGTGTGAAATACTGAGTAGTAGTAGTGGGTCTGTGTGTGAAACACTGAGTAGTAGTAGTGGGTGTGTGTGTGTAACACTGAGTAGTAGTAGTGTGTCTGTGTGTGTAACACTGAGTAGTAGTAGTGGGTCTGTGTGTGTAACACTGAGTAGTAGTAGTGGGTCTGTGTGTGTAACACTGAGGAGTAGTAGTGGGTCTGTGTGTGTAACACTGAGTAGTAATAGTGGGTCTGTGTGTGTAACACGGAGTAGTATTAGTAGGTCTGTGTGTGTAACACTGAGGAGTAGTAGTGGGTCTGTGTGTGTAACACTGAGTAGTAGTGTGAAACACTGAGGAGTAGTAGTGGGTCTGTGTGTGTAACACTGAGTAGTAGTAGTAGTGGGTCTGTGTGTGTAACACTGAGTAGTAGTAGTGGGTCTGTGTGTGTAACACTGAGCAGTAGTAGTGGGTCTGTGTGTGTAACACTGAGTAGTAGTAGTGGGTCTGTGTGTGTAACACTGAGTAGTAGTCATGGGTCTGTGTGTGCAACACTGAGAAGTAGTAGTGGGTCTGAGTGTGTAACACTGAGCAGTAGTAGTGGGTCTGAGTGTGTAACACTGTGTAGTAGTGGGTCTGTGTCTGTAACACTGAGTAGTAGTAGTGGGAATGTGTGTGTAACACTGAGTAGTAGTAGTGGGTCTGTGTGTGTAACACTGAGTAGTAGTAGTGGGTCTGTGTGTGTAACACTGAGTAGTAGTAGTGGGTCTGTGTGTGTAACACTGAGTAGTAGTCATAGGTCTGTGTGTGTAACACTGAGAAGTAGTAGTGGGTCTGAGTGTGTAACACTGAGGAGTAGTAGTGGGTCTGAGTGTGTAACACTGTGTAGTAGTGGGTCTCTGTGTGTAACACTGAGTAGTAGTAGTGGGAATGTGTGTGTAACACTGAGGAGTAGTAGTGGGTCTGTGTGTGTAACACTGAGTAGTAACAGTGGGTATGTGTGTGTAACACTGAGTAGTAGAAGTGGGTCTGTGTGTGTAACACTGAGGGGTAGTAGTGGGTCTGTGTGTGTAACACTGAGTAGTAGTAGTGGGTCTGTGTGTGAAACACTGAGGAGTAGTAGTGGGTCTGTGTGTGTAACACTGAGTAGTAGTAGTGGGTCTGTGTGTGTAACACTGAGTAGCAGTAGTGGGTCTGTGTGTGTAACACTGAGCAGTAGTAGTGGGTCTGTGTGTGTAACACTGAGTAGTAGTAGTGGGTCTGTGTGTGTAACACTGAGTAGTAGTAGTGGGTCTGTGTGTGTAACGCTGAGTAGTAGTAGTGGGTCTGTGTGTGTAACACTGAGTAGTAGTAGTGGGTCTGTGTGTGTAACGCTGAGTAGTAGTAGTGGGTCTGTGTGTGTGAAATACTGAGTAGTAGTAGTGGGTCTGTGTGTGAAACACTGAGTAGTAGTAGTGGGTCTGTGTGTGTAACACTGAGTAGTAGTAGTGTGTCTGTGTGTGTAACACTGAGTAGTAGTAGTGGGTCTGTGTGTGTAACACTGAGTAGTAGTAGTGGGTCGGTGTGTGTAACACTGAGTAGTAGTAGTGGGTCTGTGTGTGTAACACTGAGGAGTAGTAGTGGGTCTGTGTGTGTAACACTGAGTAGTAATAGTGGGTCTGTGTGTGTAACACTGAGTAGTAGTAGTAGGTCTGTGTGTGTAACACTGAGGAGTAGTAGTGGGTCTGTGTGTGTAACACTGAGTAGTAGTGTGAAACACTGAGGAGTAGTAGTGGGTCTGTGTGTGTAACACTGAGTAGTAGTCATGGGTCTGTGTGTGCAACACTGAGAAGTAGTAGTGGGTCTGAGTGTGTAACACTGAGCAGTAGTAGTGGGTCTGAGTGTGTAACACTGTGTAGTAGTGGGTCTGTGTCTGTAACACTGAGTAGTAGTAGTGGGAATGTGTGTGTAACACTGAGTAGTAGTAGTGGGTCTGTGTGTGTAACACTGAGTAGTAGTAGTGGGTCTGTGTGTGTAACACTGAGTAGTAGTAGTGGGTCTGTGTGTGTAACACTGAGTAGTAGTAGTGGGTCTGTGTGTGTAACACTGAGTAGTAGTCATAGGTCTGTGTGTGTAACACTGAGAAGTAGTAGTGGGTCTGAGTGTGTAACACTGAGCAGTAGTAGTGGGTCTGAGTGTGTAACACTGTGTAGTAGTGGGTCTCTGTGTGTAACACTGAGTAGTAGTAGTGGGAATGTGTGTGTAACACTGAGGAGTAGTAGTGGGTCTGTGTGTGTAACACTGAGTAATAATAGTGGGTATGTGTGTGTAACACTGAGTAGTAGTAGTGGGTCTGTGTGTGTAACACTGAGGGGTAGTAGTGGGTCTGTGTGTGTAACACTGAGTAGTAGTAGTGGGTCTGTGTGTGTAACACTGAGTAGTAGTAGTGGGTCTGTGTGTGTAACACTGAGCAGTAGTAGTGGGTCTGTGTGTGTAACACTGAGTAGTAGTAGTGGGTCTGTGTGTGTAACACTGAGTAGTAGTCATGGGTCTGTGTGTGCAACACTGATTAGTAGTAGTGGGTCTGAGTGTGTAACACTGAGGAGTAGTAGTGGGTCTGTGTGTGTAACACTGAGTAGTAGTAGTGGGAATGTGTGTGTAACACTGAGTAGTAGTCATAGGTCTGTGTGTGTAACACTGAGTAGTAGTAGTGGGTCTGAGTGTGTAACACTGAGCAGTAGTAGTGGGTCTGAGTGTGTAACACTGTGTAGTAGTGGGTCTGTGTGTGTAACACTGAGTAGTAGTAGTGGGAATGTGTGTGTAACACTGAGGAGTAGTAGTGGGTCTGTGTGTGTAACACTGAGTAGTAATAGTGGGTATGTGTGTGTAACACTGAGTAGTAGTAGTGGGTCTGTGTGTGTAACACTGAGGAGTAGTAGTGGGTCTGTGTGTGTAACACTGAGTAGTAGTAGTGGGTCTGTGTGTGAAACACTGAGGAGTAGTAGTGGGTCTGTGTGTGTAACACTGAGTAGTAGTAGTGGGTCTGTGTGTGTAACACTGAGTAGTAGTAGTGGGTCTGTGTGTGTAACACTGAGCAGTAGTAGTGGGTCTGTGTGTGTAACACTGAGTAGTAGTAGTGGGTCTGTGTGTGTAACACTGAGTAGTAGTCATGGGTCTGTGTGTGCAACACTGATTAGTAGTAGTGGGTCTGAGTGTGTAACACTGAGCAGTAGTAGTGGGTCTGAGTGTGTAACACTGTGTAGTAGTGGGTCTGTGTGTGTAACACTGAGTAGTAGTAGTGGGAATGTGTGTGTAACACTGAGTAGTAGTAGTGGGTCTGTGTGTGTAACACTGAGTAGTAGTAGTGGGTCTGTGTGTGAAACACTGAGGAGTAGTAGTGGGTCTGTGTGTGTAACACTGAGTAGTAGTAGTGGGTCTGTGTGTGTAACACTGAGTAGTAGTAGTGGGTCTGTGTGTGTAACACTGAGTAGTAGTAGTGGGTCTGTGTGTGTAACACTGAGTAGTAGTAGTGGGTCTGTGTGTGTAACACTGAGGAGTAGTAATGGGTCTGTGTGTGAAACACTGAGCAGTAGTAGTGGGTCTGTGTGTGTAACACTGAGCAGTAGTTGTGGGTCTGTGCGTGTAACACTGAGTAGTAGTAGTGGGTATGTGTGTGTAACACTGAGTAGTAGTAGTGGGTCTGTGTGTGTAACACTGAGAAGTAGTAGTGGGTCCGTGTGTGTAACACTGAGTAGTAGTAGTGAGACTGTGCGTATAACACTGAGTAGTAGTAGTGGCTCTGTGTGTGTAACACTGAGTAGTAGTAGTGGGTCTGTGTGTGTAACACTGAGGAGTAGTAGTGGGTCTGTGTGTGAAACACTGAGCAGTAGAAGTGGGTCTGTGTGTGTAACACTGAGTAGTAGTAGTGGGTCTGTGTGTGTAACGCTGAGTAGTAGTAGTGGGTCTGTGTGTGTGAAATACTGAGTAGTAGTAGTGGGTCTGTGTGTAACACTGAGTCATAGTGGATCTGTGTGTGTAACACTGAGTAGTAGTAGTAGTAGTGGGTCTGTGTGTGTAACACTGCGTAGTAGTAGTAGTGGATCTGTGTGTGTAACACTGAGTAGTAGTAGTGGGTCTGTGTGTGTAACACTGAGTAGTAGTAATGGGTCTGTGTGTGTAACACTGAGTAGTAGTAGTGGGTCTGTGTGTGTAACACTGAGTAGTAGTATTGGGTCTGTGTGTGTAACGCTGAGTCGTAGTAGTGGGTCTGTGTGTGTAACACTGAGTAGTAGTAGTGGGACTGTGTGTGTAACACTGAGTAGTAGTAGTGGGTCTGTGTGTGTAACACTGAGTAGTAGTAGTGGGTATGTGTGTGTAACACTGAGTAGTAGTAGTGGGTCTGTGTGTGTAACACTGAGTAGTAGTAGTGGGTCTGTGTGTGTAACACTGAGGAGTAGTAGTGGGTCTGTGTGTGTAACACTGAGTAGTAACAGTGGGTATGTGTGTGTAACACTGAGTAGTAGAAGTGGGTCTGTGTGTGTAACACTGAGGGGTAGTAGTGGGTCTGTGTGTGTAACACTGAGTAGTAGTAGTGGGTCTGTGTGTGAAACACTGAGGAGTAGTAGTGGGTCTGTGTGTGTAACACTGAGTAGTAGTAGTGGGTCTGTGTGTGTAACACTGAGTAGCAGTAGTGGGTCTGTGTGTGTAACACTGAGCAGTAGTAGTGGGTCTGTGTGTGTAACACTGAGTAGTAGTAGTGGGTCTGTGTGTGTAACACTGAGTAGTAGTAGTGGGTCTGTGTGTGTAACGCTGAGTAGTAGTAGTGGGTCTGTGTGTGTAACACTGAGTAGTAGTAGTGGGTCTGTGTGTGTAACGCTGAGTAGTAGTAGTGGGTCTGTGTGTGTGAAATACTGAGTAGTAGTAGTGGGTCTGTGTGTGAAACACTGAGTAGTAGTAGTGGGTCTGTGTGTGTAACACTGAGTAGTAGTAGTGTGTCTGTGTGTGTAACACTGAGTAGTAGTAGTGGGTCTGTGTGTGTAACACTGAGTAGTAGTAGTGGGTCGGTGTGTGTAACACTGAGTAGTAGTAGTGGGTCTGTGTGTGTAACACTGAGGAGTAGTAGTGGGTCTGTGTGTGTAACACTGAGTAGTAATAGTGGGTCTGTGTGTGTAACACTGAGTAGTAGTAGTAGGTCTGTGTGTGTAACACTGAGGAGTAGTAGTGGGTCTGTGTGTGTAACACTGAGTAGTAGTGTGAAACACTGAGGAGTAGTAGTGGGTCTGTGTGTGTAACACTGAGTAGTAGTCATGGGTCTGTGTGTGCAACACTGAGAAGTAGTAGTGGGTCTGAGTGTGTAACACTGAGCAGTAGTAGTGGGTCTGAGTGTGTAACACTGTGTAGTAGTGGGTCTGTGTCTGTAACACTGAGTAGTAGTAGTGGGAATGTGTGTGTAACACTGAGTAGTAGTAGTGGGTCTGTGTGTGTAACACTGAGTAGTAGTAGTGGGTCTGTGTGTGTAACACTGAGTAGTAGTAGTGGGTCTGTGTGTGTAACACTGAGTAGTAGTAGTGGGTCTGTGTGTGTAACACTGAGTAGTAGTCATAGGTCTGTGTGTGTAACACTGAGAAGTAGTAGTGGGTCTGAGTGTGTAACACTGAGCAGTAGTAGTGGGTCTGAGTGTGTAACACTGTGTAGTAGTGGGTCTCTGTGTGTAACACTGAGTAGTAGTAGTGGGAATGTGTGTGTAACACTGAGGAGTAGTAGTGGGTCTGTGTGTGTAACACTGAGTAATAATAGTGGGTATGTGTGTGTAACACTGAGTAGTAGTAGTGGGTCTGTGTGTGTAACACTGAGGAGTAGTAGTGGGTCTGAGTGTGTAACACTGTGTAGTAGTGGGTCTCTGTGTGTAACACTGAGTAGTAGTAGTGGGAATGTGTGTGTAACACTGAGGAGTAGTAGTGGGTCTGTGTGTGTAACACTGAGTAGTAACAGTGGGTATGTGTGTGTAACACTGAGTAGTAGAAGTGGGTCTGTGTGTGTAACACTGAGGGGTAGTAGTGGGTCTGTGTGTGTAACACTGAGTAGTAGTAGTGGGTCTGTGTGTGAAACACTGAGGAGTAGTAGTGGGTCTGTGTGTGTAACACTGAGTAGTAGTAGTGGGTCTGTGTGTGTAACACTGAGTAGCAGTAGTGGGTCTGTGTGTGTAACACTGAGCAGTAGTAGTGGGTCTGTGTGTGTAACACTGAGTAGTAGTAGTGGGTCTGTGTGTGTAACACTGAGTAGTAGTAGTGGGTCTGTGTGTGTAACGCTGAGTAGTAGTAGTGGGTCTGTGTGTGTAACACTGAGTAGTAGTAGTGGGTCTGTGTGTGTAACGCTGAGTAGTAGTAGTGGGTCTGTGTGTGTGAAATACTGAGTAGTAGTAGTGGGTCTGTGTGTGAAACACTGAGTAGTAGTAGTGGGTCTGTGTGTGTAACACTGAGTAGTAGTAGTGTGTCTGTGTGTGTAACACTGAGTAGTAGTAGTGGGTCTGTGTGTGTAACACTGAGTAGTAGTAGTGGGTCGGTGTGTGTAACACTGAGTAGTAGTAGTGGGTCTGTGTGTGTAACACTGAGGAGTAGTAGTGGGTCTGTGTGTGTAACACTGAGTAGTAATAGTGGGTCTGTGTGTGTAACACTGAGTAGTAGTAGTAGGTCTGTGTGTGTAACACTGAGGAGTAGTAGTGGGTCTGTGTGTGTAACACTGAGTAGTAGTGTGAAACACTGAGGAGTAGTAGTGGGTCTGTGTGTGTAACACTGAGTAGTAGTCATGGGTCTGTGTGTGCAACACTGAGAAGTAGTAGTGGGTCTGAGTGTGTAACACTGAGCAGTAGTAGTGGGTCTGAGTGTGTAACACTGTGTAGTAGTGGGTCTGTGTCTGTAACACTGAGTAGTAGTAGTGGGAATGTGTGTGTAACACTGAGTAGTAGTAGTGGGTCTGTGTGTGTAACACTGAGTAGTAGTAGTGGGTCTGTGTGTGTAACACTGAGTAGTAGTAGTGGGTCTGTGTGTGTAACACTGAGTAGTAGTAGTGGGTCTGTGTGTGTAACACTGAGTAGTAGTCATAGGTCTGTGTGTGTAACACTGAGAAGTAGTAGTGGGTCTGAGTGTGTAACACTGAGCAGTAGTAGTGGGTCTGAGTGTGTAACACTGTGTAGTAGTGGGTCTCTGTGTGTAACACTGAGTAGTAGTAGTGGGAATGTGTGTGTAACACTGAGGAGTAGTAGTGGGTCTGTGTGTGTAACACTGAGTAATAATAGTGGGTATGTGTGTGTAACACTGAGTAGTAGTAGTGGGTCTGTGTGTGTAACACTGAGGGGTAGTAGTGGGTCTGTGTGTGTAACACTGAGTAGTAGTAGTGGGTCTGTGTGTGTAACACTGAGTAGTAGTAGTGGGTCTGTGTGTGTAACACTGAGCAGTAGTAGTGGGTCTGTGTGTGTAACACTGAGTAGTAGTAGTGGGTCTGTGTGTGTAACACTGAGTAGTAGTCATGGGTCTGTGTGTGCAACACTGATTAGTAGTAGTGGGTCTGAGTGTGTAACACTGAGGAGTAGTAGTGGGTCTGTGTGTGTAACACTGAGTAGTAGTAGTGGGAATGTGTGTGTAACACTGAGTAGTAGTCATAGGTCTGTGTGTGTAACACTGAGTAGTAGTAGTGGGTCTGAGTGTGTAACACTGAGCAGTAGTAGTGGGTCTGAGTGTGTAACACTGTGTAGTAGTGGGTCTGTGTGTGTAACACTGAGTAGTAGTAGTGGGAATGTGTGTGTAACACTGAGGAGTAGTAGTGGGTCTGTGTGTGTAACACTGAGTAGTAATAGTGGGTATGTGTGTGTAACACTGAGTAGTAGTAGTGGGTCTGTGTGTGTAACACTGAGGAGTAGTAGTGGGTCTGTGTGTGTAACACTGAGTAGTAGTAGTGGGTCTGTGTGTGAAACACTGAGGAGTAGTAGTGGGTCTGTGTGTGTAACACTGAGTAGTAGTAGTGGGTCTGTGTGTGTAACACTGAGTAGTAGTAG
The DNA here is from genome assembly GCF_965212315.1 of Lampetra planeri. Lineage (NCBI taxonomy): Eukaryota > Metazoa > Chordata > Hyperoartia > Petromyzontiformes > Petromyzontidae > Lampetra > Lampetra planeri. The sequence goes on from NC_136141.1 coordinate 11,589,574, forward strand.
TGGGTCTGTGTGTGTAACACTGAGCAGTAGTAGTGGGTCTGTGTGTGTAACACTGAGTAGTAGTAGTGGGTCTGTGTGTGTAACACTGAGTAGTAGTCATGGGTCTGTGTGTGCAACACTGATTAGTAGTAGTGGGTCTGAGTGTGTAACACTGAGCAGTAGTAGTGGGTCTGAGTGTGTAACACTGTGTAGTAGTGGGTCTGTGTGTGTAACACTGAGTAGTAGTAGTGGGAATGTGTGTGTAACACTGAGTAGTAGTAGTGGGTCTGTGTGTGTAACACTGAGTAGTAGTAGTGGGTCTGTGTGTGAAACACTGAGGAGTAGTAGTGGGTCTGTGTGTGTAACACTGAGTAGTAGTAGTGGGTCTGTGTGTGTAACACTGAGTAGTAGTAGTGGGTCTGTGTGTGTAACACTGAGTAGTAGTAGTGGGTCTGTGTGTGTAACACTGAGTAGTAGTAGTGGGTCTGTGTGTGTAACACTGAGGAGTAGTAATGGGTCTGTGTGTGAAACACTGAGCAGTAGTAGTGGGTCTGTGTGTGTAACACTGAGCAGTAGTTGTGGGTCTGTGCGTGTAACACTGAGTAGTAGTAGTGGGTATGTGTGTGTAACACTGAGTAGTAGTAGTGGGTCTGTGTGTGTAACACTGAGAAGTAGTAGTGGGTCCGTGTGTGTAACACTGAGTAGTAGTAGTGAGACTGTGCGTATAACACTGAGTAGTAGTAGTGGCTCTGTGTGTGTAACACTGAGTAGTAGTAGTGGGTCTGTGTGTGTAACACTGAGGAGTAGTAGTGGGTCTGTGTGTGAAACACTGAGCAGTAGAAGTGGGTCTGTGTGTGTAACACTGAGTAGTAGTAGTGGGTCTGTGTGTGTAACGCTGAGTAGTAGTAGTGGGTCTGTGTGTGTGAAATACTGAGTAGTAGTAGTGGGTCTGTGTGTAACACTGAGTCATAGTGGATCTGTGTGTGTAACACTGAGTAGTAGTAGTAGTAGTGGGTCTGTGTGTGTAACACTGCGTAGTAGTAGTAGTGGATCTGTGTGTGTAACACTGAGTAGTAGTAGTGGGTCTGTGTGTGTAACACTGAGTAGTAGTAATGGGTCTGTGTGTGTAACACTGAGTAGTAGTAGTGGGTCTGTGTGTGTAACACTGAGTAGTAGTATTGGGTCTGTGTGTGTAACGCTGAGTCGTAGTAGTGGGTCTGTGTGTGTAACACTGAGTAGTAGTAGTGGGACTGTGTGTGTAACACTGAGTAGTAGTAGTGGGTCTGTGTGTGTAACACTGAGTAGTAGTAGTGGGTATGTGTGTGTAACACTGAGTAGTAGTAGTGGGTCTGTGTGTGTAACACTGAGTAGTAGTAGTGGGTCTGTGTGTGTAACACTGAGTAGTAGTAGTGGGTCTGTGTGTGTAACACTGAGTAGTAGTAGTGGGTCTGTGTGTGTAACACTGAGTAGTAATAGTGGGTCTGTGTGTGTAACACTGAGTAGTAGTAGTGGGTCTGTGTGTGTAACACTGCGTAGTAGTAGTAGTGGGTCTGTGTGTGTAACACTGAGTAGTAGTAGTGGGTCTGTGTGTGTAACACTGAGTAGTAGTAATGGGTCTGTGTGTGTAACACTGAGTAGTAGTAGTGGGTCTGTGTGTGTAACACTGAGTAGTAGTATTGGGTCTGTGTGTGTAACGCTGAGTCGTAGTAGTGGGTCTGTGTGTGAAATACTGAGCAGTAGTAGTGGGTCTGTGTGTATAACATTGCGTAGTAGTGGGTCTGTGTGTGTAACACTGAGCAGTAGTAGTGGGTATGTGTGTGTAACACTGAGTAGTAGTAGTGGGTCTGTGTGTGTAACACTGAGTAGTAGTAGTGGGTATGTGTGTGTAACACTGAGTAGTAGTAGTGGGTCTGTGTGTGTAACACTGAGTAGTAGTAGTGGGTCTGTGTGTGTAACACTGAGTAGTAATAGTGGGTCTGTGTGTGTAACACTGAGTAGTAGTAGTAGTGGGTCTGTGTGTGTAACACTGAGTAGTAGAAGTGGGTCTGTGTGTGTAACACTGAGTAGTAGTAATGGGTCTGTGTGTGTAACACTGAGTAGTAGTAGTGGGTCTGTGTGTGTAACACTGAGCAGTAGAAGTGGGTCTGTGTGTGTAACACTGAGTAGTAGTAGTGGGTCTGTGTGTGTAACGCTGATTAGTAGTAGTGGGTCTGTGTGTGAAATCCTGAGCAGTAGTAGTGGGTCTGTGTGTATAACATTGCGTAGTAGTGGGTCTGTGTGTGTAACACTGAGTAGTAGTAGTGGGTCTGTGTGTGTAACGCTGATTAGTAGTAGTGGGTCTGTGTGTGAAATCCTGAGCAGTAGTAGTGGGTCTGTGTGTATAACATTGCGTAGTAGTGGGTCTGTGTGTGTAACACTGAGTAGTAGTAGTGGGTATGTGTGTGTAACACTGAGTAGTAGTAGTGGGTCTGTGTGTGTAACACTGAGTAGTAGTAGTGGGTCTGTGTGTGTAACACTGAGTAGTAGTAGTGGGTCTGTGTGTGTAACACTGAGTGGTAGTAGTGGGTTTGTGTGTGTAACACTGAGTAGTAATAGTGGGTCTGTGTGTGCAACACTGAGTAGTAGTAGTAGTGGGTCTGTGTGTGTAACACTGAGTAGTAGTAGTGGGTCTGTGTGTGTAACACTGAGTAGTAGTATTGGGTCTGTGTGTGTAACGCTGAGTCGTAGTAGTGGGTCTGTGTGTGAAATACTGAGCAGTAGTAGTGGGTATGTGTGTGTAACACTGAGTAGTAGTAGTGGGTCTGTGTGTGTAACACTGAGTAGTAGTAGTGGGTCTGTGTGTGTAACACTGAGTAGTAGTAGTGGGTCTGTGTGTGTAACACTGAGTAGTAATAGTGGGTCTGTGTGTGTAACACTGAGTAGTAGTAGTAGTAGTGGGTCTGTGTGTGTAACACTGAGTAGTATTAGTGGGTCTGTGTGTGTAACACTGAGTAGTAGTAATGGGTCTGTGTGTGTAACACTGAGTAGTAGTAGTGGGTCTGTGTGTGTAACACTGAGCAGTAGAAGTGGGTCTGTGTGTGTAACACTGAGTAGTAGTAGTGGGTCTGTGTGTGTAACACTGAGTAGTAGTAGTGGGTCTGTGTGTGTAACACTGAGCAGTAGAAGTGGGTCTGTGTGTGTAACACTGAGTAGTAGTAGTGGGTCTGTGTGTGTAACACTGAGTAGTAGTAGTGGGTCTGTGTGTGTAACACTGAGTAGTAGTCGTGGATCTGTGTGTGTAACACTGAGTAGTAGTAGTGGGACTGTGTGTGTAACACTGAGTAGTAGTAGTGGGTCTGTGTGTGTAACACTGAGTAGTAGTAGTGGGTCTGTGTGTGTAACACTGAGTAGTAGTAGTGGGTCTGTGTGTGTAACACTGAGTAGTAATAGTGGGTCTGTGTGTGTAACACTGAGTAGTAGTAGTGGGTCTGTGTGTGTAACACTGAGTAGTAATAGTGGGTCTGTGTGTGTAACACTGAGTAGTAGTAGTAGTAGTGGGTCTGTGTGTGTAACACTGCGTAGTAGTAGTGGGTCTGTGTGTGTAACACTGAGTAGTAGTAGTGGGTCTGTGTGTGTAACACTGAGTAGTAGTATTGGGTCTGTGTGTGTAACGCTGAGTCGTAGTAGTGGGTCTGTGTGTGAAATACTGAGCAGTAGTAGTGGGTCTGTGTGTATAACATTGCGTAGTAGTGGGTCTGTGTGTGTAACACTGAGTAGTAGTAGTGGGTATGTGTGTGTAACACTGCGTAGTAGTAGTGGGTCTGTGTGTGTAACACTGAGTAGAAGTAGTGGGTATGTGTGTGTAACACTGAGTAGTAGTAGTGGGTCTGTGTGTGTAACACTGAGTAGTAGTAGTAGTAGTGGGTCTGTGTGTGTAACACTGAGTAGTAGAAGTGGGTCTGTGTGTGTAACACTGAGTAGTAGTAATGGGTCTGTGTGTGTAACACTGAGTAGTAGTAGTGGGTCTGTGTGTGTAACACTGAGCAGTAGAAGTGGGTCTGTGTGTGTAACACTGAGTAGTAGTAGTGGGTCTGTGTGTGTAACGCTGATTAGTAGTAGTGGGTCTGTGTGTGAAATCCTGAGCAATAGTAGTGGGTCTGTGTGTATAACATTGCGTAGTAGTGGGTCTGTGTGTGTAACACTGAGTAGTAGTAGTGGGTATGTGTGTGTAACACTGAGTAGTAGTAGTGGGTCTGTGTGTGTAACACTGAGTAGTAGTAGTGGGTCTGTGTGTGTAACACTGAGTAGTAGTAGTGGGTCTGTGTGTGTAACACTGAGTAGTAGTAGTGGGTTTGTGTGTGTAACACTGAGTAGTAATAGTGGGTCTGTGTGTGTAACACTGAGTAGTAGTAGTAGTGGGTCTGTGTGTGTAACACTGAGTAGTAGTAGTGGGTCTGTGTGTGTAACACTGAGTAGTAGTATTGGGTCTGTGTGTGTAACGCTGAGTCGTAGTAGTGGGTCTGTGTGTGAAATACTGAGCAGAAGTAGTGGGTATGTGTGTGTAACACTGAGTAGTAGTAGTGGGTCTGTGTGTGTAACACTGAGTAGTAGTAGTGGGTCTGTGTGTGTAACACTGAGTAGTAGTAGTGGGTCTGTGTGTGTAACACTGAGTAGTAATAGTGGGTCTGTGTGTGTAACACTGAGTAGTAGTAGTAGTAGTGGGTCTGTGTGTGTAACACTGAGTAGTAGTAGTGGGTCTGTGTGTGTAACACTGAGTAGTAGTAATGGGTCTGTGTGTGTAACACTGAGTAGTAGTAGTGGGTCTGTGTGTGTAACACTGAGCAGTAGAAGTGGGTCTGTGTGTGTAACACTGAGTAGTAGTAGTGGGTCTGTGTGTGTAACACTGAGTAGTAGTAGTGGGTCTGTGTGTGTAACACTGAGCAGTAGAAGTGGGTCTGTGTGTGTAACACTGAGTAGTAGTAGTGGGTCTGTGTGTGTAACACTGAGTAGTAGTAGTGGGTCTGTGTGTGTAACACTGAGTAGTAGTCGTGGATCTGTGTGTGTAACACTGAGTAGTAGTAGTGGGACTGTGTGTGTAACACTGAGTAGTAGTAGTGGGTCTGTGTGTGTAACACTGAGTAGTAGTATTGGGTCTGTGTGTGTAACGCTGAGTCGTAGTAGTGGGTCTGTGTGTGAAATACTGAGCAGTAGTAGTGGGTATGTGTGTGTAACACTGAGTAGTAGTAGTGGGTCTGTGTGTGTAACACTGAGTAGTAGTAGTGGGTCTGTGTGTGTAACACTGAGTAGTAGTAGTGGGTCTGTGTGTGTAACACTGAGTAGTAATAGTGGGTCTGTGTGTGTAACACTGAGTAGTAGTAGTAGTAGTGGGTCTGTGTGTGTAACACTGAGTAGTAGTAGTGGGTCTGTGTGTGTAACACTGAGTAGTAGTAATGGGTCTGTGTGTGTAACACTGAGTAGTAGTAGTGGGTCTGTGTGTGTAACACTGAGCAGTAGAAGTGGGTCTGTGTGTGTAACACTGAGTAGTAGTAGTGGGTCTGTGTGTGTAACACTGAGTAGTAGTAGTGGGTCTGTGTGTGTAACACTGAGCAGTAGAAGTGGGTCTGTGTGTGTAACACTGAGTAGTAGTAGTGGGTCTGTGTGTGTAACACTGAGTAGTAGTAGTGGGTCTGTGTGTGTAACACTGAGTAGTAGTCGTGGATCTGTGTGTGTAACACTGAGTAGTAGTAGTGGGACTGTGTGTGTAACACTGAGTAGTAGTAGTGGGTCTGTGTGTGTAACACTGAGTAGTAGTAGTGGGTCTGTGTGTGTAACACTGAGTAGTAGTAGTGGGTCTGTGTGTGTAACACTGAGTAGTAGTAGTGGGTCTGTGTGTGTAACACTGAGTAGTAATAGTGGGTCTGTGTGTGTAACACTGAGTAGTAGTAGTAGTAGTGGGTCTGTGTGTGTAACACTGCGTAGTAGTAGTAGTGGGTCTGTGTGTGTAACACTGAGTAGTAGTAGTGGGTCTGTGTGTGTAACACTGAGTAGTAGTAATGGGTCTGTGTGTGTAACACTGAGTAGTAGTAGTGGGTCTGTGTGTGTAACACTGAGTAGTAGTAGTGGGTCTGTGTGTGAAATACTGAGCAGTAGTAGTGGGTCTGTGTGTATAACATTGCGTAGTAGTGGGTCTGTGTGTGTAACACTGAGTAGTAGTAGTGGGTATGTGTGTGTAACACTGAGTAGTAGTAGTGGGTCTGTGTGTGTAACACTGAGTAGTAGTAGTGGGTATGTGTGTGTAACACTGATTAGTAGTAGTGGGTCTGTGTGTGTAACACTGAGTAGTAGTAGTGGGTCTGTGTGTGTAACACTGAGTAGTAGTAGTGGGTCTGTGTGTGTAACACTGAGTAGTAATAGTGGGTCTGTGTGTGTAACACTGAGTAGTAGTAGTAGTAGTGGGTCTGTGTGTGTAACACTGAGTAGTAGTAGTGGGTCTGTGTGTGTAACACTGAGTAGTAGTAATGGGTCTGTGTGTGTAACACTGAGTAGTAGTAGTGGGTCTGTGTGTGTAACACTGAGCAGTAGAAGTGGGTCTGTGTGTGTAACACTGAGTAGTAGTAGTGGGTCTGTGTGTGTAACGCTGATTAGTAGTAGTGGGTCTGTGTGTGAAATCCTGAGCAGTAGTAGTGGGTCTGTGTGTATAACATTGCGTAGTAGTGGGTCTGTGTGTGTAACACTGAGTAGTAGTAGTGGGTCTGTGTGTGTAACACTGAGTAGTAGTAGTGGGTCTGTGTGTGTAACACTGAGTAGTAGTAGTGGGTTTGTGTGTGTAACACTGAGTAGTAATAGTGGGTCTGTGTGTGTAACACTGAGTAGTAGTAGTGGGTCTGTGTGTGTAACACTGAGTAGTAGTAGTGGGTCTGTGTGTGTAACACTGAGTAGTAGTAATGGGTCTGTGTGTGTAACACTGAGTAGTAGTAGTGGGTTTGTGTGTGTAACACTGAGTAGTAATAGTGGGTCTGTGTGTGTAACACTGAGTAGTAGTAGTAGTAGTGGGTCTGTGTGTGTAACACTGAGTAGTAGTAGTGGGTCTGTGTGTGTAACACTGAGTAGTAGTAATGGGTCTGTGTGTGTAACACTGAGTAGTAGTAGTGGGTCTGTGTGTGTAACACTGAGTAGTAGTATTGGGTCTGTGTGTGTAACGCTGAGTCGTAGTAGTGGGTCTGTGTGTGAAATACTGAGCAGTAGTAGTGGGTCTGTGTGTATAACATTGAGTAGTAGTGGGTCTGTGTGTGTAACACTGAGTAGTAGTAGTGGGTCTGTGTGTGTAACACTGAGTAGTAGTAGTGGGTATGTGTGTGTAACACTGAGTAGTAGTAGTGGGTCTGTGTGTGTAACACTGAGTAGTAGTAGTGGGTCTGTGTGTGTAACACTGAGTAGTAGTAGTGGGTCTGTGTGTGTAACACTGAGTAGTAATAGTGGGACTGTGTGTGTAACACTGAGTAGTAGTAGTAGTAGTGGGTCTGTGTGTGTAACACTGAGTAGTAGTAGTGGGTCTGTGTGTGTAACACTGAGCAGTAGAAGTGGGTCTGTGTGTGTAACACTGAGTAGTAGTAGTGGGTCTGTGTGTGTAACACTGAGTAGTAGTAGTGGGTCTGTGTGTGTAACACTGAGCAGTAGAAGTGGGTCTGTGTGTGTAACACTGAGTAGTAGTAGTGGGTCTGTGTGTGTAACACTGAGTAGTAGTAGTGGGTCTGTGTGTGTAACACTGAGTAGTAGTAGTGGGTATGTGTGTGTAACACTGAGTAGTAGTAGTGGGTCTGTGTGTGTAACACTGAGTAGTAGTAGTGGGTCTGTGTGTGTAACACTGAGTAGTAGTAGTGGGTCTGTGTGTGTAACACTGAGTAGTAGTAGTGGGTCTGTGTGTGTAACACTGAGTAGTAATAGTGGGTCTGTGTGTGTAACACTGAGTAGTAGTAGTAGTAGTGGGTCTGTGTGTGTAACACTGCGTAGTAGTAGTAGTGGGTCTGTGTGTGTAACACTGAGTAGTAGTAGTGGGTCTGTGTGTGTAACACTGAGTAGTAGTAATGGGTCTGTGTGTGTAACACTGAGTAGTAGTAGTGGGTCTGTGTGTGTAACACTGAGTAGTAGTATTGGGTCTGTGTGTGTAACGCTGAGTCGTAGTAGTGGGTCTGTGTGTGAAATACTGAGCAGTAGTAGTGGGTCTGTGTGTATAACATTGCGTAGTAGTGGGTCTGTGTGTGTAACACTGAGTAGTAGTAGTGGGTATGTGTGTGTAACACTGAGTAGTAGAAGTGGGTCTGTGTGTGTAACACTGAGTAGTAGTAGTGGGACTGTGTGTGTAACACTGAGTAGTAGTAGTGGGTCTGTATGTGTAACACTGAGTAGTAGTAGTGGGTATGTGTGTGTAACACTGAGTAGTAGTAGTGGGTCTGTGTGTGTAACACTGAGTAGTAGTAGTGGGTCTGTGTGTGTAACACTGAGTAGTAATAGTGGGTCTGTGTGTGTAACACTGAGTAGAAGTAGTAGTAGTGGGTCTGTGTGTGTAACACTGAGTAGTAGTAATGGGTCTGTGTGTGTAACACTGAGTAGTAGTAGTGGGTCTGTGTGTGTAACACTGAGCAGTAGAAGTGGGTCTGTGTGTGTAACACTGAGTAGTAGTAGTGGGTCTGTGTGTGTAACACTGAGTAGTAGTAGTGGGTCTGTGTGTGTAACACTGAGCAGTAGAAGTGGGTCTGTGTGTGTAACACTGAGTAGTAGTAGTGGGTCTGTGTGTGTAACACTGAGTAGTAGTAGTGGGTCTGTGTGTGTAACACTGAGTAGTAGTCGTGGATCTGTGTGTGTAACACTGAGTAGTAGTAGTGGGACTGTGTGTGTAACACTGAGTAGTAGTAGTGGGTCTGTGTGTGTAACACTGAGTAGTAGTAGTGGGTCTGTGTGTGTAACACTGAGTAGTAGTAGTGGGTCTGTGTGTGTAACACTGAGTAGTAGTAGTGGGTCTGTGTGTGTAACACTGAGTAGTAGTAGTAGTAGTGGGTCTGTGTGTGTAACACTGCGTAGTAGTAGTAGTGGGTCTGTGTGTGTAACACTGAGTAGTAGTAGTGGGTCTGTGTGTGTAACACTGAGTAGTAGTAATGGGTCTGTGTGTGTAACACTGAGTAGTAGTAGTGGGTCTGTGTGTGTAACACTGAGTAGTAGTATTGGGTCTGTGTGTGTAACGCTGAGTCGTAGTAGTGGGTCTGTGTGTGAAATACTGAGCAGTAGTAGTGGGTCTGTGTGTATAACATTGCGTAGTAGTGGGTCTGTGTGTGTAACACTGAGTAGTAGTAGTGGGTATGTGTGTGTAACACTGAGTAGTAGTAGTGGGTCTGTGTGTGTAACACTGAGTAGTAGTAGTGGGTATGTGTGTGTAACACTGATTAGTAGTAGTGGGTCTGTGTGTGTAACACTGAGTAGTAGTAGTGGGTCTGTGTGTGTAACACTGAGTAGTAGTAGTGGGTCTGTGTGTGTAACACTGAGTAGTAATAGTGGGTCTGTGTGTGTAACACTGAGTAGTAGTAGTAGTAGTGGGTCTGTGTGTGTAACACTGAGTAGTAGTAGTGGGTCTGTGTGTGTAACACTGAGTAGTAGTAATGGGTCTGTGTGTGTAACACTGAGTAGTAGTAGTGGGTCTGTGTGTGTAACACTGAGCAGTAGAAGTGGGTCTGTGTGTGTAACACTGAGTAGTAGTAGTGGGTCTGTGTGTGTAACGCTGATTAGTAGTAGTGGGTCTGTGTGTGAAATCCTGAGCAGTAGTAGTGGGTCTGTGTGTATAACATTGCGTAGTAGTGGGTCTGTGTGTGTAACACTGAGTAGTAGTAGTGGGTATGTGTGTGTAACACTGAGTAGTAGTAGTGGGTCTGTGTGTGTAACACTGAGTAGTAGTAGTGGGTCTGTGTGTGTAACACTGAGTAGTAGTAGTGGGTTTGTGTGTGTAACACTGAGTAGTAATAGTGGGTCTGTGTGTGTAACACTGAGTAGCAGTAGTGGGTCTGTGTGTGTAACGCTGAGTCGTAGTAGTGGGTCTGTGTGTGAAATACTGAGCAGTAGTAGTGGGTCTGTGTGTATAACATTGCGTAGTAGTGGGTCTGTGTGTGTAACACTGAGTAGTAGTAGTGGGTATGTGTGTGTAACACTGAGTAGTAGAAGTGGGTCTGTGTGTGTAACACTGAGTAGTAGTAGTGGGACTGTGTGTGTAACACTGAGTAGTAGTAGTGGGTCTGTATGTGTAACACTGAGTAGTAGTAGTGGGTATGTGTGTGTAACACTGAGTAGTAGTAGTGGGTCTGTGTGTGTAACACTGAGTAGTAGTAGTGGGTCTGTGTGTGTAACACTGAGTAGTAATAGTGGGTCTGTGTGTGTAACACTGAGTAGAAGTAGTAGTAGTGGGTCTGTGTGTGTAACACTGAGTAGTAGTAATGGGTCTGTGTGTGTAACACTGAGTAGTAGTAGTGGGTCTGTGTGTGTAACACTGAGTAGTAGTAGTGGGTCTGTGTGTGTAACACTGAGTAGTAGTAATGGGTCTGTGTGTGTAACACTGAGTAGTAGTAGTGGGTTTGTGTGTGTAACACTGAGTAGTAATAGTGGGTCTGTGTGTGTAACACTGAGTAGTAGTAGTAGTAGTGGGTCTGTGTGTGTAACACTGAGTAGTAGTAGTGGGTCTGTGTGTGTAACACTGAGTAGTAGTAATGGGTCTGTGTGTGTAACACTGAGTAGTAGTAGTGGGTCTGTGTGTGTAACACTGAGTAGTAGTATTGGGTCTGTGTGTGTAACGCTGAGTCGTAGTAGTGGGTCTGTGTGTGAAATACTGAGCAGTAGTAGTGGGTCTGTGTGTATAACATTGAGTAGTAGTGGGTCTGTGTGTGTAACACTGAGTAGTAGTAGTGGGTCTGTGTGTGTAACACTGAGTAGTAGTAGTGGGTATGTGTGTGTAACACTGAGTAGTAGTAGTGGGTCTGTGTGTGTAACACTGAGTAGTAGTAGTGGGTCTGTGTGTGTAACACTGAGTAGTAGTAGTGGGTCTGTGTGTGTAACACTGAGTAGTAATAGTGGGACTGTGTGTGTAACACTGAGTAGTAGTAGTAGTAGTGGGTCTGTGTGTGTAACACTGAGTAGTAGTAGTGGGTCTGTGTGTGTAACACTGAGCAGTAGAAGTGGGTCTGTGTGTGTAACACTGAGCAGTAGAAGTGGGTCTGTGTGTGTAACACTGAGTAGTAGTAGTGGGTCTGTGTGTGTAACACTGAGTAGTAGTAGTGGGTCTGTGTGTGTAACACTGAGCAGTAGAAGTGGGTCTGTGTGTGTAACACTGAGTAGTAGTAGTGGGTCTGTGTGTGTAACACTGAGTAGTAGTAGTGGGTCTGTGTGTGTAACACTGAGTAGTAGTAGTGGGTATGTGTGTGTAACACTGAGTAGTAGTAGTGGGTCTGTGTGTGTAACACTGAGTAGTAGTAGTGGGTCTGTGTGTGTAACACTGAGTAGTAGTAGTGGGTCTGTGTGTGTAACACTGAGTAGTAGTAGTGGGTCTGTGTGTGTAACACTGAGTAGTAATAGTGGGTCTGTGTGTGTAACACTGAGTAGTAGTAGTAGTAGTGGGTCTGTGTGTGTAACACTGCGTAGTAGTAGTAGTGGGTCTGTGTGTGTAACACTGAGTAGTAGTAGTGGGTCTGTGTGTGTAACACTGAGTAGTAGTAATGGGTCTGTGTGTGTAACACTGAGTAGTAGTAGTGGGTCTGTGTGTGTAACACTGAGTAGTAGTATTGGGTCTGTGTGTGTAACGCTGAGTCGTAGTAGTGGGTCTGTGTGTGAAATACTGAGCAGTAGTAGTGGGTCTGTGTGTATAACATTGCGTAGTAGTGGGTCTGTGTGTAACACTGAGTAGTAGTAGTGGGTATGTGTGTGTAACACTGAGTAGTAGAAGTGGGTCTGTGTGTGTAACACTGAGTAGTAGTAGTGGGACTGTGTGTGTAACACTGAGTAGTAGTAGTGGGTCTGTATGTGTAACACTGAGTAGTAGTAGTGGGTATGTGTGTGTAACACTGAGTAGTAGTAGTGGGTCTGTGTGTGTAACACTGAGTAGTAGTATTGGGTCTGTGTGTGTAACACTGAGTAGTAGTAGTGGGTCTGTGTGTGTAACACTGAGTAGTAGTAGTGGGTCTGTGTGTGTAACACTGAGTAGTAATAGTGGGTCTGTGTGTGTAACACTGAGTAGTAGTAGTAGTAGTGGGTCTGTGTATGTAACACTGCGTAGTAGTAGTAGTGGGTCTGTGTGTGTAACACTGAGTAGTAGTAGTGGGTCTGTGTGTGTAACACTGAGTAGTAGTAATGGGTCTGTGTGTGTAACACTGAGTAGTAGTAGTGGGTCTGTGTGTGTAACACTGAGTAGTAGTATTGGGTCTGTGTGTGTAACGCTGAGTCGTAGTAGTGGGTCTGTGTGTGAAATACTGAGCAGTAGTAGTGGGTCTGTGTGTATAACATTGCGTAGTAGTGGGTCTGTGTGTGTAACACTGAGTAGTAGTAGTGGGTATGTGTGTGTAACACTGAGTAGTAGTAGTGGGTCTGTGTGTGTAACACTGAGTAGTAGTAGTGGGTATGTGTGTGTAACACTGAGTAGTAGTAGTGGGTCTGTGTGTGTAACACTGAGTAGTAGTAGTGGGTCTGTGTGTGTAACACTGAGTAGTAGTAGTGGGTCTGTGTGTGTAACACTGAGTACTAATAGTGGGTCTGTGTGTGTAACACTGAGTAGTAGTAGTAGTGGGTCTGTGTGTGTAACACTGAGTAGTAGTAGTGGGTCTGTGTGTGTAACACTGAGTAGTAGTAATGGGTCTGTGTGTGTAACACTGAGTAGTAGTAGTGGGTCTGTGTGTGTAACACTGAGCAGTAGAAGTGGGTCTGTGTGTGTAACACTGAGTAGTAGTAGTGGGTCTGTGTGTGTAACACTGAGTAGTAGTAGTGGGTCTGTGTGTGTAACACTGAGCAGTAGAAGTGGGTCTGTGTGTGTAACACTGAGTAGTAGTAGTGGGTCTGTGTGTGTAACACTGAGTAGTAGTAGTTGGTCTGTGTGTGTAACACTGAGTAGTAGTAGTGGGTCTGTGTGCGTAATACTGAGAAGTAGTAGTGGGTCTGTGTGTGTAACACTGAGTAGTAGTAGTGGGTCTGTGTGTGTAACACTGAGTAGTAGTAGTGGGTATGTGTGTGTAACACTGAGTAGTAGTAGTGGGTATGTGTGTGTAACACTGAGTAGTAGTAGTGGGTCTGTGTGTGTAACACTGAGTAGTAGTAGTGGGTCTGTGTGTGTAACACTGAGTAGTAACAGTGGGTCTGTGTGTGTAACACTGAGTAGTAATAGTGGGTCTGTGTGTCAAACACTGAGTAGTAGTAGTGGGTCTGTGTGTGTAACACTGAGTAGTAATAGTGGGTCTGTCTGTGTAACACTGAGTAGTAGTAGTGGGTCTGTGTGTGTGAAATACTGAGTAGTAGTAGTGGGTCTGTGTGAGTAACACTTAGTAGTAGTAGTGGGTCTGTGTGTGTGACACTGAGTAGTAGTAGTGGGTCTGTGTGTGAAATACTGAGTAGTAGTCGTGGATCTGTGTGTGTAACACTGAGTAGTAGTAGTGGGTCTGTGTGTGTAACGCTGAGTAGTAGTAGTGGGTCTGTGTGTGAAATACTGAGCAGTAGTAGTGGGTCTGTGTGTATAACATTGAGTAGTAGTGGGTCTGTGTGTGTAACACTGAGTAGTAGTAGTGGGTATGTGTGTGTAACACTGAGCAGTAGTAGTGGGTCTGTGTGTGTAACACTGAGCAGTAGTAGTGGGTCTGTGTGTGTAACACTGAGTAGTAGTAGTGGGTCTGTGTGTGTAACACTGAGTAGTAGTAGTGGGTATGTGTGTGTAACACTGCGTAGTAGTAGTAGTGGGTCTGTGTGTGTAACACTGCGTAGTAGTAGTAGTGGGTCTGTGTGTGTAACACTGAGTAGTAGTAATGGGTCTGTGTGTGTAACACTGAGTAGTAGTAGTGGGTCTGTGTGTGTAACACTGAGCAGTAGAAGTGGGTCTGTGTGTGTAACACTGAGTAGTAGTAGTGGGTCTGTGTGTGTAACACTGAGTAGTAGTAGTGGGTCTGTGTGTGTAACACTGAGCAGTAGAAGTGGGTCTGTGTGTGTAACACTGAGTAGTAGTAGTGGGTCTGTGTGTGTAACACTGAGTAGTAGTAGTGGGTCTGTGTGTGTAACACTGAGCAGTAGAAGTGGGTCTGTGTGTGTAACACTGAGTAGTAGTAGTGGGTCTGTGTGTGTAACACTGAGTAGTAGTAGTGGGTCTGTGTGTGTAACACTGAGCAGTAGTAGTGGGTCTGTGTGTGTAACACTGAGTAGTAGTAGTGGGTCTGTGTGTGTAACACTGAGCAGTAGAAGTGGGTCTGTGTGTGTAACACTGAGTAGTAGTAGTGGGTCTGTGTGTGTAACACTGAGTAGTAGTAGTGGGTCTGTGTGTGTAACACTGAGCAGTAGTAGTGGGTCTGTGTAACACTGAGTAGTAGTAGTGGGTCTGTGTGTGTAACACTGAGTAGTAGTAGTGGGTCTGTGTGTGTAACACTGAGTAGTAGTAGTGGGTCTGTGTGTGTAACACTGAGTAGTAGTAGCGGGTCTGCGTGCGTAATACTGAGTAGTAGTAGTGGGTCTGTGTGTGTAACACTGAGTAGTAATAGTGGGTCTGTGTGTGTGACACTGAGTAGTAGTAGTGGGTCTGTGTGTGAAATACTGAGTAGTAGTCGTGGATCTGTGTGTGTAACACTGAGTAGTAGTAGTGGGTCTGTGTGTATAACGCTGAGTAGTAGTAGTGGGTCTGTGTGTGTAACACTGAGTAGTAGTAGTAGTGGTAGATTTGAAGCTTTCGTGACTGCAAGGATTCAGATTCTTAGGTTTTTTCGGTAAAGTCACGTAGGTAAAAAAAAATTAAATGATACAGCTGTCGGGCTGTGACAGTTCCACCTGAAGACGGAAGCTTGTGTTGCCTCCGAAATGTCATGATTTTTTACTTTTATTAATTTTTATTTTTTACCTACGTGACTTTACCGAAAAAACCTAAGAATAGTAGTAGTGGGTCTGTGTGTGTAACACTGAGGAGTAGTAGTGGGTATGTGTGTGTAACACTGAGTAGTAGTAGTGGGTCTGTGTGTGTAACACTGAGTAGTAGTAGTGGGTCTGTGTGTGTAACACTGAGTAGTAGTAGTGGGTCTGTGTGTGTAACACTGAGTAGTAGTAGTGGGTCTGTGTGTGTGACACTGAGTAGTAGTAGTGGGTCTGTGTGTAACACTGAGTCATAGTGGGTCTGTGTGTGAAATACTGAGTAGTAGTCGTGGATCTGTGTGTGTAACACTGAGTAGTAGTAGTGGGACTGTGTGTGTAACACTGAGTAGTAGTAGTGGGTCTGTGTGTGTAACACTGCGTAGTAGTAGTGGGTCTGTGTGTGTAACACTCAGTAGTAGTAGTGGGTATGTGTGTGTAACACTGAGTAGTAGTAGTGGATATGTGTGTGTAACACTGAGTAGTAGTAGTGGGTCTGTGTGTGTAACACTGAGTAGTAGTAGTGGGTTTGTGTGTGTAACACTGAGTAGTAGTAGTGGGTCTGTGTGTGTAACGCTGAGTAGTAGTAGTGGGTCTGTGTGTGAAATACTGAGCAGTAGTAGTGGGTCTGTGTGTGTAACACTGAGTAGTAGTAGTGGGTCTGTGTGTGTGACACTGAGTAGTAGTAGTGGGTCTGTGTGTAACACTGAGTCATAGTGGGTCTGTGTGTGTAACACTGAGTAGTAGTAGTGGGTCTGTGTGTGAAATACTGAGTAGTAGTCGTGGATCTGTGTGTGTAACACTGAGTAGTAGTAGTGGGTATGTGTGTGTTACACTGAGTAGTAGTAGTGGGTCTGCGTGTGTAACACTGAGTAGTAGTAGTGGGTCTGTGTGTGTAACACTGAGTAGTAGTAGTGGGTCTGTGTGTGTGACACTGAGTAGTAGTAGTGGGTCTGTGTGTAACACTGAGTCATAGTGGGTCTGTGTGTGTAACACTGAGTAGTAGTAGTGGGTCTGTGTGTGTGACACTGAGTAGTAGTAGTGGGTCTGTGTGTAACACTGAGTCATAGTGGGTCTGTGTGTGTAACACTGAGTAGTAGTAGTGGGTCTGTGTGTGAAATACTGAGTAGTAGTCGTGGATCTGTGTGTGTAACACTGAGGAGTAGTAGTGGGTCTGTGTGTGTAACACTGAGTAGTAGTAGTGGGTCTGTGTGTGTAACACTGAGTAGTAGTAGTAGTGGTAGATTTGAAGCTTTCGTGACTGCAAGGATTAATATTTTTAGGTTTTTTCGGTAAAGTCACGCAGGTAAAAAATTAAAATTAAATGATACAGCTGTCGGGCTGTGACGGTTCCACCTGAAGACAGAAGCTTGTGTTGCCTCCGAAACGTCATGATTTTTATTTTTATTTAACTTTTATTAATTTTAATTTTTTACCTACCTGACTTTACCGAAAAAACCTAAGAATAGTAGTAGTGGGTCTGTGTGTGTAATACTGAGTAGTATTAGTGGGTCTGTGTGTGTAACACTGAGTAGTAGTAGTGGGTTTGTGTGTGTAACACTGAGTAGTAGTAGTGGGTCTGTGTGTGTAACACTGAGTAGTAATAGTGGGTCTGTGTGTGTAACACTGAGTAGTAGTAGTGGGTCTGTGTGTGTAACGCTGAGTAGTAGTAGTGGGTCTGTGTGTGAAATACTGAGCAGTAGTAGTGGGTCTGTGTGTGTAACACTGAGTAGTAGTAGTGGGTCTGTGTGTGTGACACTGAGTAGTAGTAGTGGGTCTGTGTGTAACACTGAGTCATAGTGGGTCTGTGTGTGTAACACTGAGTAGTAGTAGTGGGTCTGTGTGTGAAATACTGAGTAGTAGTCGTGGATCTGTGTGTGTAACACTGAGTAGTAGTAGTGGGTATGTGTGTGTTACACTGAGTAGTAGTAGTGGGTCTGCGTGTGTAACACTGAGTAGTAGTAGTGGGTCTGTGTGTGTAACACTGAGTAGTAGTAGTGGGTCTGTGTGTGTGACACTGAGTAGTAGTAGTGGGTCTGTGTGTGTAACACTGAGTAGTAGTAGTGGGTCTGTGTGTGTGACACTGAGTAGTAGTAGTGGGTCTGTGTGTAACACTGAGTCATAGTGGGTCTGTGTGTGTAACACTGAGTAGTAGTAGTGGGTCTGTGTGTGAAATACTGAGTAGTAGTCGTGGATCTGTGTGTGAAACACTGAGGAGTAGTAGTGGGTCTGTGTGTAACACTGAGTCATAGTGGGTCTGTGTGTGTAACACTGAGTAGTAGTAGTGGATCTGTGTGTGAAATACTGAGTAGTAGTCGTGGATCTGTGTGTGTAACACTGAGTCGTAGTAGTGGGTATGTGTGTGTAACACTGAGTAGTAGTAGTGGGTATGTGTGTGTAACACTGAGTAGTAGTAGTGGGTCTGTGTGTGTAACACTGAGTAGTAGTAGTGGGTCTGTGTGTGTAACACTGAGTAGTAGTAGTAGTGGTAGATTTGAAGCTTTCGTGACTGCAAGGATTAATATTTTTAGGTTTTTTCGGTAAAGTCACGCAGGTAAAAAATTAAAATTAAATGATACAGCTGTCGGGCTGTGACGGTTCCACCTGAAGACGGAAGCTTGTGTTGCCTCCGAAACGTCATGATTTTTATTTTTATTTAACTTTTATTAATTTTAATTTTTTACCTACCTGACTTTACCGAAAAAACCTAAGAATAGTAGTAGTGGGTCTGTGTGTGTAATACTGAGTAGTATTAGTGGGTCTGTGTGTGTAACACTGAGTAGTAGTAGTGGGTTTGTGTGTGTAACACTGAGTAGTAGTAGTGGGTCTGTGTGTGTAACACTGAGTAGTAGTAGTGGGTCTGTGTGTGTAACACTGAGTAGTAGTAGTAGTGGTAGATTTGAAGCTTTCGTGACTGCAAGGATTAATATTTTTAGGTTTTTTCGGTAAAGTCACGCAGGTAAAAAATTAAAATTAAATGATACAGCTGTTGGGCTGTGACGGTTCCACCTGAAGACGGAAGCTTGTGTTGCCTCCGAAACGTCATGATTTTTATTTTTATTTAACTTTTATTAATTTTAATTTTTTACCTACCTGACTTTACCGAAAAAACCTAAGAATAGGTGTAGTGGGTCTGTGTGTGTAATACTGAGTAGTATTAGTGGGTCTGTGTGTGTAACACTGAGTAGTAGTAGTGGGTTTGTGTGTGTAACACTGAGTAGTAGTAGTGGGTCTGTGTGTGTAACACTGAGTAGTAGTAGTGGGTCTGTGTGTGTAACACTGAGTAGTAGTAGTGGGTCTGTGTGTGTAACACTGAGTAGTAGTAGTGGGTCTGTGTGTGTAACACTGAGTCGTAGTGGGTCTGTGTGTGTAACACTGAGTAGTAGTAGTGGGTCTGTGTGTGAAATACTGAGTAGTAGTCGTGGGTCTGTGTGTGTAACACTGAGTAGTAGTAGTGGGACTGTGTGTGTAACACTGAGTAGTAGTAGTGGGTCTGTGTGTGTAACACTGAGAAGTAGTAGTGGGTCTGTGTGTGTAACACTGAGTAGTAGTCGTGGGTCTGTGTGTGTAACACTGAGTAGTCGTCGTGGGTCTGTGTGTGAAACACTGAGCAGTAGTAGTGGGTCTGTGTGTGTAAAACTGAGTAGTAGTAGTGGATCTGTGTGTATAACACTGAGTAGTCGTCGTGGGTCTGTCGTGACCAATAGTATCCACAATAGAGGTGAGTTTGGGTTGGATGATGTAAATATAAATGTTGTGTTGTTAAACCCGCCACCTGACACACGCCCAATTGGTTGAGGTGGTTTGTCACCTAAACAAAAAATGCTTGGCCAGCTCGCTACTTGCTCAGCACTTAACCGATTGTTGTGTTGGAAAATGTCAAAGTCAATTGTCAGTGTTGTGGTGGGGTTAGTCTCCAACACACAACCAGTGGTGGCGGTGAGGGTGGTGGGGAGGTGGAGGTGGTGGTGGGGAGGTGGTGGAGAGTCAAGTAAAGGATGTTCAGTCATTGTTTGTTGTTGTGGTTCACAGCCAGCAGCAGTCCCATAGTGTGTGTTTGTTTATTGTTCTTGTTGTTGGTGGTGTTATTGTTGTTGTTGACTACACTGCTGCGCCAGGGCCCACTCACGTGGAGGGTGAGGCGAGGATCTTGAGAGCCACCATCGTCCGAGTCTTGTGGTCCAGACACCTTACCACCACGCTCTGCCCACCCTGCCCAATCTTCCTGTCCAGCTGGAAGCGGTAATAGAAGTGCTCGTTCTGGACCTGCAGGGGTCACGGGAAGGTCACGGGAGGTCAGGGTGGGGGTCACGGGGAGGTCACACGTAGCCAACAGTGCTAATCTGTGGATCACTGTGAGTGTCTGTGGGTGTCTCTATGTGTCTGGGTGTCTCTGTATGTGTGTATGTTCAACTTATTTCGCACCGTACGTAGCCAATCTGTGGTGCTTTATGGGTATCAGTGTCTCTGTGTGGGCAACTGTGGGTCTCTGTGCATCTGTGGGTCTGGGTCTCTGTGGGTCTTTGTGGGTGTCTCTGTGGGTCTCAATGGGTATGAGTGTGGGTATGAGTGTGGGTATGAGTGTGTTATTTATTATTATTATATTTTTATTTTTCACCTACGTGACTTTACCGAAAGAACTAAAGAGTATGGATTCTTGCAGTCACGAAAATTTCAAATCTAGAATGAGTGTGGTTGTGTCTGTGTGTGTCTGAGTGCCTCTGTGTGCCTCTGTGTCTGTGTGTGTGTCTGTGTGAGTGTGTTGGCTGACTTCAATGTCTGGAGTGATTGGAAGGCATGGGCCAGATCAGCTCAATAACAACGGTAGGAGGCTAATAGATTTTTGTGCAGCCCATGGGCTTGTAATTACCAACACGCTGTTCTGGCATCGGCGCATCAACACAACATCATGGATGCATGCCGGATCCAAGCAAGAACATCTGCTGGACTACATATTGACGGACCAGTGGATGCGAGCCCATGTCCTTGACACCAGGACCTAACGTGGAGCTGATCTGCCCTCTGACCATCGACTTGTTATCTGTAAGATGCGCCTGCCATTCTTCCACTCCGGTGGTGGGTGTACACCCAGGACCCCATTCCAACCTAAGGTGGCCTGGTCTCAGCTAGCTGATGGAAGTTGCAAGCGAGAATTACATCATCGCTTGTGGCTGGGGTTGCCATCGTCCCCCACTCCTCCTGATGTCGAGGGTAAATGGGCGAGGTTTAGGACTGTGACTCATGCAGCTGCAATGGCTGCTTTGGGTACGCGGTCCAGACCTCCCCAGAGACCCTGGCTGACAGAGGAGGTGTTCCGGATGGTTGAGAAAAAGCGATAGGCCCACTCTAATCGTCTAAAGCATTCCACGTCAGAGAATGAGGAGGCTTACCGCAGCCTTCGCTCGGAGGTTCGGAGAGCCGTGAGGCGCTGCAAGGATGGGTGGTGTCGCGGGTTGCTGAGGAGATAGAGTCAGCCTCAATGGCCCGCGATCACAAATCCCTATTTAACTCCCATCAAAAAAGCAACCTGCAGTGCCACACCTATTACCATCATTAGGGGAAAGAATGGTGATCCAATCTGTGACCCCCAGGAACAGGTTTGCAGATTTGCTGAGCATTACCGTGAGGTCCTGGGGGAGAGGGAATCCCTCAGTCTGGAAAACATCATGGGACAAAGTGGGGATGACCCTGCTGAGGCTGCGGTGCCTCAAATATTGAAGGAGGAAGTCACCCCCTGTGAGTGGCTGGCTGAGGTGTCATCCGTTGAGGAAGTACTGAAGGCGATCCAGAGTCTGAGATCAGGAAAGGCACCGGGCAGAGATGATCTCCCAAGCGAAATGCTGAGGGAGGGTGGCGTTTATGCGCAGACTGCCCTACATGACATCATCACAACAGTCTGGGCCACTGGATGGGTTCCGCAGGATTGGAAGGATGCCCTGGTGGTCCCCCTCTTCAAGAAGGGGGACTACAGGGGCATCTCAATCCTAAGTGTGCCGGGAAAGTTCCTGGCAAGGATTATTCAACATCACCTTGCTAGGCACGCTGAGGAGAGGCTTGCAGAGCCCCATTGCGGTTTCAGGAAAGGGCAGTCCTGCACAGATGCCATATTTTCTGTCCGTCTGCTACAGCAGAGGTGTAGGGAATTCCAACAAGACTTACATCTCTGCTTTATTGACCTGGTCAAGGCCTATGATACCATCAGTAGGCCTGGGCTCTGGGTTGTTCTTCGCGCTTTCGGAGTCCCTGACCCTCTGCTCACGCTCATTAAGGACCTTCATGATGGTGAGCAGGCCTGGGTAAAACTACGTGGCCGGGAGTCAGAGCCATTCCCTGTACACCTTGGGTGCGACAGGGATGTCCTCTGGCTCCACATTATTTAACATCTATTTCGACCACGTAGTTCGTAAAGCCTTCAGTAGCTGTACTGGAGGAATTTCCATCTGGTACAGATACAATGGGAGGCTCATCGATGCCCGGATGCGGTCAAGGGATGGCTCCCTATTGGTCAACCACGTTATGTATGCCGACGACCTGGTAATTGCGGCTCACTCAGAGGAGGAGTTGGAGGTGCTGCTGCTGAAACTGGAGTGTGCCACTAAGAGGTGGGGTCTTACCATCAGCCCCACCAAAACGAAGCACCTGCCTGGATATTTTGTAACATCGGGCACTCCACCCCCACAACTCCCAATCGGTGATAGGGCAGTTGTGGAAAGAGTGGAGGGTTTCCCATACCTGGGCAGTGTGCTCATGACCGACTCCGGTTTAACAGTAGAGGTCTCACTCCGAATCAGTCGAGCGGCATTATCTTTTTATCGGTTGCTTAACGCTGTGTGGAAACTACCTGGTCTATCGCTCTGTACGAAGCTTCAGGTTTTCTCGGCCACAGTCATTCCCTCCCTTCTCTACGCTTGCGAAACGTAGACCCCCCTAATGGAACATCTCTGCCGGTTAGAAACATTTAGGCTGGCCTACCTACAATCAATCCTGGGTTTAACCAGGCTGCATTGTGTGAGGAGCTCACAATTCCTCGAAAGATCTGGACAAAGTCCCATCGGTGAGCTTCTCCGGCAGGCAAGGCTGCGTTGGCTGGGCCATGTAGCCCGCATGCCCAATCACCGCATGCCCAAACAGCTTTTGTTTGGCCGGATCGAGGGGGCTAAACGGGCGCGGCACGGGCTAGAAAAGAGATGGAGTGATGTGGTACAGGAGGACGTGGAACTGAGTGGACTTGCCAATGACTGGTACCAGCGGTGTCAAGATCGGGCTCTGTGGAGGAGGCTCGTGGAGGAGGCTCGTGAAGGATGCTACTGGGCAGTTGGACGCAGTTGCCCTCTAACAACAACAGAGGGCGGAGGAGCGACGCTCACAACAACGAGCGGAGCGCCGGGTGGCTAAAGCACAGCAAGTTGGCACAGTAGGGGGCACAGGTGGTACATCAATCAGTCGTCTCAGTCAGTCAACCCGTGGCACCTGGGTCTGTCCCGTGACCTCCTGCCAGCGGGCGTTCGACACTTCACGTGGCCTCAAGGTGCACATGGCCTGGCACAAGCGTCGTGGTGACATCATCGCCACTTAGTGGCGAATGGCGGTTGTTGTTGTTGTCTGTGTCTGTATCTTTGTGTGTGTCTGTGTGTGAGTCTCACAAGGATGTAGTTGTTGTCGTCGTAATCAAATTCTCCGTTCTTCACTCCCCCTCGTGAGCTTCTTTCCCCATCCAGAGTAAAGAACCAAACTTCCTGCATGGCGGCCAGCTCCAGCTTCTGGCGCTCAGTCAGGTGAGGCTTGAAGAGACTAAGGATCGCTGCACACGTGACAACAACAACAACTTAAACTTTAAACTAATTTTGTTTACGCACACACCAGGTTAAGCCCCCCACCGAAGTGGCTGGTATAATCATCGTAATCATCATCGTCGTCGTCGTCATCATCATTATCGTCGTCATCATCATCATTGTCATCATCATTGTCAATATTGTCATCATTGTCATCATCGTCGTCATGATCATCGTTATCATCATTGTTGTCATCATCGTCATCATCGTCATCATCGTCATCATCGTCGTCATCGTCGTCGTCGTTATCATCATTGTCATCATCATTATCATCGTCATCAACGTCATCGTCGTCGTCATCATCATCACCATCATCATCATCATCGTCATCATCATCATCATCATCGTCGTCGTCAGCATCATCGTCGTCGTCATCATCGTCATCCCCATGTGGCAGCCATATGCTCTAAGTGCACATTGATACAGACTCGTAGAGACTCAGAGAACCACAAAGATCCTCAGAGACCCACTGAGACCCATATTCAGGGACCCACAGAGACCCATATTCATATAAAACCATATAGACCCACAGAGACTGATACTCAGAGACCCACGGAGCGGTACAGGGTGCATGTACGGATAATGAACTTCGTTCGCACTGCACATAGCTAGTTCTTTGTGGGGTGTCTCTGTGTGTTTATGGGTCTCTTAGGGTGTCTCTATGTGTCTTTGGGGTCTCCTTGGGTATCTCTGTGTGTCTATGGGTCTCTATGGGTGTCTCTGTATCTATGGGTATATCTGTGGGTCTCGATGTGTCTATAGGTGTCTCTGTGGGTCTAAGGGTCTCTATGGGTGTCTCTGTGGGTGTCTGGGTGTCTGTGGGTCTCTGTATATATGGGTGTCTCTGTGGGTCTCTGTGGTGGTCACTGCGTGGATTTGTTCCCCTTCACATTTTGAGGGATCACCATCGCCACGCTTTATTCAAAGTGTTTTTTCGCTTTAAAGCTTTCGTGACTGCAGGGATTCATATTCTTGGTTCTTTCGGTTAAGTCACGTAGAAGGGAAATAATAAAATAATGAAAATAAAACATAATAAAATTTAATTCTCACGAAGTTTCGGCCACGAAGCAAGCAGCCGTCCTCAGGTGAAGAACCGAGCTGTTGGAAAGACAGCATCCTAATGAACACTGCTAAGCTTGGCAGCGTATTTTAAGTTGGGTGGGAGGAGGAGAGCGCCTTGACAAAGGAATTTACATATCAACAGAGTAATATAGCATATTGATGACAAATGCAGATATGGGGTTAGTCACCTCTTGTAGAATGTGTAGGCAGTGGGGGGTCTCAAAGTCATATTATGCTTGTGTATTATGTAGGATTAGCAGTAATAAAGGGGAGGGAAATTTTAATAATAAATAACTGCAACAGCCAAAACCACCGCGTATCAAGCTAGTGCATTATGTGGAAAACAAAAAAGGAGTTTCTAAAGAACTGCAAATACCCTACTACCATACAATACACCGATGTGAAAAAACTAAATATAAACTACATCAATATAATCAATGTACTCAATATATCTTCTTGGTTCTTTCGGTAAAGTCACGTAGAAGGGAAGTAATAAAATAATAAAAATAAAACATAATAAAACAATTCTCACGACGTTTCGGCCACAACGCAAGCAGCCGTCCTCTGGCGAAGAATGAGACATTATCAAGCTAGGAGCTTATATAGGTGTAGCGAGAAGGAGCGCCTTAACAAAAGAATGTGCATATGAAGAGGAATTTTAGCATACCAATGGGCAATGCGTAGGAGGGGGGGCGGAGGGGTTTCAAAGTCCCATTATGCCCATGCATTATGCAGGATCAACAGCACCACGGGGGGGCGCAAGGAACAACGTTAATAAAGGAAAGGAATGTTAATGATATGTAGCTGCATTTACCAAACAACCACGTAGAAAACCAAAGTAAAAACTACATAAAAAACTAAAATATAAACTGATACTTACTATACTCTACAATAAGCTGAGTTACTAACAACAAATAATAAATTACAATTCTACGTCGTAAGAAGTATATAATATACTTCCATCTAAACTTTATTCTCTTAGCATATACAGTACTATATACTGCCATAGATAAACCCAACATTAAATTATATACTGTATTGCTGTAAACAACCCTATACTTTATACATTTTAATATAACACTATGTATTATTCAACTCACCCTAATGTGTATCGAAATGGTTTATTACGTCCTTCCAATGATTGCTAAGCCTGAATCCATCTTCTCGGTTAAAATTGTCTCTGTGTTTGTATATGTGGATCGCCTCATGAACGAATCTCTCATGATAGCCAGATGGCTTGCAGAGAACCTCCGTCTTGGAGAAGTCAATGTCATGTGAGCCCACTGAGTTGTAACAGTGGTCTGCCACGGCTGAGGTGTTTGTCCTACCGTGTTTTAGATCAGCTTTATGTTCACGAATGCGGTCTGAGACGTGTCGTTTGGTTTCCCCAATGTAACTGCTACCACAGAGGCAACTTAGTTTGTAGACGCCAGGGTACTGTATGTCTGGAATCACATCTTTTACAGACGGTACCAGATCACGGATTTTATGTACTGTGTTGAATCGGACCTGGATCTTGTGTTTAATCAGGATTTTGGAGATCTTTTTTGTGACCCCAGCAATGTAGGGTAAGGTGATGGTCTTGAAAGGCTCCTCAACAGGATCCTTCTTAATGGTTGGAGTGATGGCTTTGCGGATTGTGTAGTCGGAGTAACCATTAGCCTTAAGAGCTTGGCGTACGTGTTTGAGTTCACTGGAAATGTGTTCATGGTCGGAGATGCATTGGGCTCTATGATATAGAGTCTTGATGAGGGAATTCTTCTGGGATGGATGGTGGTGGGAATCCGGTTTTAGATAAGCATTCGTGTGGGTGGCTTTCCTGTAGACAGAGTGGCTCATTGAACCATCAGGTCTCCTTTTGATTAGGACATCCAAAAAGGGTAGCTTGCCATCATTTTCGACTTCCATGGTGAATCTGATGGCTGGGTGTATGGAATTGATGTGGTCGAGAAATTGGTCTAGAGCAGGCCGGCCATGTGGCCAGATACTTTTGTCATCTGGCCACATGGCCGGCCTGCTCTAGACCAATTTCTCGACCACATCAATTCCATACACCCAGCCATCAGATTCACCATGGAAGTCGAAAATGATGGCAAGCTACCCTTTTTGGATGTCCTAATCAAAAGGAGACCTGATGGTTCAATGAGCCACTCTGTCTACAGGAAAGCCACCCACACGAATGCTTATCTAAAACCGGATTCCCACCACCATCCATCCCAGAAGAATTCCCTCATCAAGACTCTATATCATAGAGCCCAATGCATCTCCGACCATGAACACATTTCCAGTGAACTCAAACACGTACGCCAAGCTCTTAAGGCTAATGGTTACTCCGACTACACAATCCGCAAAGCCATCACTCCAACCATTAAGAAGGATCCTGTTGAGGAGCCTTTCAAGACCATCACCTTACCCTACATTGCTGGGGTCACAAAAAAGATCTCCAAAATCCTGATTAAACACAAGATCCAGGTCCGATTCAACACAGTACATAAAATCCGTGATCTGGTACCGTCTGTAAAAGATGTGATTCCAGACATACAGTACCCTGGCGTCTACAAACTAAGTTGCCTCTGTGGTAGCAGTTACATTGGGGAAACCAAACGACACGTCTCAGACCGCATTCGTGAACATAAAGCTGATCTAAAACACGGTGGGACAAACACCTCAGCCGTGGCAGACCACTGTTACAACTCAGTGGGCTCACATGACATTGACTTCTCCAAGACGGAGGTTCTCTGCAAGCCATCTGGCTATCATGAGAGATTCGTTCATGAGGCGATCCACATATACAAACACAGAGACAATTTTAACCGAGAAGATGGATTCAGGCTTAGCAATCATTGGAAGGACGTAATAAACCATTTCGATACACATTAGGGTGAGTTGAATAATACATAGTGTTATATTAAAATGTATAAAGTATAGGGTTGTTTACAGCAATACAGTATATAATTTAATGTTGGGTTTATCTATGGCAGTATATAGTACTGTATATGCTAAGAGAATAAAGTTTAGATGGAAGTATATCATATACTTCTTACGACGTAGAATTGTAATTTATTATTTGTTGTTAGTAACTCAGCTTATTGTAGAGTATAGTAAGTATCAGTTTATATTTTAGTTTTTTATGTAGTTTTTACTTTGGTTTTCTACGTGGTTGTTTGGTAAATGCAGCTACATATCATTAACATTCCTTTCCTTTATTAACGTTGTTCCTTGCGCCCCCCCGTGGTGCTGTTGATCCTGCATAATGCATGGGCATAATGGGACTTTGAAACCCCTCCGCCCCCCCTCCTACGCATTGCCCATTGGTATGCTAAAATTCCTCTTCATATGCACATTCTTTTGTTAAGGCGCTCCTCCTCGCTACACCTATATAAGCTCCTAGCTTGATAATGTCTCATTCTTCGCCTGAGGACGGCTGCTTGCGTTGTGGCCGAAACGTCGTGAGAATTGTTTTATTATGTTTTATTTTTATTATTTTATTACTTCCCTTCTACGTGACTTTACCGAAAGAACCAAGAAGATGAATCCCTGCAGTCACGAAAGCTTTAAATCGTACTCAATATACTCTCCAATAAGCTGAGCTATCAACATTAAGTAACTGGGTATACACTACACTATATAATGACTACCATATAGTAAACTGATAAAAAAAAACTAAAATATAAATTACATCAATATAATCAATAAACTCAATATACTCTCCAATAAGCTGAGCTACTAACAATAAGTAATTATACATTACACTTCTATGTAGAAAAAAGTGGCGTTTTTTTCCTTAACGTTAGCACCACGGAAAGCAGCGAGCGTTGTTCAGACGGACGAGTCCATCTATGCTCGAAACGGAGGAAGGGGGAGAGAGAGAGAAACAACCACGGTGTTGTGCTACTCTGTCCTGTGCTGCGTTACAACTATACTATAAACTAGACTACTATACAGTGGCGGCTCCTGCAAAATCTCTCAGGGGGGGCAAATGTCTGGATGATTGATAAGGATGAGGTCCACCCATGCAATGGATAAATTAACAGCTTAAGCATGTAAAGGAAACTTCACTTCTTTAATATTAATGAAAAATAAAATGACTTACAATACATCTTGTTTGTTTCTATACTCACTATTAATATACAATCCACTCAAGTTTCTTTTATTAAAGATTCCACTAGGTGGCGACAAATTATATTGTTGGATGAAACGTGCTTACGTATGATGACGTAAGCACGTTAGGGCGAGCCCTCCCGGAAGCCATAGAGAATGCATTGTAGCGCCCCCGTTCGAAAAAAAACATCTTTGAATGTAAGTCTATGGGGCCACTCGGGGCGATTCTCAGCCGGAGTGAAATCGCCCAAAAAGAGGCGGTACTCCACAGAACGTGACATGACGCTGATTGGACTATATCCAGAGGCACAGTGACGGCTAGCGTGACTCTGTGGTTGAATGACATTGGTGGTGCGTCGCCCAATCGCCCTAATGAAGAAACCGCCCCTGCTACTATACATTACAATATTATACCTTCCAATCTAAACTACACTGTATAATATCGTATACGCAGCCCAATATACGCTCTAACATTATGCATTATATTGATATGCCTCCAACTAAACTTTTTTCTACATCACACGACTATACACCGTACTATACACTGCCATAGACAAACCCCAACATTGAATTATACACTGCGTTACTATACACTACCCTATAACTTAGACTATACATTGTAATATTACACTATGTATTATTCTACAAACCCTACTGTATACCACACTGCTGTCTATTCACGATACATTACGATACTATATATTACCTTATACAGTGAGGGAAAAAGTATTTGATCCCCTGCTGATTTTGTATGTTTGCCCACTGACAAAGATATGATCAGTCTATAATTATAATGGTAGGTTTATTTGAACAGTGAGAGACAGAATAACAACAAAATCCAGAAAAACGCATGTCAAAAATGTTATAAATTGATTTGCATTTTAATGAGGGAAATAAGTATTTGACCCCCTCTCAATCAGAAAGATTTCTGGCTGCCAGGTGTCTTTTATACAGGTAACGAGCTGAGATCAGGAGCACAATCTTAAAGGGAGTGCTCCTAATCTCAGCTTGTTACCTGTATAAAAGACACCTGTTCACAGAAGCAATCAATCAATCAGATTCCAAACTCTCCACCATGGCCAAGACCAAAGAGCTCTCCAAGGATGTCAGGGACAAGATTGTAGACCTACACAAAGCGCCCGCAAGGTTCCCCTGCTCAAGAAAGCACATATACATGCCCGTCTGAAGTTTGCCAATGAACATCTGAATGATTCAGAGGACAACTGGGTGAAAGTGTTGTGGTCAGATGAGACCAAAATGGAGCTCTTTGGCATCAACTCAACTCACCGTGTTTGGAGGAGGAAGAATGCTGCCTATGACCCCAAGAACACCATCCCCACCGTCAAACATGGAGGTGGAAACATTATGCTTTGGGGGTGTTTTTCTGCGAAGGGGACAGGACAACTTCACCGCATCAAAGGGACAATGGACGGGGCCATGTACTCAAAGACAATGTAAATAAGTATAACCCGTAAAAACAAAGTTTTTCACTATAAATCCTTTATATGCGTGGCAGCGAACTTAATATAAAGGATTTAAAAATATATTCGCCTGTGGAGGACGCGGGGATCGATCCCGCGACCTTTGGCATGGGAAGCGAGGGCGCTACCAACTGCGCTACTCCGCCACGGCCTGTGGAGGGGTTACGCTCTGGGCTCTTACACTCTGACGTTCAGCCAAAGCCATGAATGCGTTCTATTTGAATATATGTAAAATACATTTTCTTTGCCTAAAAAGTGTAAAATTTTGGGAATTTTTTTTTCACGAACAATAATTGTCTGGCACAACGAGTCTGTGTGGAAAATGTCAGCTCGATTGGATCACGGGAAGTGGGTTAAAAAACGACCGAAAGATTTGCACGGTCCTAAGCAAGCAAGCAAGCACGCAAGCAAGCAAGCACGCGAACTTAATATAAAGGATTTAAAAAGGTGTCAGTTTTGTTGCCAGATAGAAGGGTAAAAAGCCAATTATCATATTTTTACTGGCAAATGAGGCTCCAATGGTGTAAATGCTTACCCCGAGCTCTCATACTCTGATGGTGCATTGTCTTTGAGTTGTGCGCCTTTTGGCGTCATCTGGTCCAAACCATGTGAGACTAGGCTCTAAGGAAAGCTGTCTCGGGTGTGGACCAATCAACTTCAAGGACAGTACACATTATCAGAGTTATGTTTTTTGTTTGCATTATGACTGCAGGTATTGTGGTCTATGTAAACATGACTCCTTGTAAAAAAGGTGTCAGTTTTGTTGCCAGATAGATGGGTAAAAAAACAATTATCATATTTTTACTGGCAAATGAGGTTCCAATGGTGTAAATGCTTACCCCGAGCTCTCATACTCTGATGGTGCATTGTCTTTGAGTTGTGCGCCTTTTGGCGTCATCTGGTCCAACCCATGTGAGACTAGGCTCTAAGGAAAGCTGTCTCGGGTGTGGACCAATCAACTTCAAGGACAGTACACATTATCAGAGTTATGTTTTTTGTTTGCATTATGACTGCAGGTATTGTGGACTATGTAAACATGACTCCTTGTAAAAAAAGGTGTCAGTTTTGTTGCCAGATAGAAGGGTAAAAAACCAATTATCATAATTTTACTGGCAAATGAGGTTCCAATGGTGCAAACAGTTCTCGTTGAAACCTTCTGCGGCCAGGCTACCAAGATTATATGGCTTACCAAAGATACATAAAGAAGATACACCCCTTCGTCCCATCGTCTCTATCAACTCCCCAACTACGAACTGGCTCGTATTTTATTTCGATTTAAAGCTTTCGTGACTGCAGGGATTCATCTTCTTGGTTCATAACAAAATAATTTTGAGAATTATTTTGTTATGTTTTATTTTTATTATTTTATTACTTCCCTTCTACGTGACTTTACCAAAAGAACCAAGAAGATGGCTCGTATTTTGTCTGAAATCCTGCGGCCTTTCACTGGAAAAAACACCTCTGCGGTACTAAACTCTACTCACCTGGCATCGACAATCAATGGTATTTACCTGTCCCCAGACAACCTGCTTGTCAGTTTTTATGTGGTTTCGTTATTCACCAAAGTTCCTGTACCTGACACCATCGCAATCATTGAAGACTTGGTTCATCAAGGACTGAAAACTGAGGTACCCCCCCCCCTGGTGAGACACTGCTTAACCAATACATACTTCACCTGGAATGGAACTTTCTACAAACAAACTGAGGGCACCCCAATGGGCCCCCCCCTATCTTCGGTAGTAGCCAACGTTTTCATGGAGAAATTTGAGACTGACACCATCCAGATTGTCACTCTACGCCCAACCTTATGGGAGAGGTACGTGGGTGACACTTGTGTCATCTGGCCACATGGCTGGCCTGCTCTAGACCAATTCCTTGACCACATCAATTCCATACACCCAGCCATCAGATTCACCATGTAAGTCGAAAAAGATGGCAAGCTACCCTTTTTGGATGTCCTCATAAAAAAGAGACCTGATGGTTCAATAAGCCACTCTGTCTACAGGAAAGCTACCCATACGGATGCTTACCTAAAACCGGATTCCCACCACCATCCATCCCAGAAGAATTCCCTCATCAAGACTCTACACCATAGAGCCCAATGCATCTCCGACCAGGAACAGATTGCCAGTGAACTCAAGCACGTACACCAAGCTCTCAAGGCGAATGGTTACTTCGACTACACAATCCGCAAAGCCATCACTCCAACTATGAAGAAGGACCATCTTGATG
The DNA here is from genome assembly GCF_965212315.1 of Lampetra planeri. Classification (NCBI taxonomy): domain Eukaryota; kingdom Metazoa; phylum Chordata; class Hyperoartia; order Petromyzontiformes; family Petromyzontidae; genus Lampetra; species Lampetra planeri. The sequence goes on from NC_136141.1 coordinate 11,621,354, forward strand.
AGCCATTCAAAACCATCACCTTACCCTACATTGCGGGGGTCACAAAAAATATCTCCAAAATTCTGAATAAACACAAGATCCCGGTCCGATTCACCACAGTACATAAAATCCGTGATCTGGTCCCGTCTGTAAAATATGTGATTCCAGACATACCCTGGTGTCTACAAACTAAGTTGCCTCTGTCATAGCAGTTACATTGGGGAAACCAAACGACATGTCTCGGACCGCATCTGTGAACACAAAGCAGACCTGAAACACGGTAGGACCAACACCTCAGCCGTGGCAGACCATTGTTATAATTCAGTGGGCTCATATGACATTGACTTCTCCAAGATGGAGGTTCTCTTCAAGTCATCCGGCTACCATGAGAGATTCGTTCATGAGGCCATCCACATATACAAACACAGAGACAATTTCAACCGAGAAGATGGATTCTGGCTCAGCAATCATTGGAAGGATGTGATGAACCATTTCGGGTCTTGATTGATTGTGTTCACGTTTACGGTGACTTTCAGACCGCATTCAATTCGCTGGCATTGACTATATAGCTTTTGTATTCTCTTCACGGATCGGAGTCTTTGCTCCGCTGCAAGTTTCCTGCTACCACTCTCCCACTTACATATTTCTTTGCCTCCTCTTAGTACCTTTCACGCGACGGTCAATGGTATGGTGTATAGTAGGTTGTATATTAATAAATAGTACAATAGTGTAATGTTTAATAGAATGTATAAGGTAATATATAGTATCGTAATGTATCGTGAATAGACAGCAGTGTGGTATACAGTAGGGTTTGTAGAATAATACATAGTGTAATATTACAATGTATAGTCTAAGTTATAGGGTAGTGTATAGTAACGCAGTGTATAATTCAATGTTGGGGTTTGTCTATGGCAGTGTATAGTACGGTGTATAGTCGTGTGATGTAGAAAAAAGTTTAGTTGGAGGCATATCAATATAATGCATAATGTTAGAGCGTATATTGGGCTGCGTATACGATATTATACAGTGTAGTTTAGATTGGAAGGTATAATATTGTAATGTATAGAAGTCTAGTTTATAGCATTGTTGTAACGCAGCACAGGACAGAGTAGCACAACACCGTGGTTGTTTCTCTCTCTCTCCCCCCTCCTCCATTCCGAGCATAGATGGACTCGTCCGTCTGAACAACGCTCTCTGCTTTCCATGGTGCTAACGTTAAGGAAAAAACGCTACTTTTTTCGACATAGAAGTGTAATGTATAATGACTTATTGTTAGTAGCTCAGCTTATTGGAGAGTATATTGAGCTTATTGATTATATTGATGTAGTTTATATTTTAGTTTTTTATCAGTTTACTATATGGTAATCTTTTAGTGTAGTATATACCCAGTTACTTAATGTTAATAGCTCAGCTTATTGGAGAGTATATTGAGTACATTGATTATATTGATGTAGTTTATATTTAGTTTTTTCACATCGGTTTATTGTATGGTAGTAGGGTATTTGCAGTTATTTAGAAACTCCTTTTTTGTTTTCCACGTAATGCACTAGCTTGATACGCGGTGGTTTGGGCTGTTGCAGTTATTTATTATTAAAATTTCCCTCCCCTTTATTACTGCTCATCCTACATAATACACAAGCATTAATATGACTTTGAGACCCCCCACCGCCTACACATTCCACAAGGAGTGACTAACCCCATATCGGCATTTGTCATCTATATGCTAAATTCCTCCGTTGATATGTAAACTCCTTTGTCAAGGCGCTCTCCTCCTCCCACCCAGCTTAAAATACGCTGCCAAGCTTAGCAGTGTTCATCTTCTTGGTTCTTTCGGTAAAATCACGTAGAAGGAAAATAATAAAATAATAAAAATTAAACATAATAAAATAATTCTCACAACGTTTCGGCCACAACACAAGCAGCCGTTTTCAGACTCTGTCTACTTGACAGACCTGTTCTCCACCTGAAGACGGCTGCTTGCGTTGTGGCCGAAACGTCGTGAGAATAATTTTGTTTTCTTTTTATTATTTTATTATTTTCCTTCTATGTGACTTTACCGAAAGAACCAAGAAGATGAATCCCTGCAGTCATGAAAGCTTTAAATCGAAACTTAGCAGTGTTCATTAGGACGCTGTCTTTCCAACAGCTCTGTTCTTCACCTGAGGATGGCTGCTTGCTTTGTGGCCGAAACTTCGTGAGAATTTCATTTGATTAATGTTTAATTTTCATTATTTTATTATTTCCATTCTACGTGACTTTACCGAAAGAACCAAGAATATGTTTTTCGCTGCTGCTGTGCATTTCCAAGCGATTACAATGATGATGATTTGATATCAGGCCACTTGGTTGAGCTGCTGCTATTTGAGCTGCTATCATTTTTAGACTTTGATGATGTTCCTGCTCCTCTCTCTCTCTCACCTTTGGGTGATTTGCTGCGGATTAATCCGGTCCCGGAGGTGAACGCACTCCACGTGGTGATAGACGGAGGCTGCCTCCCACTCGCTCCAGCTCGACTCGTCTACACACATACATATACACACACATACATACACACACACGTACAAACACATACACACATACAAAGACAAAGATCCCCCGTATAGCCTGTAACAGACTGTTGGGGCAAGTGCTGTTAGCGAGCACCTATGAAGGCCAGCACGGCACACTAGGGGGTGGGTGGGCAGCACCTTTATCTCCACAGTGGCGATGTTTACACACCACACCAGGTACTCATTTGAGGCTGAGTCGACCTAGGGGAGGCCCAGGACCGGTTCAAATAATCGTCACTGGTGTTGGCCGTGAGCGGGAATCGAACCCGGGTCGCCAGGTTCGTGGCAGAGTGCGCAAACGGCTACACTACCGCTCCCCACATACACACATACACACACATAGACAAATGTGCAGTAGACTCGTCAACACACACACAAAGACAACGGTCCCCTTGAGGCTGTAACAAAAATGTGTTCATAGGTGTGGGTGTTTGTAAGTGTGGGTGTTCATAAGTGTGGGTAGTGTTCGTAATTGTGGGTGTTCGTAGGTGTGGGTAGTGTTCGTAAGTGTGGGTAGTGTTCGTAAGTGTGGGTGGTGTTCGTTAGTGTTGGTGTTCGTAAGTGTGGGTGGTGTTTGTAGGTGTGGGTGGTGTTTGTAAGTCCTGGTGTGGTTCATATATTGAGTGAAGGGGGTCACGCATACCATGGCGCTAATTCTGAGAGTAGCGTTGTTGTGCTCCGTAAATCTCTCAGCGTCTCTGCGTGGAGAGTGGAGAGGGGGACGGAGGAGAGAGTCAGTGGAGGGCGATGTCACCGCTATCACAAGTGGACTCACATCGTCAACACGAACTCACATTCACCACAAACTCACATCCTCACCACCAACCCACATCCTCACTACGGACCCACATTCTCACTACGGACCCACACACTCACTATGAACCCACATCCTCATCACGAACTTGTAACCTTACCACGAACCCGCATCCTCACTACGGACTCACACCCTCACCAAGAATCCACAACACAGACCCACACACTCACCACGAACCCGCAACACGGATCCACACACTCACCACGAACCCACAACACGGACCCACACACTCACCACGAACCCGCAACACGGACCCACATACTCACCACGAACCCACACAGCTCACCTCGTAAAGATTTTCGATTGGATGGCTTCGGCAGAAGCCGTTCGAAAGTTGATGATGAGGATGATGAAGTCATATGAAGCTGCTTGAAGATTCAGAAGCAGCCGTCTCCTTCACACCCACTCAAATTCTGAAGTGACGTCACAGGTGACGTAATAGCGTAAATGACGTGACCACGCCCCCTATAGCCACGCCCCGTCGAGTGACGTCATACAACGCGACCACGCCCAACCGACAGCTCCTCCCCTGGGCATCCACCCACCACCCCGCTTCTACTTCCGGGTCGGGGCGATTGGAGGCAGTGGCGGGAAAATCTGAACCCTATTTGGCCTTCCTCTAGGTCGACGCAGCCTGAAGGTACCTACACGGGACTCTGTGTGTGGTGAGTCTGTGGGTCTCTCTGTGTGGTGTGTTTGTGGGTCTCTGTGTGGTGAGTCTCTGTGTGGTAATTCTAGATTTGAAGCTTTCGTGACTGCAATGATTCATATTCTCAGGTTTTTTCGGTAAAGTCACGTAGGTAAAACATTAAAAGTAATGAAAGTAAAATAAAACAAAACAAAAATAAAATTCACGACGTTTCGGAGGCAACACAAGTCTCCGTCATCAGGTGGGACCGTCACAGCCAGATTAGCTGCATCAAGTGAAGCAATGATTCAAGATGTAATCCCTTATAAGCAAGTTGAAGGGGGGGAGGAGAGGGGGGGGGAGTTCATCAGAATGTGGTAGCCAATGAATGGAAACGTATCGGGAGGGAGGGGGGTGGGAGGGGGAGGGAGCCAACAAAAAATTTGGCGACGGCTTGGACGCGGCTGCTGCGCACGCCAACACAATGGACAGAGAGGGGGGAGGGGAGGTCTGATACACATGATAGAACAAAGGAACGAAAATGCCCATGTTATACATGTGGCGAGTCGGTGGGTCTCTGAGAGTCTCGGTCTCTGTGTGAGAGTCTGGGCCTGGTGCAAGAAACAAGACTGAAACCTGTCAATGTCCCCCTCTGCTCACGTGGCATGGCACCGCAGCAACTCCCCACCCGTGTTGGCCCGTGCAGTTGCACCGCCTGCACACGCGGCAGGAGACGGTCCACTGGTGGTGTGCCGCGTGCTCGTAGTTTTAGTGGACTGTATCGTCCTTGCCCGGACAGGAAATCAAAGGTAATTGTTTATAGCACGGCCTCCATGCGCGCGCGTTTTGTGTTTTAGTGTTTTTGCTCCGCACATCGGATTAGCACCGTTGGCTACGTACGGTGCGAAAGAAGTTCAAGTTTCTACATCCGTTAAAGGAGTCGATGATGTAAAATGTAAAATTAAAGTCTCGCGTAAGGCAGTGTGGCGATTACAGAAAGACACGCCTTTAGCTCGTGCATTTACAGTCGTCTCATGGAGACGCCACATGAAGATGCGTGAAGGGAATTTAATTTCTGACGGGGAGAAACAGCGGCAAATCGAATATTAACCATTCTTGGGAGCCTCCCTTAGGTCAGCTCGACCTTAAATGAGTGCTCGGTTCATTGCGAGTGTAGATATGGGAGACAAAGACGGATGTGTTGCTGCTTACACGACCACTAACAGCACGCTGCTGGCCTTCATAGAGGCTCACTCACTACGCTTGATGTTCAGAGCTAAAAGTAGCGAATTGAGTCCCCGAAAGAAGATCTGAGCAGGCCATAAAATAAGCGGACAATAAACTCAGAATAGTTTTTTTACACTTCTCATCGTCAAATCCTGCTATTGTATCATTTCAAGCAGCATTGGTTCAACACAAGCAGGTAAGAATTGTTTCAATACCACCGGGTAAATTAGTTGCTAGATGTACTATTAATGTATGAAGTTTATAGTTCAAATGTTTTAATCTAATGTCCGCGATTTTGAATTATCCGCGGCTGTCCTCCCCGTCATTAGCACGGATAATTGATAATCTACTGTACTTTATTAGCTGACGTCCAAAGAAAATCCTAAATGAATGAAAATCAGGTCTACGATTGTCATTCAATCGTAGACCTGATTGAATGAAAATAAGGTCTATCGTCATAAGTACAACCCCTTAATCTGTGATGATGACGAGGAGTCGTCGCTTTCAAATGGGAAAAGTCGACGCTGTCTTTGCGCGTCAGGTGCTGCCTTAGCACTTGTTCTGATCCCATGCCTTGGTTGGGATTTTAAATTTGTCTGTTTCCCAGTGGAGCCTGGGACGTTACACAGCCGCCCCTACCTGCTGGTGTGCGGACACGCGTCTTGTGTGGAGCATGCCTGCAGGACAAAGGCACACGCGCGGGCTGCGAGTTTGTGTGCCCGACCTGCAAGGTACAGCTACGACAACCGTATGGCCACGTTGTGTGCACACGCGCGTACGAGTGTATTTGTAGTGACATGGGAGGGGAGGGGCTGCTGGGGGGCTCTGGGACCTTGGGCGGCCCAGGCACTTGGGCCCCTTGGCGCCGGGCGCTGGGTTCCCAGGCGGCCCAGACGCTTAAGCCCCTTGGCGCCAGGCGTTGGGTTCCCAGGCGGCCCAGGCGCTTAAGCCCCTTGGCGCCACCAACGGGGGGGGGGGGGGGGCTGTGTGTGCTCTGTGGGATATCTGGGGGCGCACACGGCCCCACCCCTCGTTGGGGACTAGGCATAAAAGGGGAGCTCCCTGGATGATCAGGGCCAGTTGTAGCTCAAGACCCAAGACCAGCCATCTGAGGACCCTGGGACGCTGTGAGGGCCAGTGGTGGGACTCTGGAACTCCTGGCTCTACGTCCTTGTGAGGGCGAGTTCTAGAGCGTAGCCAGAGTAGTGTATCTAGGCTGTGTACCTAGGCTGTGTACCTAGGCTGTTACAGAGTATCAGGACTGTTGGAGTGTTGGATTGTAATAAAGAAGTTACCTCTACAAGTGTCTCCGGAACCCGTTACATTTGGAGTCAGAAGTGGCCATGGAGACAAGAAGTAAGCCACATACCTTCAGTCCTGACGGCGATGTCGAGGAGCAAGCAGCGATGGGGCGGCCAACGCCGGCCGACAACGACGCCGCACCGCCGGCCGACAGCGACGCCGCACCGCCGGCCGACAGCGACGCCGCACCGCCGGCCGACGGCAACGCTGCACCGCCGGCCAACGGCGACGCCGCACCGCCGGCTGAGCAGCTGTCTGCTCCGCCGACCGTCCCCTCTCCAGCGTCGGGAGCAGGGATGTAGGAGGCGCTGCTTCGCCTCGCAGAGCTGCTCTGCGCCACCGCCTCCCTCCTGGGCGAGATGCGGCGCTCACAGGCGATGGCGGGAGGGAGAGAAGAGGAGCAGCGCTCGCCCGAGCCGGCCGCCGCCGCCGCCACAAACATGGTGGACGCCACCGGCATTCCCGCCACAAATGTGGGGGATACTTCCGGGTGTGTCGTCACTTCCGCCGGGGGAGCAATGACCGCTGGGAGCAACGTCACTTCCGGGCCCAGCGTGGTCCAACCAAACAAAGCCGCGTCATCAGCGCTGCGACCTTCACCGCTGGACGACAGCTGGCTTCAACCTAGCATACCGCGTCATCAGCGCTGCGACCGGACAGTGAGAGCGCCATTCTTACTGTAACCGGCGCCGGGGCCGGGACATCGACCAACACGCTGGTCGTCGCCTTTGCTCTGGCCAAAGGTTGGAGGTCGGGAGACCAGGCCCCTGACACTTCGTCCATTTACGCGCTCCGAATTAATGATTTTTGTTGACATTTTCTTCGTTGTCGTCGGAGAGTCGTGATTGTTGTTGGGTATTAATTCTAGATTTGAAGCTTTCGTGACTGCAAGGAATCATCTTCTTAGGTTTTTTCGGTAAAGTCACGTAGAAAGTAAAATAAAAACAAAAATCACGACGTTTCGGAGGCAACACAAGTCTTCGTCATCAGGTGGGACCGTCACAGCCAGATTAGCTGTATCAAGTGAGGCAATGATTCAAGATGTAATCCCTTAAAAGCGAGTTGAGGGGGGAGGGAGAGGGAGGGGGGAGCTCATCAGACTATGGTAGCCAATGAAAGGAACGTATCGGGAGGGAGGGGGGGCGAGGCCAAAAGGGTGGGCGATGGACGTGGAAGCGCTTGTGCGCAAGCGGCCAATTACTGCACACGCCAACACAATGGAGCGATTGTGCGCAAGCGGCCAGCCACTGCACCCGCCAACACAATGGGCACAGAGGAGGAGGGGAGGTCTAATACACATGATAGACAAAAGAACGAAAATGATGATGGGTACAAACTTAGGGGGAGCTCATCAGACTATGGTAGCAATGAATGGAACGTATCGGGAGGGAGGGGGGGGCGGGGGGGGGGCGAGGCCAAAAGGGTGGGCGACGGACGTGGAAGCGCTTGTGCGCAAGCGGCCAATTACTGCACACGCCAACACAATGGAGAGAGAGGGGGAGGGGGGTCTGATACACATGATAGACAAAAGAACGAAAATGCCCATGTTTATGTAGTGGTGGTGTTGACGTGCGCCGACTGTGACAGTGATGGATCACGGGGCGGCGCGGGGTGCGGGGTTGGGCACGCGTTGTGGGCGTGGTGTGGACGCGCGCGCCGGGAGTGACAGATGACGGGGCGGCGCGGCGTGGGTGGTGAGGCACGCTGAGATGTGGGAAAACAGGATCGTAGCCAGCGCCCAGTGATTGGTCGAATAGGATGGGTGCTCGCAGCGACGTCCGCAGGTGGGGTATAAAGGAGGACGCGCGAGAGCACTCGGGGAGAGTTACCCAGTTGAAGACCAGAAGACGGAGCTGAAGACCTAGTGCCCCGAGACCCCTAGTCCCGCCGTCCTTGTGGGGCCCTGTGTGGCTCGGAGGCGAGACTGTGGGACCCGGGGTCCGACGCCCACGTGGGTCGGGCTGGGGACCCACAGTCAAGACGGACACCCCGGGCAGGGAGTGTCCCGAGTAGCTCAGTGGGCGTTAGTCGCCAGGATAGCTAAGTGGGTGTTTGTCACCCGAGTAGCTCAGTGGGCGTTAGTCGCCAGAATAGCTCAGTGGGCGTTAGTCGCCAGGGTAGCTAAGAGGGCGTTAGTCGCCAGGGTAGCTAAGAGGGTGTTAGTCACCCGAGTAGCTCAGTGGGCGTTAGTCGCCAGAATAGCTCAGTGGGCGTTAGTCGCCAGGGTAGCTAAGAGGGCGTTAGTCGCCAGGGTAGCTAAGAGGGTGTTAGTCACCCGAGTAGCTCAGTGGGCGTTAGTCGCCAGAATAGCTCAGTGGGCGTTAGTCGCCAGGGTAGCTAAGAGGGCGTTAGTCGCCAGGGTAGCTAAGAGGGTGTTAGTCACCCGAGTAGCTCAGTGGGCGTTAGTCGCCAGAATAGCTCAGTGGGCGTTAGTCGCCAGGGTAGCTAAGAGGGCGTTAGTCGCCAGGGTAGCTAAGTGGGTGTTTGTCACCCGAGATACTAAGTGGGTGTTTGTCACCCGAGATACTAAGTGGGTGTTTGTCACCCGAGATACTAAGTGGGTGTTAGTCACCTGTGAACGAGTTTGGTAAAATAAAGAGTGTGCTCCCCGTGAAGTCGTCTCCCGCCGAGTTACTACATTACAACTGGCGTCAGAAGTGAACCTGTCTTCAAGAAGAATGGACACGAGGAAGACTACCCGTACCCACGAGCGAGGTCGGGAAGACGACGGCGTACCGGGGACACCAACATCGGGAGGAGAGGACGAGGAGTTGCCGCCGATGCAGCACTTCGCGGTGATGGCCGACGCTCCGCTCGCCTCCGACACCAGCCTCCAAGACGCACACTCCAGGTTGGCGGAGTTGCTACTCGCCGCCGCCGCTGTCTTGGCGGACATCTCCGTTCCGGCGAGCGAAAAAACGGCTGCGGGGTTGGTGGAGAAAGCGAGGTTGGAGGGATCCCGCCAAAAGGCGCTTCGCGCCAAAAGTCTGGAAGTTGCCGCCGTTTTTGAGGGACCGCCATCGATTGGCGGGAAGCACGGACACCACGTGGCCGGAGACCTCCGCTCAGCGCGGCCCACGTCATCAGAGCGCGCCGGAGCTCTCCATTTTGCGCCTGACGACCGAGCCGACATTTTACACAACTACAGCGGAGCGCGGGAAAATCTCTCCGACGTCGACGACGATCGGGTCCTCCAGCAAAGATTGCCCGCGCTGTCGGCGTTCAAGGCGGATGGGGGCGATTGGGGAGCCTTCCAACGAAGGTTCCTCGCTCATCAGGAGATGTCGGGGTGGTCCGACACCACTGCCCTGCATGCGTTGCCAGCGATGCTCGACGACGACGCGCTTGCAGCCTTCACATCTGCTGCAAGGTCGTCCCGCTCTACGCTCCAGGCCGCACTACACCTGATGGCGAAGGTGTTCGGACCGCCCTCCACCTGTCGCCACCAGTTCTACGATCGGCGAAAGGTGGCTGGAGAAACGACGCTCGCCTATCGCACGGCGCTGCTCGCCTTGGCGGACGCAGCTTTTCCCCGCATGGACAAGGAGGGGAAGGACGCCATGGTGACGGAGCAGCTGCTGGCGTTGGCCCACGAGTTGGGGGTCCCCATCAATGTGGCGGACGAAATGGATATCTGCTCCCTGGTGATCGCCACGAGCATTCACGCGTACGAGGTCCTCAAACGCAAGCCGGGGGTCGTCTGCAAATTGGCGGGGAACGCGGCACTGGCCGCCACGATCGCCGAACCTCAGCCAGCTGCGGATCAGGAGCAGGCCTTCGCTGCATCGCGTCCGGGGGAGTGGAGAACGGGAGGTCGTTCGCCCACACGTTCATCCCGCAAGCTGGAGCAACCGAAACCTACGACGTCCCTCGTCGTCTGCTACAACTGCGGCCTTCGGGGTCACGTCGCAGCCGGGTGCCGGGCCCCGCGTCAGCGCGCCACAGGACCACGTCGGGACGACGACCAGGCCCACAAGTCATCCCAACAAAACCTGGCAAGTCGCGGCACCTCACACGCTCGGTCCACAAACACGGCACACTCGGGTCGCCGCTTGGCGGTGGGGGGTTCGCGGCTGGGTGCCGGGGGTTCATTTCGGCGAGGGGGGTCCGTACACGGCCCGCAAGCAGTCGAATGGTCCGAATTGGCCCACAGGATAGTGGCTGCGTCGGCCGGGTCGTCCGTGGTAACGGGGTTTATTGACGGGGTTGAGGTCCGGGTGCTTGTGGACACGGGTGCGTCGGCCACTATCATTTCGGACCTTATTTATAACATTCTTCCCGTCAAAAGCAGACCCCTTCTGCCAGTGGACGTGCCATTTTATGCGGCGAATGGGGGATCCCTGGGGATCATCGGCCAGATTCGGGCGACTATTTGCATTGGTGACGTCAAATTGGCGGGCCCTATTTTTGTATCATCGCTGGCCGTTCCCTGTTTGCTAGGTACGGACTTTTTGTCCAAAATGCCCATCAAAATTCTCATAGATCAGGCCTGCATTGAGCTTCCGTCAGGTCGGCGGGTTGCGTTCTTGACGAGCCCTACCAAAATACGCACGGTTTGTGCGACGGTGCAGGCGCTGGCAACTCAGACTTTACGGGTGCCCCCGGGATCGCAAATGTTGGTACCCCTTCGGTTGAGGAAACCACTCGAGGTGGGTGCGGAGGCACAGGGGGTGCTGTTGGGGCCGTCTAACAGGGCCAGAAGGGGCCTCGACTTAGCGGTTGCTCAAACCATGGTGAGAGGGGACAGTGAGCCGTTCGTAATGGTCCTGAATACGGGGTCGCGGCCGGCCCTAATTGCGCAGGGAACGGTGCTGGCTCACGCCGCGCCGCTACCCGTTGAGGAACGGCTCGTGGCTCAAGCAGATTTCACTGTCGAGTCGCATCCTCCAAGTGACGAGGGGACAGAGTGGTTGGACTCGTTGTGTGCCGGTTCTGCTAACTTGTCCAAAGTGCAATTGGGAGTCGACGCTCCCACGGGGAGGGATTCGCTGTTGTCGTTGCCCCTCATTGAGTGGGGCCGTCTCCAAATGTCTGACAGCTCCCTACTTACGCTACGTCGAAAAGTTGGCGCTCCCGAGGTAGGGGATGCGCGGGTCGGTTCCTGGGTGTGCAGACAGGGCCTTTTGATGAAGTGGGACAACATGTCCCGGCGTCACGTGCTCGTTGTGCCTGTTGCTATGCGGGGTAGGGTCGTTCTGGCAGCTCATGAACGGCTCATGCATCTGGGTTTTCACAAAACGCTCGCCCTAATCCAGCGAGACTATTATTGGCCGGGGATGGGTAACGACGTGGCGAACATTCTTAAGGGATGCGTAGGGTGCGCCAAAAGAAAACCGCCACCATTGGCAGCTAATCCACCGCTGCAATCCATTCAAGTTTCGCGCACAAACGAATTGGTTGCGTTGGACATCTTGGGGCCCTTTCCTGCTACACCGAGGGGAAATAGGTTCCTGCTGGTTGGCGTAGAATACTTCACCCGATGGCCCATGGCATGGCCACTCGCCAACCAGTCGGCTGCAGCGGTGGCGGACGCCTTCGTCCAGGGTTATGTTTTGGACAAGGGCGCCCCCGAACGCTTGCTGACGGATCAAGGAAAGAATTTTTCGAGCGTTTTGTTGCGCGAGGTGTGCGACCTGTTGGGTACAATGAAAGTGCGTACTTCCCCCTTCCACCCGCAGACTGACGGGATGGTTGGGCGTCTGAACAGGACGATTACGTCTATGCTGTGCCAACAGGTCTGCGACGATCAGGTTGATTGGGACTTACAGGTGCCGGGGGTACTCGCGGCCTATCGAATGGCCCCTCATGCGGCGACGGGGTTTTCCCCATTTTTTCTTATGTATGGGCGGGAGGCCGATCCGGCCATGGACGTCCAACTGGGGATTTCCCAGCCACGTGCAAAATCAAAATTGGCAGACCACATCAAATTTAATATCGCCAAATTGACTGAAGCGCGGGAGGCGGCGAGGTTGAATTCGCGGTCTCGGCAAATCGCGAACGAGAGATTGCATGGGCGGAGGGTGCATACGCATGATTGGAAACCAGGCGATAAGGCCTGGCTGCATTGTCCACATGCACCGTTGGCTACGTCCCCCAAATTGTTGAGACCTTGGAGGGGACCGGTGGAAATTGTGCGGGTTGCACGACCCCAGAGTATACAGATTAAATGGGAAAAACGCCGTTGGTACGTGCACCCCTCCCGACTGAAGCCCTATGCGGCACCGTGTGACCCCGTTCTGTGCCGTAACGACCGGGCGTGTGATGTGACCGTCGACTTGGGGAGGGAGGTGTCGCAGGCTGCTCCTCACGTGTCTCCACCTGACCCACCCCCAGGTGCCTCGGGCTTGACGGCTGCTGACCGTCGGGAGCCTGAACCCCGCGGCACGCACGGGTCCTCGATGCCTGGCCGATGTCTTCCTGAACCGCCGGCACCACCGGACGTTCAACCGCGTCTGGTGCCGTACGACGGACCGGCAAGGCGGACTCGGGCTAGGGCACAACAATTTTCATGAAGACGTTTTTTTCGACACCGAGCTCGCCCGGTGTTCCCCTCTGCCGGGGTAATGTCCCGTTGTAGGGACGCTCGGAAAGAATGGGACGCTGCACGAGTCGAGAGAGAAAAAAAAAAAAAAAAAATTCCATTTATTTTTCTTGCTGCATACACATTGCTATTGTCACTCGCCGGATTGTATATATTGTTCTGTTGTCGCGGTGGCATTGGTTGATGGTTGCGGATGGTAGTGTTCGCGTCGTGTTGTGTTGTTACGTTAGTTGTTGTTCTTGTTGTTGTGTTGTGTTACGGGGCACACAGGGGGGTTTGTATATTTTTATAGCAGCCGGGTCGGCTGCGAGCTATGTGGTAGGGGGTGATGTAGTGGTGGTGTTGACGTGCGCCGACTGTGACAGTGATGGATCACGGGGCGGCGCGGGGTGCGGGGTTGGGCACGCGTTGTGGGCGTGGTGTGGACGCGCGCGCCGGGAGTGACAGATGACGGGGCGGCGCGGCGTGGGTGGTGAGGCACGCTGAGATGTGGGAAAACAGGATCGTAGCCAGCGCCCAGTGATTGGTCGAATAGGATGGGTGCTCGCAGCGACGTCCGCAGGTGGGGTATAAAGGAGGACGCGCGAGAGCACTCGGGGAGAGTTACCCAGTTGAAGACCAGAAGACGGAGCTGAAGACCTAGTGCCCCGAGACCCCTAGTCCCGCCGTCCTTGTGGGGACCGGGGCCCTGTGTGGCTCGGAGGCGAGACTGTGGGACCCGGGGTCCGACGCCCACGTGGGTCGGGCTGGGGACCCACAGTCAAGACGGACACCCCGGGCAGGGAGTGTCCCGAGTAGCTCAGTGGGCGTTAGTCGCCAGGATAGCTAAGTGGGTGTTTGTCACCCGAGTAGCTCAGTGGGCGTTAGTCGCCAGAATAGCTCAGTGGGCGTTAGTCGCCAGGGTAGCTAAGAGGGCGTTAGTCGCCAGGGTAGCTAAGAGGGTGTTAGTCACCCGAGTAGCTCAGTGGGCGTTAGTCGCCAGAATAGCTCAGTGGGCGTTAGTCGCCAGGGTAGCTAAGAGGGCGTTAGTCGCCAGGGTAGCTAAGAGGGTGTTAGTCACCCGAGTAGCTCAGTGGGCGTTAGTCGCCAGAATAGCTCAGTGGGCGTTAGTCGCCAGGGTAGCTAAGAGGGCGTTAGTCGCCAGGGTAGCTAAGAGGGTGTTAGTCACCCGAGTAGCTCAGTGGGCGTTAGTCGCCAGAATAGCTCAGTGGGCGTTTGTCACCCGAGATACTAAGTGGGTGTTTGTCACCCGAGATACTAAGTGGGTGTTTGTCACCCGAGATACTAAGTGGGTGTTAGTCACCTGTGAACGAGTTTGGTAAAATAAAGAGTGTGCTCCCCGTGAAGTCGTCTCCCGCCGAGTTACTACATTACATTTATACCAATGCTGGCTGAACAATGAAGAGAGTACTGTTAATATAACTGGGGATGTTAACACTCGGTAAAGTACAGTAAAATAGTGCCTGTCAGATAAGATGGTCCAAAAAATTTGTGATTAAGTCTTTTTTGCGTGGTTGATAACATCTTTCCAATGATTACTAAGTTTGTACCCATCATCACGGTTGAAATTATGTCTGTGTTTGTATATTTGTATGGCTTCGTGTACAAACCTTTGATGGTAGCCGGGAGGTTTGCAGAGAACCTTGGTCTCGGAAAAGACAATTTCATGAGAGCCCACCGAGTTGTAGCAATGATCGGCCACGGCAGAAGAATCAGTTCTGCCGTGTTTCAGATCTGACTTGTGCTCGCGGACACGATCAGAAACATGACGTTTCGTTTCTCCAATGTAGCAATCACCACAAATGCAACTCAATTTGTAGACTCCAGGATACTGTAAGTCAGGAACGACATCCTTCACAGATGGAATCAGATCACGGATTTTATGCACTGTACTGAATCGGACTTGGATCTTATGTTTGTTTAGAATTTTGGAGATCTTTTTGGTCACGCCAGCTATGTATGGTAACGTGATGGTTTTGGTCGGAGTTTCATGTGGCTGTTTCTGTGTGGTGGGAGAGACAGCTTGGCGGATAGTACGGTCAGAGTATCCGTTCATCCTGAGGGCCCGATGTACATGTCTTAATTCACCGGTCAGGTGGTGTTTGTCAGAAATGCCATGTGCTCTGTGGTATAGCGTTTTGATGAGAGAGTTCTTTTGAGATGGGTGGTGGTGGGAATCCGGTTTCAAGTAGGAGTCTGTGTGGGTGGCTTTTCTGTAGACAGAATGTCCCAAGGAACCGTCACGATTCCTCTCAAACAGAATATCCAAGAATGGTAGTTTACCGTCTTTCTCCACTTCCATGGTGAATCTGATGGATGGGTGTCTAGAATTGATGTGGTCCAAGAAGTGGTTCAATGCTGGGAGGCCATGTGGCCAGATGACGAAAGTGTCATCCACATATCTCTTCCACAGGGAAGGACGCAGGGTGGATGTCTGGATGGCGTCTGATTCAAACTTTTCCATGAATATGTTGGCTATAACTGGTGACAAAGGGGAGCCCATAGGGGTACCCTCATTCTGTTTGTAGAAGGTGCCATTCCAGGTAAAATAGGTGTTGGTGAGGCAATGCCTAACCAGCGCAGGTGCATCAGAATTCAATCCATGTTGGACTAAGTCCTCAATTATTGTTAGGGTGTCCGGTACTGGGACTTTGGTAAACAAAGATACTACATCAAAGCTGACGAGGATGTCATCAGGAGATAGTACCATGTCCTTAACCATAGAGACTAATTGGGTTGAGTTGAGTACTGCTGAAGAGGTCTTGCCTGTGAAAGGGAGCAGAGTATCTGATAGAAAACGGGCTAGTTTGTACGTAGGAGAGTTTATCGTCGACACAATGGGTCGTAGCGGGGTGCCTTCCTTATGGATTTTGGGAAGACCATAGAGTCTGGGAGGTCTTGCCGCCGATGGTTTTAGAGAGGGACGTTTGCTTGGTTCGATTAGGGAAGTCGAACTCGTGATGATACTGTTGGTTTTCGTCGTTAGGCTTTTAGTGGGATCGTTTTTAATTTTGGAGTAACTCCCATCATTAAGAAGGTCCAGGATTTTGTTGTTGTATGAATCTTTATCCATGATGACCGTGGCATTGCCCTTGTCTGCCGAGAGATGTTAACAAGACCGTGATTAATCAGAGTAACATCCCAATTTCTGACACTCTAAAAACGGTACTGGCCAAAGGACTAAATTTCGCCGTCACCCCTAAATATATACCAGTAGAGGATATGATTTCCCAGATTGATGTAGCCCTCAGAGGCATAGGACACATCCATGCGGATGTAGCAAGAGCTGAAATAGCTACTATTCTTAAGAATGCTAAGAAACCCACTAGTAACATCAGCAAAAACGAACGCTCTGAACTCGCGGACCTAAAAAAGAGAGATGATATAGTCATCCTCTCGGCAGACAAGGGCAATGCCACGGTCATCATGGATAAAGATTCATACAACAACAAAATCCTGGACCTTCTTAATGATGGGAGTTACTCCAAAATTAAAAACGATCCCACTAAAAGCCTAACGACGAAAACCAACAGTATCATCACGAGTTCGACTTCCCTAATCGAACCAAGCAAACGTCCCTCTCTAAAACCATCGGCGGCAAGACCTCCCAGACTCTATGGTCTTCCCAAAATCCATAAGGAAGGCACCCCGCTACTACCCATTGTGTCGACGATAAACTCTCCTACGTACAAACTAGCCCGTTTTCTATCAGATACTCTGCTCCCTTTCACAGGCAAGACCTCTTCAGCAGTACTCAACTCAACCCAATTAGTCTCTATGGTTAAGGACATGGTACTATCTCCTGATGACATCCTCGTCAGCTTTGATGTAGTATCTTTGTTTACCAAAGTCCCAGTACCGGACACCCTAACAATAATTGAGGACTTAGTCCAACATGGATTGAATTCTGATGCACCTGCGCTGGTTGGGCATTGCCTCACCAACACCTATTTTACCTGGAATGGCACCTTCTACAAACAGAATGAGGGTACCCCTATGGGCTCCCCTTTGTCACCAGTTATAGCCAACATATTCATGGAAAAGTTTGAATCAGACGCCATCCAGACATCCACCCTGCGTCCTTCCCTGTGGAAGAGATATGTGGATGACACTTTCGTCATCTGGCCACATGGCCTCCCAGCATTGAACCACTTCTTGGACCACATCAATTCTAGACACCCATCCATCAGATTCACCATGGAAGTGGAGAAAGACGGTAAACTACCATTCTTGGATATTCTGTTTGAGAGGAATCGTGACGGTTCCTTGGGACATTCTGTCTACAGAAAAGCCACCCACACAGACTCCTACTTGAAACCGGATTCCCACCACCACCCATCTCAAAAGAACTCTCTCATCAAAACGCTATACCACAGAGCACATGGCATTTCTGACAAACACCACCTGACCGGTGAATTAAGACATGTACATCGGGCCCTCAGGATGAACGGATACTCTGACCGTACTATCCGCCAAGCTGTCTCTCCCACCACACAGAAACAGCCACATGAAACTCCGACCAAAACCATCACGTTACCATACATAGCTGGCGTGACCAAAAAGATCTCCAAAATTCTAAACAAACATAAGATCCAAGTCCGATTCAGTACAGTGCATACAATCCGTGATCTGATTCCATCTGTGAAGGATGTCGTTCCTGACTTACAGTATCCTGGAGTCTACAAATTGAGTTGCATTTGTGGTGATTGCTACATTGGAGAAACGAAACGTCATGTTTCTGATCGTGTCTGCGAGCACAAGTCAGATCTGAAACACGGCAGAACTGATTCTTCTGCCGTGGCCGATCATTGCTACAACTCGGTGGGCTCTTATGAAATTGTCTTTTCCGAGACCAAGGTTCTCTGCAAACCTCCCGGCTACCATCAAAGGTTTGTACACGAAGCCATACAAATATACAAACACAGACATAATTTCAACCGTGATGATGGGTACAAACTTAGTAATCATTGGAAAGATGTTATCAACCACGCAAAAAAGACTTAATCACAAATTTTTTGGACCATCTTATCTGACAGGCACTATTTTACTGTACTTTACCGAGTGTTAACATCCCCAGTTATTTTAACAGTACTCTCTTCATTGTTCAGCCAGCATTGGTATAAACATGGGCATTTTCGTTCTTTTGTCTATCATGTGTATCAGACCCCCCTCCCCCTCTCTCTCCATTGTGTTGGCGTGTGCAGTAATTGGCCGCTTGCGCACAAGCGCTTCCACGTCCGTCGCCCACCCTTTTGGCCTCGCCCCCCCCGCCCCCCCCTCCCTCCCGATACGTTCCATTCATTGCTACCATAGTCTGATGAGCTCCCCCTAAGTTTGTACCCATCATCATTTTCGTTCTTTTGTCTATCATGTGTATTAGACCTCCCCTCCTCCTCTCTGCCCATTGTGTTGGCGGGTGCAGTGGCTGGCCGCTTGCGCACAATCGCTCCATTGTGTTGGCGTGTGCAGTAATTGGCCGCTTGCGCACAAGCGCTTCCACGTCCATCGCCCACCCTTTTGGCCTCGCCCCCCCTCCCTCCCGATACGTTCCTTTCATTGGCTACCATAGTCTGATGAGCTCCCCCCTCCCTCTCCCTCCCCCCTCAACTCGCTTTTAAGGGATTACATCTTGAATCATTGCCTCACTTGATACAGCTAATCTGGCTGTGACGGTCCCACCTGATGACGGAGACTTGTGTTGCCTCCGAAACGTCGTGATTTTTGTTTTTATTTTATTTTACTTTCTACGTGACTTTACCGAAAAAACCTAAGATGATGTTGTTGGGTAAACTGTGTGGAGCTTCGCTCGTGAGTGTTGTCAATATGTGTGCGAAACTTTGCTTAGTGATTGTTAACAATGTATAGTTTGTATGCAGCTTTGTTCGTGATTGTTAATGTATAGCTTGTGCTGTCATTGTTAACGATGTATAGACTGTATGGGGCATTTATCTTGAGATGGTGACATGCTGCCAGGGATTTGGAATTGTCGTGCTGGCTCTCAAATATCTTGTGGTGCAGATCCTGACCAGGATGGCCCAGTGGGTGTTGCGTGTCTAACACGAGAGTTGTGGTCCCGTCATGCTATGGCTGACGGCTTGACCTGACAGCCCGGAGATTGAAACACTCCGTGGCATGTCTAGCCTAGTGGGCTGTGCGCTCACATGGCTCGGACAGTGTGGTCCCGTCATGCAATGGCTGACGGCTTGACCTGACGGCCCGGAGGTTGAGACCCTCCGTGGTGCGTCTGGAGCTGTAGGCTCGCCCTGACGGCCCGGAGATTGAAACACTCCGAGGCGCGTTGAAACAGTGGGCTGGAGATTCGTAGTGTTCAGGTGTAGTTGTCCCGTTACGTTGGGACTGTATCCCTCAGTTGTTAGGGTGCATGTTGTGCAGAGAGTGAACGATGGGTCGTCTCAGCTCGGTCGGTAAAGCTATATGCTGCGATGCGAGTCTTGGAGAGAGACTGGGTCTCAGCTCGGTCGGTACAGCTATATGCTGCGATGCGAGTCTTGAAGAGAGACTGGGTTGAAGACCCCCCCCGATATGGCCGACGCGTGCTAATGGTTGTGATGCCGCGTCGGAAAGGCGGTGGGGTGGTAACACGGAAATTCCCCCCCCCGATATGGCCGACGTGCGCGGTTTTAGGATGGAGACGCCACGTCGGAAAGGCGGTGGGGTGGTAACATGGAAATTCCCCCATCCGATATGGCCGACGCGTGCTACTGGTTGTGACGCCGCGTCGGAAAGGCGGTGGGGTGGTAACATGGAAATTCCCCCCCGATATGGCCGACGTGCACGGTTTTAGGATGGAGACGCCACGTTGGAAAGGCGGGGTGTGCTAACGGTTGACATGTAATGTCGGTGGTGGTCCTCATTGAGGGCTGCTGGCACGCAAGCACGGGATGCCTTGGAGATGCGGTTCGCGCGTGCGGCCACCATTTCTGGGCAGGAGCAGGCAGATTTATTTTGTCTGTGTCATGTCAATTTTATATATATATTTAAAAATGTAGATACTGGGGCAGCCCTGAAGTGCGACTTCTTTGCCCAGTACATGGGTCGGCCCTGAAGTACGACTTCTCGACCCGGGACGTAGACAGACGTCCGGATAAGTGTGTGTAGAGGGGTGCTAGACATGTTGGTCTTCGCCTTCTCACCACCTGACGGATGGGAGGGTGGCAGGGTGGTGTGGATCCCTGCCATCCATGCGGTGGTTGTGTGATTTCGGTTCGATTACCGGTGTTGGTTGTGCATCCAACGCGTCGGAATCTGTATATTTGTTGTTAATTCCCCGTTTTCTATGCGGATCCCGAGGAGGGCTAGGTGTGCTGCGGGTCGTTTGTTCACGTGTCATTGTTTCACCTTTTTTGTTGATTGACGCTTGTATATAGTGTTTGGTTGTACAGGTTGGTTAGGGTATTTATGGTTGCTTTCTTGTTCTCTTTTCTTTTCCTGTTGAGGCTCACGTATTTTTTTCTCTCCCTTTCGTTAATTTAAACTTTCTAATTATTGACAGCCGGGACGGCTGGAGGCTACATAGAGGAGGGTAATGTAGTGACATGGGAGGGGAGGGGCTGCTGGGGGGCTCTAGGACCCTGGGCGGCCCAGGCGCTTGGGCCCCTTGGCGCCGGGCGCTGGGTTCCCAGGCGGCCCAGACGCTTAAGCCCCTTGGCGCCAGGCGTTGGGTTCCCAGGTGGCCCAGGCACTTAAGCCCCTTGGCGCCACCAACGGGGGGGGGGGGGGCTGTTTGTACTCTGTGGGATATCTGGGGGCGCACACGGCCCCACCCCTTGTTGGGGACTAGGCATAAAAGGGGAGCTCCCTGGACGATCAGGGCCAGTTGTAGCTCAAGACCCAAGACCAGCCATCTGAGGACCCTGGGACGCTGTGAGGGCCAGTGGTGGGACTCTGGAACTCCCGGCTCTACGTCCTTGTGAGGGCGAGTTCTAGAGCGTAGCCAGAGTAGTGTATCTAGGCTGTGTACCTAGGCTGTGTACCTAGGCTGTTACAGAGTATCAGGACTGTTGGAGTGTTGGATTGTAAACAGGACCCTGCGGGGTGGGCTGGTAGGAATAATTCTAATACCGGTACAGGGATATCGACCGCACACACACGCAACAACAACAACCGCCATTCGCCACTAAGTGGCGGTGACGTCACCACGACGCTTGTGCCAGGCCATGTGCACCTTGAGGCCACGTGAAGTGTCGAATGCCCGCTGGCAGGAGGTCACAGGGCAGACCCAGGTGCCACGGGTCGACTGACCGAGATGACTGGCTGATGCACCACCTGTGCCCGCTACTGTACCAACTTGCTGTGTTTTAGTCACCTGGCGCTCCGCTCGTTGTTGTGCGCGTCGCTCCTCCGCCCTCCGTTGTTGTTGGAGGGCGACTGCCTCCAACTGCCCAGTAGCGTCCTTGACGAGCCTCCTCCACAGAGGCCGATCTTGACACCGCTGGTACCAGTCATCGGCAAGTCCACTCAGCTCCACGTCCTCCTGTACCACATCACTCCATTGCTTCTCTAGCCCGTACCGCACCCGTTTAGCCCCCTTGATCCGGCCGAACAAAAGCTGTTTAGACATGCGGTGGCTGGGCATGCGGGCTACATGACCCAGCCAACGCAGCCTTGCCTGCCGGAGGAGCTCACCGATGGGACTTTGCCCAGATCTTTCAAGGATTTGTGAGTTCCTCACACAATCCAGCCTGGTTAAACCCAGGATGGATCGTAGGCAGGCCAGCCTAAATGTTTCCAACCGGCGAAGATGCTCCATTAGGGGGGTCCACGTTTCGCAAGCGTAGAGAAGGGACGGAATGACTGTGGCCGAGAAGACTTGAAGCTTCGTGCGGAGCGACAGACCAGGTAGCTTCCACACAGCGTTACGCAACCGATGAAAAAAATTGGAGCCGGTCATAAGCACACTGCCCAGGTATGGGAAACTCTCCACTCGAACATGCACACATGGACTAACACACACACAGCGACTGATACGCACACTAACACACACACAGCGACTGATACGCACACAAATGGACTGATACGCACACTTGGACTGTGACACACAAACACTTAGACGTACAGTCACACACATTGGGCGTTGTTCGTTCTAAAAATACAGACACACACATGGACTTAAACACACGTATTGACCTACATGCACACACATATCGACTCAAACACACACACATCTACTCACACACACACACACACATGGACGTGCACAGCAATCCCCGATGGCACAGCTATCAGCATCGCAGTACAACGTATGAGTAAATAGCGTGACGTGAGCAATCGAAATAGAAATGCATAGAAGAAATGAGTTCAAATGAGTGTAAATTTAAGAGCAGCAGTGCGCACAGGTAAGTAGAGAAGCAGGCTACAGTCTAGATTATAGATTGCTAGTACGCCGACTCAATGACATAAGCATTGCTACAATCGGCATAAAAAGCTTGCAATACGGGCAGCAGCTGAAAAATCAGAATACAGTGGACATGAAATGTTGGCAGTACACTTAGTGAGGTAAAGAAGCGGGCAACAAATTATAGACTGGCATACACTCATAATGGGCAGTGCACTGATGTTAATTAATCAGCAGGCAGCAGGCCACATCGCAGACTGGCAGTACACCGTCGCAGCGTAAGAAAAACACAGGTAAAAAAGAAGAAATTTAGGAACCTAATCATGAAATATTCGTTTTCTGCACACAAACATAATTATTGTAACATCTGTCAACTTGTTTCATAATAGTAAACAATGAACCTGAGTTGTTATCTGCACACAAACATAATTATTGTAACATCTGTCAACTTGTTTCATAATAGTAAACAATGAACCTGAGTTGTTATCTGCACACAAACATAATTATTGTAACATCTGTCAACTTCTTTCATAATAGTGTAGAGAGTAAAATAGGGATGTGACGTCAGGTGTGCCTTTCAGTGCGATGACGTCACGTCTCCTAGGGTACTTAAGGGATACCCCGTGATGTAAGCGGGGTCACTGTGGGAACGGGTAAAGTAAGCAGGGTGAAGAAGGAACCAAGGGTAGAGAGAGGGATCGAATAGGGAGTCTGGGGAGAAGCCGGTGGTAGCCGTAGAGGTGCTTCTCTCTCCGGTCGGTGGAGTCGGCAGAGTCTACGATCCGACACGAGAGAGAGAAACCGGAGCTAGCCGGCAGGGACCCGGACTCAGAGTAGGACCCCTAGACCCTGGGAGTTGTGTACCCTGTGTATTATTGATAAGCTTTAATAAACCCTGGAGGAAGCCCTTAACTTACCTCCGTCTCCGAGTACGTCCGTCGGGACTTCTCTACAATAGTAAACAATGAACCTGAGTTATTATCTGCACACTAACATTATAGTAAGATTTGCCAACTGATTAGTTTAATAATAGTGTAGTGAGTTCAAGGAGACGTAGACGACAGTCGGAGGCACACTTATTTATTCAACCAAAGGGCAGAACACAATACTTGAAGGGGTAACGGCCCCTTCACCCGTCTAACAGGGAGACACCCTTAGCGCTAGCCCGGCTAGTCTGCTCCCAGGTCCTCCACTAGAGAGCTAGGGGAGGCTAACTGATCCAGCTCTGGCCAAGCTAGGATCTCGGCACCCTTAGCCAACCAGACCGGCTCTTACAAGAGCATCGGCTCTAGGCTCTCAGGGCCACGCCGCTGGCTTGCCCTGGTCGGTCCTTAAAAGGACAGCGAGCCAGGGGAGTCCCAGGGCCTATCCTGCTGGTCTTCATTCTTCGCTGGTTAAGCTGTAATACTAGACCCCGAGCCCACCGGCTCCCCGCCTTATATAGCAACTCCCCCCTGAGGGGTGGGGCCGTGGGGGATCACAGCGCCGTTACAGCCCCCCAGGGCTAACCGTTGCGGACGTGGATGTAGGCACCCTTACGCGTGCGGGCGCAAACATCACTTGTGTGTTTGTTTGCCCTCGCGTAACACCCCTACATCACCCCCCCCCCCTCCTGTCCGGCTGCAACAAAATTCAACAATAAAAGATGAAACCCCCCAAAACCGTGTGTGCCTCGCATTAATAACAGCAACAACAATAACAACAGCAAGAACAACAACACCGAAACAAAACCGACGTACCCCCAATAAATACCCCATCCCATAAAGAAACTAACATATATACAATACAAGTCTTCCCACCCCGAACGGATTTCTCCCGTGACCGCAGCAAGGGCCACACAAGAGGCCGGCCTCATAAAAGTCGGCGCGTTTTGGCACGCATTCTTGCAGCGGGACCGTCACAAGGGGCAACCCCGGTCGGCCCAGCGGTGCGTGTCCACAGTTCGGGTGCGAGAGCGTCTGGCTTCGGACGAGTGATGAGCGATCCCCGACCCCCCCCGGGAGGGGTTGGCAGTTGCGAGCGCGTCAGTCCCGGTGCACCTGGAAGTGGAAGAGTCAATGGTAAATCAGGCGCATGCAGCGAAGTCGGACTCCGGGAGTCAGTGGACACCTCACATGTTCGGCCATGTGTGTGTGGAGTAGGAACATGGGGCGCAACGAACGGTTTCAACCGCGAGGGGTGCACGAACCAACGACGCTTCCCCCACTGAATACGGACACATTGTGGCCGCAAGACCTACACCACTTCCACGGGCCCCCTCCATGGCAGCAACAGTTTCGACGAGGTTGCCAGCGGAACTTGGGGACAATGCAACCACGCTTTGTCGCCCGGCTTCCACCGGTGCACATGTACCCGGCCCAGCTTGAGCATTTCATTCGCCTTTTGGCGGAGGTCTGAATTTTGGATGGCCGCCTCCCGCACCTCTGCCAATTTAGAGATGTTGAACTTGACATGGTCGGCCAATTTGGATTTAGCATGCGGCGCAGCTGGGTCGCGACAGGCGGTTCAGCCTCACTACCATACATTAAGAAGAAGGGCGAAAATCCGGTCGCCGCATGAGGAGCCATCCTGTAGGCTGCCAAAACCCCCGGGATATGAAGGTCCCAATCGGTCTGGGATTCAGATACCTGGTGAGACAGCATGGACGTGATAGTCCAATGTAGACGCTCCACCATCCCATCAGTTTGCGGGTGATATGCGGAGGTACGAATCTTTTTCGTACCCAGGAGCTCGCACACCTCGTGGAGAAGTTTACCGGATACATTTTTCCCTTGGTCGGTCAGCAGCCGCTCCGGAGTACCCTTGTCGAGGACGTAGCCCTAGACAAAGGCCTCAGCGATGGCTGCTGCCGACTGGTTGATGAGGGGCCAGGCCATAGGCCATCGCGTAAAATATTCAACGCCAACCAATAAACTCACAAAGACAATATACTTGTGTAATAAAATATGTTTGTCACACACTGCTGGTCTCCGTTGCTCTTTTATTTAGCTTCTTTCTCGCACCCCCCTGGTCCTGACAGCGGACCAGCGTCTCCTCGCGCACGCCCCGCACGCGCTCCCTCGTCAGCTCTTCCGCTCCCCCACTCCGCACACCGCTGGCCGACGGTGTGCCAAAGCTCCTCCAGCCACGTGGCTGATGGCGCGGATCCCCTCCGGCCACCCAACGTGGTTCAGCTTCTTCACTCCAGCAACTGACCCGGAGCCCTTCTGGGCTCTCACCTATATCCCCTTCACCACGTGATCCTGACTCCTCCCCTTCCGGATCGTCAGATCCAGCCTTCCCATAGCGCCCTGCTGGCTCCACCCCCATTCACCTCGCTTCTGATTGGACCCGAGGTGAACGGCGGGCTCTCCCATATGCCCCCCATACTGGGCTCTGCCCCCCAATACCCCAGGCCGTATGATTGGGCCAGAGCCCAGCAGCGAACCCCGTTTACGCTCGCATTACATGAAACCCCCCCCCTGATGTAAAAGACCAGCCGTCCTGGCTGAACCAGGATAAAATAATGCGAGCCACGGCAACACATTAATGAATCACAACCGACACAAGGGAGAGCACAATAACGACGAACACAATCAACGAAAGGGAAGGGATCTGGAACGAGTGCGGGTCGCCGGCCTGTCCTTCACGAGAAGCGGCGCCCTCGGAGATCGCAGTCCCGACAGGGTTTGAGGAGCGGCGGAAACGGAATCATCTGCCACTGGTGGAGGCCTGTCCTTCCTCGACGGCGTTGGAGGGGCAGCGGGAGCAGGTGCCCCCGTCGCCGTGGTAGGCCCACCCAGTGCAGAAATCCTTTTATCCGGCTGGATCACCGCTGGCCCGTTTACAGGAGGCACGACAGGCGCGCTCGCAGGTTGAACAGGCAAGGGCAGTGGAGCGTCAGACGCGACAGACACCAGCAAGGCAACGTTAGGAGATGACGCATCGACACGCTGGACAATGTAGGGTTTCAATCGGGACGTGTGAACTTACCAACGTCGCGACCCGACCCGAACGCGTGCGGACTGTGGGCTAGGGACCTCAATCAGCACCACCGGCCCTTGCCAGGGTTTGTGCAACTTAGGGGAGGTCCCCACCGGCACCTGTGGGCAGTGGAGCCAGGCCATGTCCCCCACTCGCCAAGGGGACCCACGATGAGAGCGCCGGGCGCACCGTTCGTTCCTGGCCTGGGTCTTGGCCGTAGCCAATCGGGCCGCGTCCCGCGCCTCCGCCACGCGCCGAACGGATTCGCGAATATACTCGGGGAGGGGTTTAACAGGACCCTTCGCCCGCGTGTCAAGTTGCACCTCCACAGGCGGCACATTCTCGCGACCGTACATCAAAAAGAAAGGTGAATACCCCGCCGACGCATGTGGTGCCATCCGGTAAGCGGAGAGCACTCTCGGGATATGCAAATCCCAATCGGCCTGCTTCTCGCTAACCGTATGGCAGAGCATGGCCGACAGGGTCCGGTTCAACCGTTCAACCATCCCATCAGTTTGTGGATGGTAGGGTGAGGTCCGAACTTTCTTAGTTCCCAGTGCGTCGCACACATCCCGCAATAGGTGTGAAGAAAAACTTCGCCCTTGGTCCGTAAGCAGCCTTTCCGACGCCCTTTTGTCCATGACGTACCCGAACAGGAATGCCTCCGTGATAGACGACGCCAACTGGTCGGGCAAAGGCCAAGCCATTGGCCATCGTGAAAGATATTCGACCCCAACCAGCAAAAATTTGTTCCCCCGAGCGGATGGGGGAAAGGGGCCCAGAATGTCCAACGCCACCAATTCGTTTACCCGCGTTACTTTAATCGACTGCACCGGGGGAACATACGGTTGTTTGGGCGGCTTCTGCCGGGCCCAGTCGGAGCACGCCCGAATGTGCCCGACGACGTCAGTCGTCATGCCGTGCCAAAAATAATGACGTTGCAACGTCAACAAGGTTTTCTGCACCCCGAGATGTAACAACTTCTCGGCGTGCAGAATCCGAATCAACTCGTATCGCAACGACGACGGCACAACAAGACGCCAGCGACCCTGCAAGCCCTCTCTCCACATCAACAACCCGTCACGGAGAACTGCACCCGGCATCCCATCAGATGACGGATAACCCCTTCGACTTCGCAGCCTGACTCGGCAAGGCCCCAAGCAAGTCATCGAGAAATTGTTCACGAACCCACACGGAACGCGGAAAATTCAAAACCCCGTCAGCCGGTTCCGGACACGTGGAAGCCACGGGCATCTCCACAGGGGACACGACAGGCTGCGGGGGCTGTGGCACCCACGTGCACTTTTTTCGAGCCAGAGGCAACACGCGCAGGTGGACCCCTGTGGCAGTCGGGAGAGCGCGTCCGCATTAGCGTGACGCGAGCCCTTACGGTATTGAACATCAAACGAGAACTCCTGCAAAGTTTCCAGCCATCGTGCCAGCTGGCCAGATGGCTAGTCAACTTTCAGGGAGTATTGCAAGGCCGCATGGTCCGTGTGCACAATGAATTTCCGGCCATACAAATACGGGCGGTATTGTCGGACAAAATGCACAATAGCTAACAATTCCCACCGGGTGACGCAATAGCGGGTCTCCGCCGGAGAGAGAACGCGGCTCCCGTAAACCACAACGCGCTCGACGCCACCTTTACACTGCGATAGGACGGCGCCAATACCCGTGTCACTAGCGTCGGTATCCAAAATAAAAGGCAGAGCAAAATCAGGGTAATCCAGCGTCGGCGCTGACGCCAAGTGATCGCGTAGGCCGTGAAACGCCGCCTCCTCCGCCGGCCCCCATCTGAACCTCTGGTTCTTTGCCGTAAGGAGGTGCAGCGGCCTAGCGATCGTAGCAAAATTTGGAACAAATCACCGTGGCTTGAGTCGGCCAGTCCCGAACGCACGCCGTTTTGTCTGGGTTCGTGGCCACACCATCAGGGCTAACAATGTGACCCAAATAGCGCACGGAGTGCTGCAAAAGGTGACACTTCTTGGGCTTAAATTTCAAATTGGCGGAACGTACCCTAGCAAAAACAACATCCAATCTCTGAAGATGCTCCTCAAACGTGCGGCTGAAAACAATAACGTTGTCCAAATATATCAGGCACGTGTCTCACTGCAGGCCGGTCAACACGAGTTCCATCAACCTCTGGAACGTAGCGGGGGCGGCGTTCAAACCCATGGGGAGACTATTAAACTGAAACAGGCCCTGCGGCGTACGGAAAGCCGTCTTTTCCCTCGACGATTCGTCCAGGGGGAGCTGCCAGAACCCCAAAGAGAGGTCAAGAGTCGAAAACAATTCGCCCCAGACAAGGCATCGAGGGAATCATCCATACGCGGCAGGGGGTAAGCGTCTGCAACCGACACTTTGTTTAACCTCCGAAAATCAACACAAAATTGCAGGCTATCATCCAGGACCACCGGAGCGCCCCCATGGGTTGTTGGACGGAGAGATAATGTCGGCGGCCAGCATATCATCTACTGCGCGCGGACATGATCCCTCTCCGCTGGGCTCAACCGATGCGGATTCATCCGAATAGGACTAGCATCCCCGGTATCAATGTGATGGGAGAGCAGCGAGGTGCGTCCCAGATCGAAATCATCTTTGCTAAAGACGTCGGAATATTTGGACAGCAGCGCGTGATCCATCGATCGTCCTGCGACGTAGAGGCCGAAACCCCCGCCACGAGACCCTGGCGATCTGGATCATCGTGGGCCGTGAAAGCGGTCGTGGCATGGGCCAGGACCGTACCGGCCGGCACCACAACATTGTCCGCGCCTCCGTTTAACACTTGCAAAAACAGAGGCTGACCCAGCCGAACAATCGTCCGGGCTGCGACCAGCGCCAGGCCGCCCGTAACAGCGTTGGACGGCGACAACAACACACCCTGCTGCCCCTTCAACCCCAGGCACGGTCTTCCGATAGCGCAGCGGAATGAGCATCTGCGAGCCCGGCGGAATGTCGACCAAAACGTCGGACAGCGCCTGCACCTGGAGGTCCGGGGTGGACCGGCCCCACGGCGATGGCAAAAAGAAAATCTTACGGCCCGCCGGTAACTCAATGCAACTCAGATCGACCCTTTTCTGAATCGGCATCTTCGCCAGGAAATCGGTTCCCAATAAGCAAGGCACATCGAGGGACCTGGAGATCAACACCGTCCCCGAAGCCGACACATCCTTAACGGAAATGCGTACTTCCACCTGACCCACGATGCCCATACTCCCCCCGTTAGCAGCAACACACAAATCGAAAACCGGACGTACCCGTGACGGCGGAATGGATAGGAGATGGAATATAACGTCCGAGATGATAGTGGCGGATGCGCCTGAATCGACTAAAATCCGCACGTCAATCCCTTGTATAGAGCCCGGCACGGTCGAAGACCCAGTGGCGGCTGCAACGACCCTGCGAGCTAGTTTCGCCACTGTGTCATCGTCTGACGCGGATCCCTTAGAGTCCCCCCATTAGAACAGGCCCCGGAACGTACTCCGACAACGATGAATGAGGTGACAGGCCTTGGCGGGTGTCTGATGCGTGCCGACTTGCCTGACACGGGTCACCGTCCGATGTCGATGGCGCGTCCTTGGTCGGGGACTCCGGGCAAAGAGGTGGATGAGGGCGACTCCGGCAGTCATGCGCGAAATGTCCGAGAGGTCCGCAGCGGTAACACGGCAAGTCGGCCCACCGCCCGGCTCCCCCGGCGTCCCGGCGATCCACCGACGAGGGCCCCGAGTGCGACACCGCTCCCCCCCGTGGAACCCACTGGGCCGCCGCCGCAGTGAGATCGCCAGGCCCCGCCTCGTCTGGGACGAATACGGCCTTCGATGGTGTCCAACCCACGGCCTTCTCCGTGGTCGGACCCCCCATCCAGGTGGCCATCTGCACCCAACGGCGCAAGTTAAACTGCGCGTCGAGGCACTTGGCAGCCAACCGGGAGGTCAGCTGCTCGTGGCCGCACACGGGCAGTGGAATGCCCAGGTCCTTGGACAGTTCCAACATTATCCCCAGTATCAAGGGCTCCAACAAGTCGGGCTCGGTCTCGGGATACGCGGCCATGGCCAGCGCAACCACAGCGCCACGGAAGGCCACAGGTGATTCCTCCGGTGCCCGTTGTCTTTGGACAAATCGACGGTGTGCGTCGTCCGGAGGCTCGTATGCTTCCACCATCTCGTCGAAAGCCCCTTTCAGCATCGCCTTCTACGCGGCCGTGATGGAGCGGAAAAATTTTAAGGACTTGTTATCGAGGAGTGTTGGCAGAACTTCCAAGGCCTCCGCATCCGTCCACTTGGCGGAGCGGACAGCCGATTCAAAGCGCCAAGCGAATGCGCTCCAATCCCCGCCGACGGGAAATTCTTTAATAGTCGTCAGTCGGTGGCTGCGAGTCACCCGAAGCGGGCGCCCCACGTGGCGGTGACAAGATGGCAGCTTCCCGCCAGTCAGTCATGGCCGCGCCCAAGATGGCGGCGTCTTTCCGCGTGTCGGGGAAGGCGGGAAGCCTCGCAGAGGTCGCAATGGCGGATGTCTCGGCCCCACCCGAAGTTTCTCCCCGGAGAGGCCTGACCCGTGGCTGTCCCGGCATCGTCGCTGGTGCGACCAGGGTGACCAAGTTCATCAAAACGGCCCGCAGCGAATCAATTTGCTCCGCCACGAGCCACCAGCCGTCCTCGCCACCCGAAGACGTAGACGGCCCGGCTCCCGCGACGACATCTTGTACCCCTGTCGTGTCGCTCGCCGCCGACCCGCCCGCGCCCTCAGGGTTCGGGACCGCCACCGCTGGAGGGGAAGGTCCTCCTCGTCCTCTGAAGAAGGCGTAGGTAGATTTTTCTTCTTGAGATGTTTTGACATTTCGAAGCACTTCTGACCCCAATGTAATAAAAGACTTCGTCACACACTGCTGGTCTCCGTTGCTCTTTTATTTAGCTTCTTTCTCGCACCCCGCTGGTCCTGACAGCATACCAGCGTCTCCTCGTGCGCGCCCCGAACGCGCTCCCTCGTCGGCTCTTCCGCTCTCCCACTCTGCACACCGCTGGCCGACGGTGTGCCGAAGCTCCTCCAGCCACGTGGCTGATGGCGCGGATCCCCTCCGGCCACCCAACGTGGTTCAGCTTCTTCACTCCAGCAACTGACGCGGAGCCCTTTCGGGCTCCCACCTATATCCCCTTCACCATGTGATCCTGACCTCTCCCCTTCCGGATTGTCAGATCCGGCCTTCCCATAGCGCCCTGCTGGCTCCACCCCCTGCTGGCTCCACCCCCACTCACCTCGCTTCCGATTGGACCCGAGGTGAACGGCGGGCCCTCCCATATACCCCGGGCCGTATGATTGGGCCAGAGCCCAGTGGCGAACCCAGTTTACGCTCGCATTACACTTGTACAATGACCTATATGATCATACAGAGATCCAAAGACACACACAGAGACACGTACTCGCACAGATACCCATAGACACCCATAGACATACTGTACACAGAGACCCATAAACTCACACAGAAAAATATACTTTCACAAAAAAACATTGCATAACACAGAGACACATACACACACACACAGACCTATGGACTCACACAGGGACAATGTACTTACAAAAAGACCCATAGAATCGCATAGAGACAGATTGACTCGCACAGAAACCCAAAGACTCACGCAGAAACAATATACTTGCACAAAGACCCATGGACACACATAGACCCAAAGATACACACAGAGACAATAGACTCACAAAGGGACAATATACTTGCACAAAGACCGATAGACTCACACAGAAACCCATAGACTCACACAGAGACCCATAGACTGACACAGAGACCCATAGACTCACAGAGACCCAAAGACTCACACAGGGACAATATACTTGCTCAAAGACCCATAGACACACAGACCCAAAGACACACACAGACAATAGACTCACACAGGGACAATATACTTGCACGAATACCCATAGACACAGATACACAGAGACCCAATGACACACATAGATTTAAAAATCCCACAGAGACCCATAGACTCGAACAGAGACTAATACACTCACACAGAGACCCATAGACTCAAACAAATACCCATAGACATACACAGAGACCCATAGACTCACACAGGGACAATTTACTTGCACGTCCCATAAAATCACACAGACACATTCACTCACAGAGACCCATAGACACTCACACAGACAATTTACTTGCACTTTTGCTAATATACTGCCACCACCTCCTCTTGGTTGCCCGTCTCATCAACATATATTCCATCCTTAAATTTCTATTAGGCTAGGGAATTATACGTGAGGTAAGCCATGTTTTAGACAGACAGAATATATCTGGATAAAGATGATTGAATTAAATCTTGAGTTGCTCAAATTTTGCTTTCTGGCCTCTAATATTGATGTGAGCAATGCCAAGACCCTGTCGGTATTTGAAATCTATTAAGTTACATGGTGAGTGATGGGGATGGTGTGTCACTAATGCGACCAGGATTGGTTTCAACTCCCAACATAATCAAGAATGTAAACATTTAATGTTTTAGAATGTATTTCTACTAGAGTGCCGTCCTAAATGGCGTTTTTCGGCATGTAGAGAGGCATGTTTGTGATTTATATTTAAGCTTCATGTAACAGGAGGTTACGTATGAAACGAATATCATGAATTGTAGAATATTGTAGACTGCAAGAACAAAATGAGCATAATATAGGAGATGCATTGTTTGAGAAAGTACATGGGTTTTTTTGTGTCTGATGAATGAGGTCACATTGTCAGAGAGTTTGCTGGGTTGGCTGACAATGGGGTAAAAAGACAGCTGATTTACTGGGTGGAAGACAAGCAGCAGTCTGCTCTACCGATTCTAAATAGCCCAGTAGCAGCACATACAGCAGCCAGGGGAGGACCTCTTTCGAGTGGGAACTCATCCCAGGGTCTTGACCGCGATCTGACAGCTGAGCTCTTGTGGGTTGAAGATGCGCATGAGGTCCCCAAGGTGGTGGAGCGGCACGCCGCCCATGCAGTTGCTGCTGGAGAAGGGGACGCGCACCTTGGCCGCCAGCTGCTCGGCCTCACCGCGCGTGCGGCGCAACAGCGCCTCCATGCTGAAGCCATTGTTGAGCAGCAGTGACACGAGCAGCCGGGCCGTGAGCCCCATGTTGAACACTCCCCACATTGGGCAGCCTGGCTCCCTCGCTCGCTCTCTCCCAGCTCCTTATCCTGGTCCCAAGCTTGAGTCTCGCCAGGGGGCACGCAGCTGCCACGGGTCCCAGCTCGCCGCCCTCCCCTCCAGGATGTCGTTGCAGTGGTGCGACAGGCTGTGCCATGCGGGTGCGAGGTCCGACAGTGGTGACTCGTGGGGGTGGTCCAACCCATTGCACCTCCTCCACCGATCCCCCGCAAGATCGGGTGCAGGATGCCCACCTCCCCCACAGGCGGTGCAGGAAGACGTACTTCTCCGAGTAGTTCAGTGCTAATGCATCTCAGCCTGGTTGCCATCCGGTGGTGCTGCTGACTGGTGGTGATGGTGATGACTGGGGGTGATTGGTAGTGAAGGTGACTGGTGGTGATAGTGACTTCGTGGTGACTGATGGTTAATATTGATGGTGGTGGCTGATGGTTGTGCTAGCGGTAGTATAGAGGTTAACACGCTGTACTACAAATGTATCGATCCGAATTCGATTTATGCTCACGGCCAACAACAGTGACGATTATCTGAACTGTTCCTGGGCCTCCCCGACGTCGACTCAGTCTCCAATGAGTACGTGGTGTGGTGTGTAAACATTTCCACTGGGGAGAAAAATGCGGTCAAGGCGTGTTGCTTGCCACCAAACGTCGTGTACCGTGCCGGCATTAATAGGTGATCACGAACAGCACTTGCCTCAACAGTCTGTTAGTTAAGTATATACGGGGTATCTTTTTTCTTTATATGATGATGAGCATGATGGTGATGTCTAATAGTGCTCCAGTGTGATGATGGTGATGACTAACATCATACAGTGATTGAGATGACGCAATGGTGGTGGTGGTTGGTGGTGACTGATGAATGTTGCTGTTGTGATGGGCCTGTCTCTGTCACACTCACCTCTCTACTCAAACTTACTCACCTGGGTCTGTCTCCTTATCACACTCACCTCTACTTACACACCTGTCTCTACCCATACTCATCTGGATCTGTCTCTATCAAACTCACCTCTCTACCACACGCACTCACCTGGGTCTGTCTCACTGTCACACTCACCTCTCTACCTACACTCACTCAGCTGGGTCTGTCTCACTGTCACATTCACTTCTACCCACACTTATCCGGGTCTGTCTCACTGTTGATGCTCATCCTCCCGTCATCAACACTGAAGTATTGCCGAACAACACGCGGTTCAACCCGCAAGCACTTCAGAACGCAACACGGCTCAGACTCCAGGCCCTACACAGTCCTGTGATGCGTCTTATTTTCATTATCCATAATATGTGTGGCAAAGGCATGTGACAGACTGAAAAATAAAACACAAGGCCGTCCATACAGGCTGTGAGGCCTAGGGCAAATCACAGTGTGGGCCCCCCGACGCCTTCAAACTCGACCGGAAGTATTGCATCTGACTCCTCCATGATATTGAAGCGCAGGGCCCCCCAATGCTCGCGTACACATTGCAGACCTGGTAAATCCATTGTTTGACGTGGACCTCCCCACGCCGTGCAGGTCGAGGTTAGTTGACTGAATGTTGCCATGTCACTCTTTGCGGGATGGTGAGGGAAGCTGCTGACTCAGGACCAGTTTAGACATCGCTCATCTCTGATGTTGATCTTGGCCAAGAATCCAACGTTGATTTGCTGGGTTCATAAGGCGGTGTGCTAACTGCTGTACAGGAGCTAAATGGTTCTGTGTTGCATCACAGGACCAATGAGAGATGGTGATGACTCGGAGGCCTTTATTCAGCAGATGATGGTTGATGAAGATGATGATGGCAAAGTTGACTTATTTTACCAGCTACTGAACATTAACCCCCTGTGTGTTTGTAACAAAGCCCTAGGTCCTCTGCCACTCCATCCCAAATCGCACATTGGCACAGCTGGTGGTGGTGGTGGTGGCGGAGCATCGCGTGACGCCGGCGCCGCGAGTCTCGGCCCCACAGGGCGCTGGATGGGCCGGGCGGAGGAGCCGCGTCATGAAGCGTGTCACCCCCTGTACCCAGGCATGGTGAGCATGCAAGCAGCAGTTCTGAGTTGGCAAGTGCTGTTAGCGAGCACCATGAAGGCCGGCATGGTGCATTAGAGCTGTGGCCAGCACTACGCCAGATTTTCTTTATCTTGAAGGTGCGTATGTTTACGCACCGCATCGGGTACTTGTTTTACTCCGAGTCGGGTTGGACCCACCAACCCGGTTGTCTGCGTGAAGAGCGGTAGTGCAGTGGTAGGGTGCTGTGCTACAAACCTGGGAGCCCAAGTTTGATTGCTGGCCACTGCTCACGTTTAATTTCGGTGGTGATTTATGTGAACTGGGCTTAGGCTTATCATACGTGTGGTGTGTAACAATCAGCACTCCGGCGACAATGGCAGTGGGGCGTGGTGCTGTCCACCCACCCCTTCGTGTGCTGTCTCAGCTTTCATAGGTGTTGCTCACTAAAGGCACTTGCCTCAACAGTTTGTTAAAGCTATAAAGGGGATCTTTGTGTTTGTGGGTGTCTATGTAGGGAGTGGTGGCATAGCGGTTACTGCTCTGGGCTACGAACCCGTTGACCCGATTTTGGATCCCACCCATGGCTAAGCGCAGTGACGATTATTTGATTTGGTCTTGGGTCTCCCCTAGGTCGATTCAGCCTTAAAGGAGTACATCGCGTGCTGTGTAAACATCGCCACTAGTGATTGAAAGGTGGTCGAACGTTGTGCTGGCCACCCGCTTCGTAGTTGTGCTTGCTAACAACACTTTCCCTAAAAGTCTCGTGAGGGCTATATAAGGGGTCTTTGTATGTGTACAGACATGTTTCTGGGATGAGTGTCTATGTCAGAGACACTGATCTATAATAATGTTGTTACATTTTACAGTTGGAATTTATCAATTTCATGGAGAACCACATTACAGCCAGGTGATGGTTTATTTTGTGCAGTCAATGACGACCAGGCTGAGACCATTAACTCGCTAGACTTGAAAATCCGCTTTCTCTTTAATCCACCACACACATCTTGCCGCACGATTGTGGCACACCCATTTTCACTGCTTGGTGGACAGGCAGGGGGATTTAAGATACTCAATAATTTGTTTCAACTGCTGTGCCAGATGGTGGAGCAGTGGGGCAGTGGAGCAGAAGGGCAATGAAGCAGAGGGGCCGTGGGGCAATGGGAGAGTGAAGTAATGGGGCAGTGGAGCAGTGGAACAGTTGATTCATGGGGCAGAGGAGGGGTGGATTTGTCGTTAAGAAGGCAAATCACCTGAATGTGTTCCCATCACCGCTTGTATGTGCTCTGAAGAAGGACCATTTCCCAAAACGTCTCATTATATATGTGTCCTTGTACCGCCGCACACACAGCCGGGACACTGCACACACAAGCCAAGGCCCATTTAACCAACCCAGGAAGCACTCACAAGCAATGCAACGTTATGCTGTGTCCTCAAAGGTTGATTTCACAAAGTTTATAGTAACAGCAATAGTATTTATCCTAATTCTTAACAGGGTGGCCTTGAAACTTGGCACGTGCAGGTTTTGTTCATTGTCTGCATCTGACCCCTCCAGCTCTCTCACCCTGGATCAGCTGCTCCTTCCATGTCCTGGAAACCATGGCAAGGTCATCCCATGAGGACTGCCTGGATGAAAACCAGCATGGAAGGGGCCCAGTGTGGGGTTGGCTGTGCTATTGGGATAGTCCCGTGTGTGTGTGTAATGTGAGGTGTCCTGGTAGCAGTCATTCTCCCCTGTAATCCTGGCTGCTCAGCTTCATTTCCCAGCTGTGGTCCCAGTGGCAACGTCTCTCTGGGGAACCGTGTGGTGTGTGTGTGGCGTGTATCATGGGGTGGGTGGGTAGTGTGGTGATAGCGGTCATGGTTGGCACCAATCCACGACCACCCCTACTGGACGGTGGACCTACCGCCACAAAGCAGCACGCGGCGGAGGAGTGAGGTGATTGCTCTCGCCATGTGAACGAAGCCTCCTCGCTTCCTCTTCTTTTCGTGCATCACCACCTCCTGCACCTCCTACATATTCTCCTCCTCTGTCTCA
Organism: Lampetra planeri; assembly: GCF_965212315.1. Taxonomy (NCBI): domain Eukaryota; kingdom Metazoa; phylum Chordata; class Hyperoartia; order Petromyzontiformes; family Petromyzontidae; genus Lampetra; species Lampetra planeri. The sequence continues at coordinate 11,658,884 of NC_136141.1, forward strand.
TCCTCCTCCATCTCCTTCTCTTCATCCTTCACCACCATCTCTACCTTCTTCTCTTACTGCTCCACCTTTGTCTTCTTCTCCATCTTCTCCCCCTTCCCGACCACCATCTCTTCATCATCTCTTCATATTGCTGCAGCACCATCTCCACCACCGTCTTCTCTTCCTCCTCCACCACCATTGTTTCCCCTTTGTCCATCTCCTCCATCTCCCCCACCACAACTATCTGTTCATCTTTTGTTTTGTCCTGGTGCTCCACCTCCATATTGTCTTTATCCTCTCCCTCTGTGTTCTCCATTGTCTCCATCACAATCTCGTCCTCCTTTGTCTTCTCTTCCTTCGATTTCTCCTCCTCTGCCTCTACCTCATCCTCCATCATCTCTTCCTTCACCTCCTCCTTCACCTCTTCCTTTGTCTCCTCCATAACCTTTGTCTTTGCTTCAAAGGCCTGGATGAGTGAGGAGGAAGGCTGCGCTGGTTCAAATCTGTGAAGAGACAAAATACGGCACCGTTCCACCTTCCTGCTACGGCAGACATCGCCATCTCTCCATCGTCCGTGTGTGGAATGTGTGGCGGATTTATCTGAGCTTCATATAAACAGCAATAACGACATGGCCAGTGAGTATGCTTGTATTGGCGCTGTCATTCTCATAGCTCAAGGCTATCCTTGAGATAGGTGCAGCTGTGTCTCACACAGACTGCTGTAGTTTCAAAGTACTGGGTGGCGTTGCTGTGTAAATTTAGCTGAATCATTTGTCGTGAAATTATTGTTTATATGTATATTCTAATTAATCCCTTGAACATATCGGTGGATATTTTGAAAGTCCACTGTGATGGAATGGCTGTGTATCTTTGTGGTTAATGCGGTGGCAGTAATAGCAAGGGCGAGAAGCAAGATCTGAACTGTAAGTGGTGAACGATGAGTGTGCTACCTTTTGGCCGCGTCAACTCATCCACGATTTCGGAAAGATATCTGACAGTGATTTGTGGTAGAGAGAGCCGCCTCCCTTGACATCGAAGGCATCTCAGAGTGCTTGCACGCGATGAGCCACTCACATCTCGCATCTCTCGTCTCAATGCATTTGAAATTGGACACCCCAGTGGTAGCTGTCTCTGTGCATTACAAGGCAACTTGGCAGCTGGCCTGGAAACAACAGGCCTTAGTCTGCCAACATATCACGATGGATGGAGGGTTACATGGTGAAGATATGGCCGCAATCATTATGTGGTCTAACCCAGACACCAATTATGGAAAATAAATCTGTCCACAGTATAGCCGAATGTACGCGTTGGGCTTGCTGTGTCTGTTTATTTTGTAAACGTGGCAGGGCTGGAGCATCTGTGCCTCACAGCAAGAGAGACCTGGGTTTGATTTCCAGGTTTGGCTATATTCTCTCTGTGGAGTGTGTTGCCCCCTATTCTGGAAGGGTGCTGCACCTTTCTCCCTGTAACTGATCCACATAAGCAATGCAAATCGCCTAATTTGGATCAAAACAGTAACTTCATTCCCTACTGCGAGCAAACTTGGCAGGACCCTGCAGAAAAAGTCTTGATACTTAGGGAGGCTCGTCCTGAGTAAAACAAGTATCAAAATAAATAAATAAACACACATAGGACATGCAGAGTGATTTACTGTGGCTCAATGGCTCCAGAGTTTGCATTCTCTTCTTGGAAGCCCTCTTCTCCAAAGCTCGGAGCAATCGGGCCCTGCATAAGAGTGGCGGCGGTGGTGGCGGCAGTGGTGGTGCTGCTTGCGGTGCTGCTGGCAGGGGTGCTAGTGGTAGCTGTCCGGAGCCACTGTTGCTTTATCTTGGCGAGGCGCTGCTCCTCCACAAGGTGCTTTTCCTCCATGAAGCGCTCCTCCTCCTCTTGAAGTTTCACCTCAACAAGGCGCGTCTTCTCCATGAGGCGCTTCTCCTCGACCCGCTTCATGTTGGCAAAGCGCTTCACCTCGGTGAGGTAATTTACCCTGGTGAAATGCTTCTCCAGACGCTTCTTGAGATGCTTCACCTCACAAAGGCGTTTCTCCTCCATGAAGCTGGTCTCCTCAATGAGCCACTTTTCCATGAGGCGTTTCACATTATTGAGGAGATTGTCTCTGAGGCACTTCTGTTGTGTGAGGTGTTTCACCCTGGCGAGGCGCTTCACTTCAACGAGGCGCTTCTCTTCAGTCATGCGCTCCGCTTCCTTGAGACACTTCTCCTGGAGACGCTTCACCTCTCCGAGGTACTTCACCCTGGCAAGACGCTTCTCCTCCCGATGCTTCTCCTCGAGACAATTCACCTTACAAAGACGCTTCTGATCACTGAAGCACTTCACTTCAATGAGGTGCTTTTCAATGAGGCGGTTCTTGAGTAAATTGTCTCTGAGGCACTTCTCCTCTGTGTGGCACTTGAGTCTCTTCTAGGGGGCGGGCAGCGATACGGAGGAAGAGTGGCAGACAGCCGAAGAGGGGGAGACAGTTGAAGAGTGGCAAATGATGGAGAAGTGGGAGATGGGAACATGGAGAAGGAGGAATGGGAGGGGATGGAGGAGCTTGTGGTGGTGGTGGTGGAGGGGAGGAGACGGTGGATAATCAGAGATGGAGGAGCTGGAGGTGGTAGAGGAGCTTGAGATGGTATAGGAGGAGCTGGAGGTGGTGAACGAGACAGAGATGGCGATGGTGGAGCAGGAGACGGAGGAGCTGGAGGTGGGGCAACTCACGAATCACTCACCCCTCACTCGCCCATTATCCAACCATCAACTGCCCTCACTCACCAACCAATCAATCAACTATCACCCACTCTTCACTGACCCATCACCACTCACTCAATCATCATTTATCAATCTCTCACCACTCAACGATCAGCCACCCCTCAACTATCACCCAACGGTCACTCACCCCTCACCATTCACGAAAACATAACTCCTTCCTTACCCCTCATTCACGACTCGTGTAACCATCACGCACTCACCAATCACTCAAGCATCACCCATCCCTCACTCACCCCTCATCACTCACCCATCACTCACCACTCACCCATCATTCACCCATCACTCACCTGCCCCCTTTGTCTCTGTGTATGGAGCAGCCCCACCCAAAGCAGCTGTTGGGAGAGCTGAGCAGGGAGGTGACCCGGACTGCGATCATCAACCGTCCAGTGCGCGCATGCCCCTCATCAACAATTCGCCCGAAGGTGATCTCGCCAATAACAATTATAATTTTTATTATTATCAACACGAATAATTTAACACATTTGGCATTCACGCCCTTCTTGTTCCATTCCGGGGATCTTCATCTTTGTCCCAATTGAGTGATTTCTGGTGTAACCTTTTATATTTGGGCCAAACCTGGACCGTGACGAGTGACGTCGTGGGATCTTTAACGTCCGCTGTCAAGTAAGCGGCACAGGCTATTTTGCGAGCGTGTGCGGAGTATTATCGGCCAAACGTCAAGTTGCTACAAAGGTCACCTGGCAAGTGAAAAAAAATATATTCCCTTTTCTAAAGTCGACAGACCTTCACTTTATTGGACACCTTTACAATGATTAATCCTCTGCTTCCCGAAATTTAGATTTTCGTAACCTCTGAGCGTGAACGACTTCTGCCCCTTCATCTAGGGCAGGGATCGGTAACCTGCATCTCTGGAGCCGTGTGTGGCTCTTTAAGGACTGCTTCGTAACGTTATTTATTCAGGACCACCATCTCGTATTCACCACACAGTGCATTACGGCTCTTGAAAGATTGAGTTTTTTTTACCGAATAATTTTTTTTATCTTGTTATTTTCGTTACCGTGCTCTGGTCTAGGCCAACATGTTGGTCAAGGACCCCATGGCTGGGACCGTGCGGGTAACATACTTTGGTTGCAGCTTCCATGAGACTTCTCAAAGTAAGTGACCTCAACTGCATGCATGAGTATGTGTGTGCGCTATGAACCTGGCGACACGAGTTAAATTCCCGCTCATTAGCAACACCATTCGCAGCCGTTCCCTGTTCATCTTGGGGTGCGACAGCATCTCATTTGGCTCCTACATTGTTAACATCATGTTCGACCATGTAATTCGAGAAGCCTTCCATGGCTGTACCTGTGGAATTATAATCTGGTACAGATACAATGGGAGGCTGATCCTCCTGGTCAACCATGTTATGCACAGTGATGATCTGGTGGTTGCTGCCCGCTGATGAGTTGAAGGTTCTGCTGCTGAACCTGCAGTGTGCCACTAAGAGATAGGCCTTACTATCAGCCCCACCAAATTAAGCACCTGCTCAAGTATTTTGTATAATCCAATACTCCACTGAGTCAACTCCCCACCGTGATGGTGCAGTTGTGGAGAGAGTAGAGAAGTGTCCATACCTGGGCTGTGTGCTCATGACCAACTCCGGATTGGCAGCAGAGCTCTCACTCCGAATCAGTCGAGCGGCATTATATTTTGATCAGCTGCTTAACGCTGCGTGGAAGCTACCTGGTTTGTCACTCGACACGAAGATCCCGGTATTTTCGGAAACAGTCTTGCCCTTCTCTTTGCTTGCGGAATGTGGACCCCTCTCATAGAATATCTGCACTGGTTCAAAATTTTCAGGATGGCCTGCCTATGATCCATTTTGTCAATCTAGATTTGAAGTTTTCGTGACTGCAGGGATCCATACTCTTTGGTTCTTTCGGTAAAGTCACGTAGGTATAAAATAAAATAAATTAAATCACGATATTTCGGGCGTAACACAAGCATCCGTCATCAGGTGGGACAACCACAGCAAGAAACAATTGCTGAAGTGGGCTCCTTCAGCCCGATAGCCTAAGGGGGAGGTACATACTCCCTTCTAGCGTGTCCTACACACTCCGGGCTACTCTACACACCGGTCCCTTGCCACGGCGGCTAAGGGAAGACTGGACCGACCCGTCCCAGGCAGGGTACGGGGCTTTACCCCTGGTCCGCTACACCGCGGCTCTGACCAGAGCCTCGGGGAGGGTCCCAGGGTGTCCGAGCTACCTCGGGTCCGCCACAACCCGGCTCTAACGAGAGCCTCGGTTGAGGGTTCCCGGGTGCTGGTCCAGTTTTCAGGTCTTCAGATGTCTTCAAGCTTGAGTTGGCGAACACTGCTGGACCCGTTCAGAGGGTCGGCTTTTTATCCCCAGGTTGGGCTTACCCCTCCCCTCATGACCCCCCCTCCAGAACCTTCTGGAAGGTCTTAGAGGGTCTTAAATCTTAAGGGGTCTTAGGAAGGGGTGGGGGGAGCCCATCCTCCCCAGCCCCCAGCCCCTGGGGGGTCTGGGGTGTCAACCTCCGATCACGGGCCTCCCACCTCGCTCTCTCTCGGCTGCCCCCTGTCGGCCCGTGAGCGTGGTGGCAGGTAAGCTCCTTACAGCGCATTGTTATGGCGCAACACCTACGTGACTTTACCGAAAGAACCAAATATCCATTTTGTGTTTAACCAGGCTGAATTGTGTGAGGAGAACATAAATCCTTCAAAGATCTGAACACATTCCCATCAATCTTAATTTGGAGCTTTCGTGACTGCAGGAATTACTCTTTGGTTCTTTCGGTAAAGTCACGTATAAAGATAAAATAATAAATTAAATAATAGCATACGACGTTTCGATTGCAACACAAGCAATCATCATCAGGTATAAATGAAATAGCAACAAAAATCTAACCAGAAAACTATAGACAGACATATAAGCAGACAGATATCACCAAGATACATAGAGAGAGAGTAACACATAGGCACAGAGAGGGAGATCGTCTCTGTGGCGAGGCCTTAAATAGACAGAGGGGGGCGGGGGCGGAGAGAGGGAGGGGTTAGAGAAAAAATCAACATGTCAATGAGTATGGCGACGCGTGGTAAAGTACGTAAGCTTGAACATTAGGAGAGAGGGAGAAAGAACACACTAAATTAAATAACCTAGCAAAATATCGAAATGTTATGTAATACAACACAGAGAGTCGGTCAACACACAATTAACGCATTGCCTGGTCGATCACGTATTTCAAAGATTGCTAAGTTAGATTCCAAGAACACAGGATGAGATGTTACTATCCTTTGTGCAAGCACTTCCAAGAGTTCATGAACAGTGAGCCTGGTGAAATTTGGGGAGCGCATCGTCAGTAGTGTACCTTTGGTTCCTATGGTGTTTCGGCCTTTCACACTATACACCCTCCCAAAAGGCGGCCAGCGACAGGGTGATCAATCCTACGCTTGCGTCCCATTCCCAATTAGTCATTGGAGTTGCCTTGTTGTTGATAGCCAACATCCCATGGGACTATGCATGGCAGGGGCGTCCTCCTCCCTGAGTCAAGCATTGTTGACTGCATACCTCCCGGCCCTTTCACTTCGGGGCCCAGCTGGGGTCTTTCCTCTTCATCCAGAGCCACTGACTGCTGCCTTCTGCCGCCTCCGATATGGCTCTGATTGCCGAACGCTGGCTCTGGCCCTTAATCCCCAGGTCTCTAAGCAGTCTGGTTGTAGATGTTGCCACAAAACCTCTGCAGCCCACCTCCACTGGTCGGACTTCTGTGTTCCAGCCATGGTGCCGTGCTTCGGCAGCTAGATCGGCATAGCGCAGATGTTTTCGCTCATAAGCCTCATCTAGTGAGTCCTCCCAGGGTACTGTGAGCTCAATGATGAAGACCTTCTTGAGCGAACGGGACCAGAGCACCATGTCAGGTCTTAGGGTGGTGGTTGCGATCTCCGGAGGAAACACAAGTTTGCCGGCCAATGTCACGTAGCATTTTCCAGTCGCGGGCCAAGCGCAGCTGGTCTCGCTCTAATGGTGTAGAGCCGCTCTTCGGTAGTTTAGCCCCTTCGCGGACAAAGGTCGTCCGTAAGGGGTGTGATGCTGCTGGGGGTGGTAGGGAGTTGGTGGCAGCTCGCTTGTCCTCCAGGGCGGACGCAAGGTTTTTAAGGACTTGGTTGTGACGCCAAGTGTAGCGTCCTTGGGTGAGGCTTGTTTTACACCCTGTGAGAATGTGCCTGAGGTTGGCTGGCATGGAATAGAAGGCACAGTCTGGATCTTCACCATACCATTGGTGAAGATTAACTGGTGTTGGAAGGACGTCATATGTTGCTCTGATGGAAAAGCTCAACCGCCTCGCTTCCATAGCCCACAGATCCTTCCAGCTGATCTTCCTCTTCTCCACACTGTCCCATCGAGTCCACTGTCCCTGTTTGGCAAGAGAGACTGCCTTGGCCCACCTTGCAGCCTCCTCCTGATGGCGTACTTCCTGCACTACCATCTTCCGCCGCTCGGCTAGTTAGCCCAAGGCCTCCTCTCCCTTGCTGAACATGACCCACAATGTCAGCATGTCTGAGGGCTGCTGTTGCCTCCTGGACTGCTTTTCCTGGCCTCCATTTGCGCCCAGTTGCCAAGGTCGGCGCGTTGTTGCTCACCACTGGGTCTCGAGATTCATTCAGTCACATCTGGAGCCTGGTTTTTGCACACTTTAATTCCTCTGTTAGACTGGTGAGGGGCAGCTTGAGGACACCATCTCCATAGAGGCCTATGGTGGTAAGGCATCGTGGAACTCCGAGCCACTTCTTTAAGTAGCCTGTGACTTCTCTTTCCATCTTCTCCACTGTTGAGATTGGAACCTCATACACTGCTAGGGGCCACAACACCCGGGGTAGGAGACCAAACTGCAGACACCAGGCCTTTAACTTTCCAGGTAGCTGGGTGTTGTCGATGGACTGTAGGCTACTACTGATGTCTGTGCGCAGCTGTTGCACCTGGTCTTTGTCCTTCAGGCTTGCATCATACCACCTTCCAAGGCTTTTTACCGGCTGCTCAGACACTGTTGGGATTTGGTCATCTCCGATGAAGAATTTCAGGTCGGAGAGTACTCCCTTCACAATCGAGATGCTGCGTTACTTGGATGGTTTTATCTTCATACGGGCCCAGCTGATGTTCTCCTCGAGTTTTCTGAGCAGTCTCCTGGTGCATGGGACAGTGGTGGTCAATGTTGTAATGTCGTCCATGTACGCTCTGAGTGGAGGGAGGCAGAAACCAGAGTCGACTCGCTGTTCACCAGCAACCCATTTTGAGGATCTGATGATAACCTCCATTGCCATTATGAATTCTAACGGAGAAATGGTACATCCCTCCATTATACCTACATTCAGGCACTGCCATGAGGTGGTGAACTTTGAGGTGGTGAAGCAGAACTGCAGATCCTGGAAGTACGACTTCACCAGGGTTGTGATGGTGTCCGGTATGTGGAAAAATCTGAAGGCAGACCACAGGAGTTCATGGGGCACAGAGCCAAATGCATTGGCGAGGTCGAGGAAGACTACATGGAGGTCCCTTTTCTCCACCTTGGCCATTTGGATCTGGTGCCAGATCATGCTGGAATGTTCCAAGCAGCCAGAGAACCCTGATATTCCTGCCTTCTGTACAGATGTATCGACGTACGCATTCCTTTGCAGGTACTCGGCCATCCTCTGGGCAATGACTCTAAAGAAGATTTTACCCTCGACATTCAGTAAGGAGATTGGGCGGAATTGGCAGATGTTCACTGCATCCTTCTCCTTAGGGATCAGGACCCCGCCTGCCCGACGCCACACTTTGGGTATTATCTTCTTTTGCCAAGCTATTCTCATAAGCCTCCAGAGGAACCTCAGGACGTCTGGTGCGTTCTTATACACTTTGTACAGGACTCCATTTGGCCCCGGGGCTGATGCTGTTCTTGCCCGTCGAACTGTGTTTTCCACCTCTTTCCATGTCGGAGGGCTGGTCTCAATATGATGTTCTGGGGGTTCAATGGGTGGGATATCTGATGGGATGGCCAGATGTTCATGTCACTTTGAGTCAAAGTTTGTTGTTCTCAGGTGCTCCTCTAGGTCTTTCTTTGTTGTTTTTAGAGCTCCACTTTTTTCCTTTGTGAAGAGACTTTTAAGGAACTTGAAGGGATCTTTATAGAATCGAGTTCTAGTTTGTACTTTCTTCCTTCTGCGTTTCCGTAGGTTCTCTGCTCTACGGAGGGATGCCAACCGGGTTTTGATGTCCGCCTGAAGTGCCTCTATGCCCTCCTTTTCCACTTCCGAGGCCTTCTTCCACTGTTTCTTAAGTTGTCTCCTTTCTTGAACGAGGCGCTTGATTTCTTGTTGCCTCCTGGAAACTGGTGGGGTTGGAACCTTTCTCCCGCCTTTTGCCTCTTGCACTCCAAAGCTTTCTGCCCCGTACTCATAGATGATGTCCCCCATCCTCTCCAACTTCTTCTCCACTGTGCCTCGAAGTTTCTCGAGGGTCAAGGTAAGGTCAGTATTCACTGTTTCCCACAACTTCTTGTCACTGGCGCCAGGCCACTTCACATACGGTCTGTGCCCTGGTAGTCTCCTCTCGACTGCAGGTCTGGGAGGCTGGGTGAGTTCCACTCCTGTTGTTGGTTCCACCTCAGTTGTTACTTCGGTGCTTGAGTTTTCGTCCTCCATGACAGTGGTACTGATGCACTGCAAACTATGGTTTGCGTCCAGTTGCTGTGCTTCATTCGACTGATTTGATCGCTTTCGCAGAAAGTAATCAATGCGAGGCCTCTGTCTCTCTTTACCCAAACAACCCTTCTTCCCCTGGTGGATCCTCAACCCATGGTGTGATGTAACTTTCCTCCAACGACAGACACATACCTGCATCTGTTTGTGGCCCGCTGTTGCAGTGGAACTTGTGACAGTTGATGTGGTGTTCTCTTGTGCTGTGCTCTCATTACTCGTAGTCGTTTCCGGTCCAGTCGTTACCATGTTGTCAGCCGATGAGTCATCTTCCGCCCCCGCTCTCGCAGACTCTAGGGGTATTCTCGTATGTTGACTTTCTGTAGCTAAAGCGGGTGTTTCCAACATACTGCGAAGCATGGGAAACTACAGAAATGGGAAGCTAACCCATGACTGTCCCAGTGGGGTCTATTCCCTCCTGTCAGCCGTCTCTCCGTGCCGCCACAAGGACTTTCCCCTGTTGTCAGCTGATCTTTCTCAGCAGTCACTGGACAAGTCCAGATATTCAGATTCCAAGAACACAGGATGAGATGTTACTATCCTTTGTGCAAGCACTTCCAAGAGTTCATGAACAGTGAGCCTGGTGAAATTTGGGGAGCGCATCGTCAGTAGTGTACCTTTGGTTCCTAGAGTGTTTCGGCCTTTCACACTATACACCCTCCCCAAAGGCGGCCAGCGACAGGGTGATCAATCCTACGCTTGCGTCCCATTCCCAATTAGTCATTGGAGTTGCCTTGTTGTTGATAGCCAACATCCCATGGGACTATGCATGGCAGGGGCGTCCTCCCTGAGTCAAGCATTGTTGACCGCATACCTCCCGGCCCTCTCACTTCGGGGCCCAGCTGGGGTCTTTCCTCTTCATCCAGAGCCACTGACTGCTGCCTTCTGCCGCCTCCGATACGGCTCTGATTGCCGAACGCTGGCTCTGGCCCTTAATCCCCAGGTCTCTAAGCAGTCTGGTTGTAGATGTTGCCACAAAACCTCTGCAGCCCACCTCCAATGGTCGGACTTCTGTGTTCCAGCCATGGTGCCGTGCTTCGGCAGCTAGATCGGCATAGCGCAGATGTTTTCGCTCATAAGCCTCATCTAGTGAGTCCTCCCAGGGTACTGTGAGCTCAATGATGAAGACCTTCTTGAGCGAACGGGACCAGAGCACCATGTCAGGTCTTAGGGTGGTGGTTGCGATCTCCGGAGGAAACACAAGTTGCCGGCCAATGTCAGCTAGCATTTTCCAGTCGCGGGCCAAGCGCAGCTGGTCTCGCTCTAATGGTGTAGAGCTGCTCTTCGGTGGTTTAGCCCCTTCGCGAACAAAGGTCGTCCGTAAGGGGCGTGATGCTGCTGGGGGTGGTAGGGAGTTGGTGGCAGCTCGCTTGTCCTCCAGGGCGGACGCAAGGTTTAAGTGTGAAAATTCCAAAGAGAGAATTTTCACACTTAAATTCTAACTTAGCAATCTTTGACACGTCCTCACACTTGGTGTGCCCTCACACTATACTCTGCTATCGGGAATTCCTCCGCTAAGGGACCTAGGGGAGCCTATGCTCACCCGACCTTGCCAGGGTAACGGGTGCCGCCACTGGGCCATTCAGACCTGGCCCTGACAAGGGCCGGGGGTCGGAAGTGCCAGGGCGCTATCTAGATGTCTTCGGGTCTTGAGGTGAGTGCGGACTGACTCACGCTGGGAGAGCTGCCCTTTTTATACTCCTCTCTCCCACCCGCCTTCTCTCGAGAGGGTCTGGGTCTGACCGTTGGCCCCCCCAGCCCCCTCCCTCAACGGTTATTGTAGTCTTGGGTCGTACACCCGTCACTCAACAGCCCCCTTCGCTGTTCTGTGCCCCCTACACACTGAGGGCGCCACTAGACGTACGTGACCCATACAATACGCTGGTAAGTAAACATGTTGCGCATAACAATGCCGCTACACAGGTGAAGTATTCGGAATGACGGCGGGAAACCACTTGACGGGTAGCACACTTTATTAAATTTTGTCTTTCCACAATAACACGTGTGGTCACTATTTCTCACACTACACACTCCACTTGACACGTGTGGTCACTACAACTCACGCTGCACATTCCACTTGACACGTGTGGTTACTACGGCTCACGCTGCACGCTCACGCTCACGCTACACGCTCACGGTGCATGCTCACGGGCACTCCAGCCCCGTAGCGTCCGTGGAGCCTACAGACCCACCCCAGCTTGGGCGTGGGTCACGACCTCTGGGTCCCGCGGGCCGGCCCTCACACGGACGTTCGGCCCCGGGTCCCAAGGTCCCGCCTCTGAGCCACACAGGGCCCCGGTCCCCACAAGGACAGCGAGACTAGGTGCCTCAGGGCCCTATCTCTTCCTCCTCCGTCTTCTGTCTTCACTGGTCACCAACTCCCCGTGCGCCTGTGCGCACCGCCTTATATAGCCTCCGCTCCCGGGAGACGGAGCGTATGCGGACCGCGACGTGAGCACCCCCTTAGTTGACCAATCCCCACGCGCTGCCACACGATCCCCTCGCTGTCAGCGCGCGTCACCGATACCCAGCCAATCACCGCCTCATAACCCATGACCCCGCGCTGACCCATGATCCTTCACCGTCAGCGCGTGTCACCAACACACTGTTGTATATGTTGGGTATCAAAATTTTGATGTGTTGTATGCGTGCGTGGGTGAAATTATTATGTCGTATATGTGGGTTATGAATATTCAGTGAAAATAATAATAATCAAATGAAATTTGGCCAAATGTGTAATTATCCGGAACTATGTTAATTTATGTAATTATGCACATTTAATTATGCCAATTCGAGAGGTAATCGTAGTAATTATGCGAGTGGGTGTAATTATGATAATGCAAGTCGTTATGATAACCAGACCCCGCCTCGGTGACGAGGGTGGGTTATCGATCGGAATAAGGCAATTAATCGTATGCAGTTATGCAGGTGTGGTGTAAGTATGCAAGATTAACTTAGATTAACTCGGCATCGTTGTCTAGGTTCGTCTCATTCTCGCTTATATTTTTAGGTCCCCGGTTCACCCCGTTATCGCTTTAACATTTATTGAGTATGTATTAGTGTGTTTATTAAGGTCACCAAGTTCAGATCTCAACGCAGAAGCAGATCTTATGCATAGATTTCAGGAAGGAATCACACAACCACTTCTGTATTAATCAATTTATTACTAATTCAACCTCAACTATGATATAGTATGCGAACTCTCAATCCCGGAACGTCAACACGGCATCAATACAGTACCATCAATGATTGTCTGATTTCACTTTGACAACGGCACATGGATCCCGCATAACGCGATGGTTGTTAGTGAGAGAGAGAGTCGTTAAACATGCAAATACTATGCTAAGAAAAACCTTAACTTTAATGAATGATTATACTCAATATTGTTCACGCAGTACCGCCCTCCTTATTGATCATACGCAACCCTTATCACGATGTTAGCACCTTGGGTCACGGGACAGTTGAATATTCTGTAGAGGATGCGAGTACGTGCGGCGATTATGACTGAAAGATACTTGAAAGATTATACTGTGATGAAAAACACAATCAAAAACAGTTATTATTCTTAAAGGCACCAATCTCAACAGATACATCGGCAGGTTATCTGACAACAGAATGGCTCGGAGTAAGGGCCTGCGACGGTGCTCCTTTTCCGAAGATCGTTATCTTATCAAGTTTACTAATTGGGGACCACATCACCTGATAAGGATCTGGTGGGCCACCACTCCCCACGTGAGCGTGGCTTGGCGGAAGGAGGTGCCAAGAATCAATTCGTATTGATGGATCTGTTGGGAATTTATGCGATTAAGAGTACAGCCCAAAAGATATTAAAGATAAAAATTACGAATACTCTTATAAACGACGGATGGCCATCACTCGGTCTCGTTGATGCCTTCACAGCCACGAATGGCTTATGGGTTCGAGTGTGTTTGAGTGGTAAGATTTGTCTTGAATAGTCAGTGTTCGGAGTCGGTTCTTTATGTCAAACAGACGCCTGGTGGTCGTGTGGTGAGGGGGCGGTGCGCGTCATACGTATCAGTCGCTCCCCTGTCGCCGTGGTGAATTGGTTGGATGCCTGTTGATACGCTGTCGTAGTTCGGAACCCGGTCGGTAGGTGGCGCCCACAGCTCGCTCGCAGCGTGCAGTGTTGGGTCGTCGCCTCGTCGCCAAACCGCGATTGTCAGCTGCAGCAGAGACCTCCGACTCGGCAGAGGTTGACCCACGCAGGCCGAGTTGAGCTGTCAAGCGGGTCTTGCCCGCCTGCAGAGGAGATGGGGAGCCGCTTGAGTCGAGCCCCGAGAGCCGGCTGAACTCGGCTGAGTTCCAGACGAGCTGAAGAGTCGAGCCGACCCGCTGGTCGCAGCTCGCTCCTGAGTCGACCCTCCCGGTCGAGCTGAAGATGAGTCGAGCCGACCCTCCCGGTCGAGCTCGCTCCTGAGTCGACCCTCCCGGTCGAACTCCTGAGCCGACCCTCCCGGTCGAGCTCCTGAGCCGACCCACTGGTCGAACTCGGCTGATGAGTTGACCCTCCTGGTCGAACTGATTTCCAATGCTCAGAGTCCTTTCTTTTATGCCGAAAAATCCCTTTGGACCCTGCCCACAAGGCGGGGTTTCTTTTGATTTACTGTGTCAGGATCTGTCCGTAGGTAGGTGTGTTCATGTGTGTGTCCGTACGTCCGTATGTCCTTGTGTGCCTCACCCACGGTATATTCCGTTGTCATATTCCCTCCATAAAATCCACGAGCAAACAGTCAAGTGTTACAAATTGCCTCGAGGTCGTCTCTCTGTCTGGGTGCGATATTTTCTCTTGTTTGGCCTTCTTCATGAACCAAAACACAGACGTTACAAATCGTCTCATAGGCGTCTTTTGTCCGTGTTGCACCACCTGGAGGGAGGGGCACACTCCCTCCGACCCTCGCTGACGCACGAAGAAATGATTAAAAGTTTTAACATTTGTCCCTTACCATTTCACAGTTATGATTCTGTATGTAACCTAAGGTCTGTCATTTCCCATCGTGGTGCTTGACTCAAGTGGAGGTGTTTCCCCGAGCGTATACACTCCTATCCCGCGCTGCGGGGATACAAAGACGGCCGGGATCCCCCTTTTTCTCCGACCCTGGGTTTAACATCGCTCTTTTATTATGTATTTTATATTCGACCTGGTGGTGATTTATCCCGTTATGCTTCGGGTCGAGTTGTATCAATAACTTTAGCCTACCCTGTTGTTAAATTCCGACTTTAACGTGACTTTAATAGCAATACAGAATAATTGAGCTTTTTGACTTAACTAGGCGAACACGAACTTCTGGTGTCCCCCGCAGCCTCGCTGTTCAGCTGAGCCCGCATCCTTGAGAGATGCACAACACTCTTATTCGTCTCACTGTGGTCATCCAACCTTCTGCTCTGGGAGTGTGATTAATTTCAGGACAAGGCCCCCTCACGTGTGTACACAGCCTTGAGCTGACCCACTTATTTAATAATTTAATTCCTTGGCCTTTTTTTGGGGTTTGCTCCCTCAGCTGCAGGAGAACAAGGCGTATTTCTCCTCCCTGTGTGCACGTGTTCCAATTAGCTCGAAATCCCTAACACACAATCAGTGATGACCCCCGGCCTTCTGTGGCCGTGATCCAGACAAAGGCGCCTCTGCTTCCTTCCATTGCCTTGAGTCGACACTGCCCCATTATTCGCCCATGTGCTGAGGTCATAGATGGTTGGGCTTTTTGCCTTAACTGTCTGGCTGACTCTCCCACTGTCTCTGCCCTTGCACGGGTGACATATGCCCGTTCATCAGGCCTTATCTTTCCTTGAAGCAAGGTTGCAAATTCTGCTATCCTAGCCCTCCTCCCGTTCATTACTCAACAACACCTGGTGTTTTGCAGCCTGCTGCTTCTTGGTGTGTTTTCATTCATTATATATCAATGATGGAAGAAGGCTAGAATACAACAACACACAGCCAATCACTACGCGCTGGCACATGATCCTTACCCCAGCGCGTATCACCACTACACAAGTATACAGAAATAAATCCGTGTATACTCAAACTTCCCAGTTGCTAAATTCACGATTTTACGGTTGGCCAGGGATTGCTGCAATCACTCGTGGTTGTTTTTTTCGATACGTATTTAGTTTTCAGAAAGCACTGTTTACGCTGAGCGTCTCAGCACTTGGCATGCAATGACTTTCACCACATCTTTTGTCGAGCAGCTGATTGGGCACAATACGAGCCAGAAGTTAGCCTACAAACGGGCGTCAGCCTGCCAGTATAAAGCAATGATTGCTGCGGCTGCAGCTGTGTAACCACAGTTTATTAATTTGCGAGTAACTTGGCGAATTTGGGCTGTGACGCGGGACCATAATCGCTGACTAATTTCCAGTGACATCATGGGGTCTCCAACCCGCGCTGTGAATGAAGTAGATAGTGCAGAGTATTTTACAGTTAATAATACAAATCCTAGAATTATCCAGGACAGCCACCAGATTATAACCGCTGAAATTCGTGCGAATGGCCTGAGGTCGGACCGTGCCATTAACGCTGCTTGTGCGTAATACGTGGGGAACGGTAGCGTAGTGGTCACTGCACGACCCAAGTTCCATTTCCACTGACTCAACGTCAGTTACGATTATCTAAACCAGTCCTGGGTCTCCCCAAGATTGGCGCAGCCTGAAACGAGTACCTAATGTGGTGATTGTTAATAGCAATTTGTGCAAAAATCTGTTAAGGCTTTATGGGGGACCTTTGTCTTTGTCTGCCTCGTGTGTAGGTCCTGGGGTGCCTCCTGGGTTTGTGTGGGATACTGCTCCCTGCAAGGATAAATACTTTGGTGAGTTGCAGCGGAGGGTGATAGCTGATCATGTTTGTGTCCTTAGGACCATCTGCCACTCAAAGCCAAAACAAATTCAATGACCACTTGCACAAGCTTTGAAACGACACACCAATTATGGTCGTTTAAACTCAACCACTGGGACACGTTGAAGAGAAATCCTCACAACAACCAAATTTGCCAACGAGATAATGACGCTTCGCTCGACACTGCATCAAACATATTCAGAAGACGAGGTCATAAGTCAGAACAAAATTCAGGAAGTCGCCATCAAACGCTTATACAACACGTCATGACCATTTGTTTTGTTTGGCTGCGTAAGATGGTGGAGGGTATTACGATACAAAATTGGACAGATTTTGGCCCGACGAAAAAAATATTAATAGATCATGAATTATTTCCGACCAACCATGCCTTATGATATATAATGCACTATTGTGATTCACGTTGGTTGTCGGGGCTATAGGTTTCAAACGGTAAATATGAATTGTGAATTAAAATTAAAGTTAATAAAACCTATGTATTGATCCTATAGGGTTTAACATAATAGTTAATAAAAATGTAGCGTATTTAGTATGTGCATTCTTCTGAAAGTTTACAGCTATATATGTACGTTTAGTTTATTTCGCACCATACAAAACCAACAGTGCTAATCGGAGGTTTGGGAAATCACAGACGAAGCCCGAAGTAATTGCACGTCAGGGTTAATGTCGCCATGTCTCGTCCCAATTAAGTCATTGCCAGTGTAAATGGGTGGGTGGGTGGGTGAGTGAGTGGTTGAGTGAGTGAGTGGGTGAGTGAGTGATTGATTGAGTGGGTGAGTGAGTGATTGATTGAGTGAGTGAGTGGGTGGGTGGGTGGGT